>NC_049904.1:14534190-14866690 GCF_001411555.2 Juglans regia | reverse complement strand
AAATACGGAGAGAAAAGGTTCCAACGCCTGGATCTGAGTAGCTCTTCCATGATGTGAGCTGCATATTAGTGCTCAATTTCATCTTTGGTAGAAATGAATCTGAAGGATGTTGGAAACTTTCCCACATGATTGATGTGTTAGTGTTTTCTTGCAAGACAAGGTTCCCGGAATCTAGAAGTTGAGCGCTTCGATTAGAAACCGAACCCGTTACATTTGATGACCAAATAATATTCTTTTCTCCATCTAATACAACTAGATTGCCGTCTTCGGATATAGTAACAACCCCGGAGGTGCTCTTCAGGGGATTGTTTCTATTAGCAACCCATATGGCATGGGTTGTGGAAAATTTAGCATACCATATCCCAACATAACGATATGTAGAATTGGCAGGGCTGAAAAATCCCAATATGAAATCACCGTCATTAGAGATTATGGTTTCGGAATCTTTGATAAAGTTAGGTGCTGCGATGGTGTCCGTCGCATGGCCCAACTCTAAACAAAAGGAAGATAGCAAGACAAGAAAATATGATAAGTAGTTTATGGTTCGATCAAGTCCCATAACTCTTGAAGTTGCTCTTCTTCGTGAAAATGAAGCTGAACTTTGATGCCATGGGAGCATTATCATTGTTACGACGTTGCTTCATAGCCTCATACTTTCCCCGATATTTCTATTATTCAGAGATACCAATTCAAACTATGACTTCAAACCACGTGGATCGATGACTTACGAACGCTAGCTTCCATTCACAAACTAGCTAGGGACCACGTACTAGATATTTCAAGAAGATAAATTATCTGTAAAAATTTTAAATAGATAAATTTTATATAAATTTTTATAAAAAAATAAATTTATTTTAAATAAATATAAAAAAAATTATTATTTATTAGTAGAATATATTATTTTATAAAATACATATATAAAATTTATTTATTTGAAATTTATATCTAATATTATTATTTAATAACGGAAGAAAGCCTGGTCTGCTGGTAAATGAATTAACTACTCATGTAATATCTGTGATGAAGAAGTTGCAAACAGTTAATTAACTCTCATTCAGAGCAATTATTTAACAATTAATAATAAGTCAAACACACAATTGTCCAAATTAAATTAATTTATCGTTTTGTTTCTGTCGGCCGAATCATCGGAATGAAACACGCGTACGGGAGCCGACGCAAGTCATGATGCGACAGATCAGATTAGCCGTTGTTTCTCGACTATTTTGCAGGGCTTGGGTTGATGCACGTATGCTTAATCCACCTTGTTATCCCTTTCTTTCTTCTTTCTTCGACTACTTTTACTCGAGTCTCTTTTTTTTTTTTTTTGGTGTTTTATAATTAATATTGGATATAAGTTTTAAATATATAAATTTTTTGTAAAAATGTGAGTCCTATAAAAAAAAAAAAATTGTTCACACTTTTCCATGGAGTCACTTTCTTTACCGGTAAATATTATACTATTCAATGATGAAAACTAGTTTCTTGTAAGAGTACAGCTAGGGTACTGGGCGTGCGTCAGGTAAAATTTATTAATTTTTTTTATTTTTATATATTTTTAGAAATTTTAAATATTTTTAAAAATAATAAAATATTAATATATTAATAATCACTTCTTTAATCAATTAATAAAACATTTTTTTTTTAAAAAATAGTCAAAATAAGGGAGCAAAATGAGAAAGAGCATACTAGCTAAAATTATTCTTTTTTGTAATATTTTAGTACACTCACATTAGTTTACTCATAATTTCTAGGTAAAAAGACTTACACGCTTAATATAATATATTATATCTACATAATTTATAATAAAAAATGTTTTACAACCTAACAAGTCGCATATAATTAATCATGTCAATATATATACTTTTTTCTGTAAGATTTGTGTATAGATCAAACATTTCCCTATTAATATTAATTGTTGTGATTTTTTAATAAGCATGTTCAAAGAAAACACAAGGCAAAATCTATCGAAATAATTTCGACAAGGTTTATTTAAAATACAAAATTAGTAAAATATATCACTGCATGAGAGATGGAGCATCTGTTTTTGGAAGCGTCGTGGGTTTGCAGGATGAGAATCCATGATATGAACGAAGGATGTAACTAACTATTGGTTTGTCATGACTCGAAGGATGTAACTAACTATTGGTTTGTCATGACTCGTGCGTCCTACATCCTGAAGGGTCATGTGCTAAAGAAATACTGATATGTCGCCTGATCTAACATGATTAGAAAATGTTATCAAGAAATACTATAAGAAAACTGTTTATTTGTGACCAGTTAATTTCAACGAAATGACTATTTACATTTAAAATTGGTTGTAAAAAATCTTTTAATTGTATTAAATTAGTCACAAAATGTCATTTTTCTTGTAGTGAAAACATATATATATATACAATCTGCAAATGTTTTACATTTTTAAGGTTTTATTATTTCAGATTTATAACATGCAGTGATCACATGTCAAGTGACAAGCCACATCAACATATATGGTACTAAATTGTGTTGCAAGAGTCTCATGATCTGATCCCATGAGAGCACAGCTCATGCTTCTACCACTTACTCGATCCTTTGATGCCCCTAGCATGTAATTAATTAAGCAGCTAAATATGTAGGTATCAGTACGAAGCTTCAAATGGAATGGTGCGGGTTGAAATTAACATGTCGCGAAGTCTAATTGAGGTTTTTCTCATTGATCAGTGCAATTAATAAACAATTAATTATAACTCAAACACAAAATTGTCCAAATTAAATTAATTTATCATTTTGTTTCTGTCGGCGAGCTTGAAATAAACGGCCGGGCCGAATCATGGGAATGAAACAGACGTACGGGAGCCGACGCAAGCATTAATGATGCGACCGATCAGGTTAGCCGTTGTTTCTCGACTATTTTGCAGGGCTTGTATTAATGCACGTATGCTTAAATATCCACCCTTTTAACCCTTTTTTTTCTTTCTTCTTTCTCCGCCTACTTTGTCTCGAGTCCTTTATTTTTAATAATTTTACATACAATCGTGAAGTGTGTAATTACTGTGTAATTATTTTAAAAAAGAGTAGAGTCTATTATTAAAAAATTAATTTTTTTCATATAAGTCCCATGTTTTATTTATTTTTTTCAAAGCGATTACGCGACAGTTACGCAATTCACGATTGTAAGTATATTTTCTTCTTTTTTTTAACAATATTGGATCTGTAATTTAGAACTAGAAAGGAAAATTTGATCGAACTGAAGAGAGCTAAACTTCCTTTATGATTAATACTATCTACAAATTGTAAATGTACAAACATTTTGTAAAGATATAGATCTCATATAAAAAATGTAACATCTCGTTCCCGAGGGTCTGGAGAGCTAACTCATGTCAACTAAAATCATTTCTAATAATACTTTTAAAATAAACCAAAAGTCTCCATAACATAATAACCTATTTGTCCAACACAAATATCTATGCTCCTACATAAGGGCACATCAGAAGTACCTCAATAATATACATAAATATTTCCACAAGGACTAGAAATATCTATGCATTACTCAAAATACCAAAGCAACATGAAATATCAATACTACCAAAAGACTCTCCAAAAGCCCTTGTATCCTAAGGCATTTAATCTTCTATGATCAACAAAACTTGCAAGCACTCCTTATTCATGACTTCCAGCTGTTGCATCAAAATTATCTCAAATATATTTTGAAGATAAGGAGTGAGTTATCAACAACTCAGTAAGCAGAGAATATATATTAGTATGCAAACATGAACATTTATAGAGTTTATAATGCAAAATAAAATACTTTTTATTTTCAGAATGTAGAGTCAGAACATCTTATAAAAAAATATGAGAGCGATAGTTCAAAAATATTTCAAAATTCTCTTGGCACAGCATAACTAAAACATCATATTAGAACATAGGAACCCCGCTTACATGAACTTCTTAGCTTTTCAAAAAATTTCTTGAAAAATGCCCAACAAAAATTAATCGTCACCTATAAAATAATCACATAATTTTCGTAAATTTTCAGTCAAACATATACTTCAATATTTAAGCCTAAAATGCTAAAATAACATATTTTAATTCCTTAAAAAACCTAAATTTTCAATCCCTAAAATATCATTACATCCCAAATTCCCCAGTATCCAACTTGATCTCTAACTAAGCTATTAAATTCTTACTTATTTAGTATTGAAAAATCAAACTATCAAATTTAATACTAAATAGAATAGTTATACCAAAATATTTTAAATTATATAACAATAATTATTTAATAAACTAGATCATAATAAAATGACAACATTATCATTTAATTTTGAAAGAAAATCTTACTTAATACCAATTTAAATTACTTAAAATATTTCTGTAAACATAAATAAATTAGAGATTACTAACACATATTAAAAGTTTAAAACACATTAATGCAACTTGTAGCTCAAAGGGTAATAATGTAATTTTATTTAATTAAACAATACATTACCCAAGCTTCAGTAGAATATTTGTTAGTTGAAAACAAAAATCATGTTACGTAAAAGTAAAACAGCAGTTTGTGAGGCAGAGGCTCATTGAGAGGTTGAGAGCACGACGGGCGGCGAGCTGGGTGGTAGTGGGGGCGGTGGTTACGACAGCAAAAAGAGCGGCCGAGCACTAGTAACAGAGAGAGAGAGAGAGGATGATGAGCAAGAGAGAGAGAGAATAGTGGGAGATAGAGCTCGGCTTACAAAGGGGTGGTTACGGCAGACCTGGGTGTACGAACGACATCTTCTGGTTGTTCCTACTTGAGGCTGAGCAACTCGGTGGCGGCGCTGGGGTTCACTATGGAGGGAGGCTGGTGCTCTATTTTTCGGTGGTGCAAACAAAGGTGGTGTTGCACACAGATAGGATGGTGGCACACGACTGGAATGGTGGACTTTGAGTGGCTAAGGTTCTGTGCTTGGCTGTGGGGGTGGCGGGGTTGCTAAACGCCACTGAGGCTTGTGGTTTTACAAGGGCTAGCTAAAGGCCAGCGACGACGGGGAGAGGGAGAGCTAGAGCTTCCATGCGTGGAGTTGCAGTGGCTGGGTTGTGGCTACTTGAAGGTGGTGAGGCAGTTGGAGTGGAGGTCTTAGTTTGATATTTTGAGAAGAGGAGGACGAGTGGCACAATTCTAGGATTGAGGATCCTTAGCATATATATACGATATATATAGTAAAGATATAAAAAAAAAAAAAAAAAAACCCAGAGAAAAAGGATGGAGGGACTGCATGAAAATGGAAAAGGGATGTAAACTGTGCGACGGCGTTTGGAAATCGCTTCCACGGGCCTGGGCTCTTAAGTCTAAAAAGAAAAAATGTACTCGGCCCACATCTTGGATCATCTATGGGCTTATTGCATGGGCTTTTACCTTAAGTTTTGGGCCTCAACTCAACCTAAAAAAAATACACTTATCCCATAAAGTTTCTGGGTGAACATCCACTTGGTCCATTAAAAGATTTTAAACCTAATTATCAAACCTATTGAAAAATTATATTCCGCCAAAAATATGTTAGGCTGAAACTCTCTTCCAAAAAAAAAAAATTTACTCGTAATCCCAAATGATTTTCCATAACTATAAACCCAAAAATTTTGTAAAGCGGCTTGACTTGGCTCGGGTGTTACAAAAAAAAGTAAATTCTTTACATTTTTTCACGAAGGAGTCCACTTTCTTTACAATTTAGTAAACAGTATACTATTCATTGATGAAAACTAATTTATTGTAAGAGTACTTAATATATACTAGGGTGCGGCCCATGTGCCCCTAAGCCCGTGCTTTTTCTTTTAAAATATTTTTATAAAAGGGACGACGGGAATTACCGTCCTGTTTAAAACTTTTTCACTTGCATCCCCAGGGTGCGAGACTCTACGTTTATAAATAAAATGTGCTTTGATCATAAAAGAGGGTTACAGCGGAAAACATAAATCTCATAATAAAAAGGCCTCGTACGTTTAAAACTCGTGCCTAGACTTCCGTGCTCTTCCCCATGGGCAGTGTCCGTCCTGATCGTGCAGTTCCTGTGAGGGAGAGGGACATGCATAAAAACTAAAATGAGTTGAAGACTCGTAAGCATTACTTCATACGGTTAAAATATAACAACATAGGTTTTCATTCATGCATTCATCAATCGTACATACTATTACGTGCGTGCCTACGTGTCTTGTGTGCGTTCGTTTGAAAACGTCACTGGACGGGGCTTTTCTTTTAAAAGGCTTTCCTCTATTTAAAACGTGTCCCCCGTCACTGCCTTCATTTCTTCAAGAGTCGGTGTAACGCCCCGACCCCGAGGGTCCGGAGAGTTAACTCATAACACTTGATAAACAACTCTAACAAGGCTAGAGTACTTCCAAATTCAAGAATATATCCATTTTACCAAACCTCAAATCGAACGTAAATACTTCAATTAAATAAATCAAATAAACTCATTTATCCAATATTCAATCCAACAACCCAAATAAAATCAACTCTTCTTCATGTCTCAAATAACAACTAAGAATAATAAAACATTAACATAGTCTCCATAAACCGTCTAAATCCATTGAAGTAAACTTAAGAAAGATAAATAACCTCTAACACCAACACTAATATCATGAGATACCCAACAATAAATCAATGCTAATCTTCTCCATAGACTTTAATACTGATCCTCAGCCGAACCATCAATGTCATTTGAAATATTATGGAGATAAGGGGGGTGAGTTATCAACAACTCAGTAAGCAGAGAACATATACCAGTGTATAAACATGAGCATTTACAGAAATCAGAATGCAGAACAAAACATTTTCATTTTCAGAGTGCGGAAGCAGAACATGTTATTAAAATATCAGAGCGAAGATTTAGAAATAATTTCATTCAAAATATTCTTTGGCATAACATAAAAGATCATCATCATCATCAGAACATCATATCAGAACAGAGGCCATGTATAATCCCCGTGGTAGGGTTGTGCATCTGCGGATAGCCAAGCAGAACATGAAACACTCTGTCACCAAGGTGTGCACTCAAAACAGAGACCACTACTATAACCCGTGGCAGGGCCGTATCCACTATTATTACCCGTGGTTGGGCCGTATCCACTATTTTAACCCGTGGTTGGGCCGTATCCACTATTATAACCCGTGGTTGGGCCGCATCCACTATTATTACCCGTGGTTGGGCCGTATCCACTATTATTACCCGTGGCTGGGCCGTAACTGAACAGAACGGAAACATAATCAAATTCAGAATCAGAGAGTCATGCCAAAGGTTTTCAGAAATCACGTCTTATCCAAACAGAGTACTGAACAAAAATCTTCGGAACAGAACAAAATCATATCACAATATAATTAATGCACAAATTTCATATTCGCTCTCATTTTCAAAGTTCAGAAACAAAATGTCAAAAATTAAGCTCATGTCTACACCAGTCATGACAGAAAATACTTTCTTCTTAAACAGAATCTCATGAGTAATGCAGAACAATTATCTGAGGTTGTTTCCAGATTTCTTTTCATAACCAAAACATGCACATTTTTCAAAAAGGACCTCAGTTAATTTTATTTTAATGCAAAGTCTAGCATAGGAACCCCGCTTACCTGAACTTCTTAGCTTTTTCAAAATTCCTCAAAACGTTGGACAATAATTAATCGTCACCTATAAAATAATCAAGTAATTCCCGTAAATTCTCAATCAATCACGTATTTCGTATTTGAACCTAAGAACCTATTTAAATCCTCAAAACCTAGAATTCTAAAAATTTCCTATAATACCACCATTATCTAAAAACACCAATATTGTTTACTCTTAAAATAAACATTTACTTAATAATATAAAAAAAAATACTTAAGTGATTTACTTTAATCATAAATAAAATGTTCAAAATACACTTTCAATAAAATAATCGTTGCACATAGTATAATTAAAAAAAAATACTATATAAACTCGATACAATATCCTATACATCCCACAAAGGGTAAAAAAGTAATTATCAGACAAAATATTTCCTAAACTATGGAAAGTCTACGGAACAACACAACACAAGCAACGTGACCATGCCGCGCGGTTGAAGAGTAACGGAGGACCTACCGAGAGAAGTGGAGCTGCGACGGAGCTGGGCGGGTGTGCTAGTGGTGGTGGGTACTGCGGCGGTGCACTGGAAGAGAGAGAGAGAGAGCTGAAACCGAGAGAGAGACCGAGAGAATGGAGACACCAACAAGAAATGGCGTGAGCTTACCGGGGAAACAGAGGCTGCGTGCGGCGGACAGGGGTGATGAGACGTCCTCCTCGGCAGTTTCTGTGTGGGCACAGCGCGGAGGGGCTTTCGGTGGAGGATGCTTTCAGCGGCTCAAGGTGGCTGGAAATGCTCTGTTTTTGGATAACAAAACAGAGTAGTCCGATGCTTGCTGAAGAGGCTACGGGAATGCTAGGCGAAAGCTTCGCGTGATTGGGCAGTGGGCACGGTGGTTTCGTGTAGGTTTATGGCGGCTTAAGGAGGTATGGACCTGGCGGCTGCGGTGGCTTCCCGCGGTATGCAACTCGGTGCACGGTAGGCTGAAGGCAGAGGCTTTTCTGTTAACTGGCGTGGTGCTTTCCGAAAGGGTGAGGACAGGCTGCGGTGATGCTGGGGCGGCGTCGCGGTACGCGGATAAGTTTTGGGGTGCTGCACGACTCGGGGTGCGAGGAACCGAGGGGATGGAGGCTGAGGAGGAAAAACTGGGCTATGGTTCCGCGTGGGAAGGCAGTGGCGCGAGCCTTCATCGTGAATATAAGTAGACGATTGAACATGAAAAGAAAACCCTAGATGAAAACCAAACGGACGCGGGATGTGCATGAGGGACGTGTGTGTGCCAGCATGCCGTGAACGAAAACGTGCGTGTATGCATGTTGTGCGACAAAAAAAAATAAGCCGTGCGAAAAATTAAAATAGACGGAAAGAGAAAGAATTAAAAAAAATGAAACCTGCGGGAAAAATAAAAATAAAACGGCCAAGAACTCCAAATTAAAAGAAAACAAAATCGCTACTCAAAATCGTAAATTAAGAACTTAAATAAACAATCAAATTATAAAAAAAAAAATAAATAAATAAGTAAAAATCTAAAGTCCAACTATACCAATATTGGGTCCGGGTGTTACAGTCGGTATACGGGGTTTTACTTTAAAAGGGCTTTCTCGCCGTAAAACGTTTCCCCCGTCAGTGCCTTCATTTCTTAAAGAGCCCGTGCTCTTGTGCTCTTGTGCATACATGTGCGTTCGTGCGTGCGTGCGTACATCCATTCTTTCTTATCACTTTCATAGGCCAGTACACACAATTACGCCCCGTGTGTTTGGGGTTAGCGGTCTTCCTTTGGACCCGGATTCCGCCCGTGGCCACGGGTTGGGAACCCCTTTTCATAGGGGGCAGCACTGGGTGCACTTCCAGCGCTACTTACCCGGCATTGCAATCTGCCCATTCATCGGTACCCTTTCGTTCATGTCATGTGGCCGTTACGTGTCTTCATACATTCATGCTTTCGTTTCTTTCTTTCTTTCTTTTCATTCGTTCGTTCATGTCAGCTCGAAGGAGCTGAAGCTTTCATTCAGTTCGTTCTTTCATTTAACAGTCATTTCTTTTCACGAGAAAACATTTCTTTTCGTGAGAAAATATCGTTTGGGGCGTAAGCCCGAAAATGGTCTTTCCGTTTTCTTTTTCAATTTCATTTCAGTTCTATCTTCTCTTTAACAAGGAACATACATGGGCTTAAGCGTCAGCTTCCGTGGCATCTTATAAGTGTCACCTTGAACGTCGTCAATCATGGCGTCCGCGAGTATCACCTCGTGGTGCACATGAGAGCGTCGGTTCGTAGGATTCACAAAAGCATCTGCTTTCATGCCTTTCATGCATCTTCATCAGTTTATGGATTTTTTCTTAGAAAATACATACAATAGATACAGCGTATAGTCATCCATTCACATGCGTACAATTAATACTTTGGGGTGCGTAAAAAGGGGCTGCCAATGAGGGGCCGTACATACTTATGCTTTTGAACATTTAGCATTTTCTTTCTTAAAACGTCTTTAGTCTTTTCGTGAGCATTTCAAAGGAAAATCGTTTATTGTATCTTTGATAACTCTAGAAGAGTATGAACGTAACACTTACCTGGACTGCATGCTACTTGCATGTCATTCAGTCCATTCACGTGCTTGTCAGACGGCAACCTACATGCATACACATAACCTTAGCATCATTCTCTATCTAATGCATAAGTAACTTAAACTATAAATAGAACTACGCTATACTTAGAACACTCTCCTTCTATCCCATGCACTTAAGTGCCCTTCACTATGTTAGACCCTTCGGGGACCACTTATGGTCACCACAACTTCCAACTCAAAGTCTTGCCTCGAGTGCTCATCCACTAAAGTGAACCCCTTATTCACCTTAGGATTAAGACACTAGGACATTCGTCTTACTCTTCTTACAACCACATTCGACGCATGATTCCGACCGATAGAATCACACATCTCAATCCTAACGATGCATCCGTCACTATCTTCATGCATCTTGGCCCACACTAAATCCTCATTCCCATCCAGCAAGACACATGACTCTAAGCCAACTCTGAGGCTTAGTACCGTGCAACTATGCTCATGACAGATTACCCATTACATATGGTGAATCCGTCCGGCACGTGTCTCTCACCATGTTACACAGGTACCTTACCCCTTTATCACCTAAGATCAACGTATATAATACGTTGATCACCTGTTCGTAGGGACAAGGGCCATATTCCGATACCAATCTTCTCTTGACCCAGCTAGCATGACACTTCACGCTACCCGTCCCTTTTGACAGTTCATCCCAACACTTAACACGACAAGACTCCATTCATAACTACGTTTCATGTCACGTTATATAGCCCGAGATTGCTCCAGTGCTACACTGTGACCTTGTCGTGTTACCTAGCATTCTACTTCATCACTCCTGACTCATCACGAGTACGGTTCCTCACGTACTCCCGTCACATCGCGACATCTCGTCACGTTCCCATTACGCCATTTCTACACTTTAACACTTCACCCATCATAAGCATGACTTCCAATAACCACGTCACTTCATGACGTTGCCCAGTCATGCTTCCGCTGCGTACTCTTACACTTATTCCGCTACTTTGCGCATACTCCTGGCCATAAGTCCATCATAGTGACACCTGTCACTTCAAACTACAGGCTACGCCATAACTACTTCGGGACACTGTTCCACAGTTCCCGACACTATCCATCACGTTCCACGCCCATCAATCACATAACCATCCTTATCTCTACGACACGCCACACGGAGTGTCGCTGCCATGTGGAGTACACTCCACGTATACTCCCTTCATACACAACACATTACCATTATGGCATACCTACCATATGGTACATTACTCCATCACAGGGAGTACGTTCCACTCGTACTCCCTTTACATAAGCTCCATCACCACTATGGCCTACACGCCATATGGTGCATCCCTAATCATATGGAGTACATTCCACATGCACTCCATCCATACTCACCATATCACCACTATGGCATACCCGCCATATGGTACATTATTACATCACATGGAGTACACTCCTCGTATACTCCTTTCATACACTACGACACATCACCATTATAGCATCCTTGCCATATGGTGTATCTCACCATCTCATGGAGTACATCCCATTTGTACTCCCCACATATACAACACGCCACATCACCACTATGACATACACGCCATATGGTGACTTGGGACGTATGGCGGCTTTAAAAGGTAGCGTAATGTGGTTGCGAAGCCCCGATCAGCTGGTAAGAATTTTTTGTACCTTTCCATTGATACAAAAGAAAAATCAGAGAGATGGAGCCACTGAGTGGGGATTGGAGGGGGAGGTGCAAGGTGGTCGGAGTGCCATGTTGGCACCCTGGGATGGGAGACCGCTGCGACCATCTATATATTCTCGGTTTCGTGGCTCAATCAATCTCTAAGATGGGTTTATTTTTTTAAAACAATGCTTTGAAGTACAATGTTTGGTGCCAAGAGGAGACTGATAACCTCCTCGTTGGTGCCTCTTTAACGGCAGCAGGGGACTTTAAAGCCCATTGGCCATGGCGGTATTCTGGTAAAAAAAGAAAAAAAGGCAATGAGGACAAGACGACATGGTGTTTCTAGCAAGGACAAGACGCAGGAGGAGGCTGGATACACCATGTCGTCTTGTCCTCACTAGAAACACTCGTAGCTATGATAGCCCAGAGTTGGAAGAACTCTGGTGCGGCAACTGTTGAAGGAAGAAGAAAAAGCCTAGAATTTTTTCTTTCAAAACATAAAGATTGGGCTGTAGCGTCAGTAGTGCGCTCTAGCCAAGTTCGAGATAAAGAAAAGAAAATCCAATGGGCCGCTATTGTGGCCTAGCCCAATAAAAGAAAGAAAAAAAGAATTATTTTCTTTTATGTGCGTGTTGCTATTGTTAAGTACATGTATTAAATTTTATTTTTCTTTTATGTGCAAGTTATTATGCCATATATAAGTTTTTATCCAATATGGGGCAAATGATTTACACCAAAATTAAAGAAAAGATTAGTTTCCCAAAGGTACAATATTTTCTTAAATTTTGGTAAAAAATTATTAAACTCCATAGTAAGGTGAATATGGTGGAATGAACAATTTTGTATGTACTTCCAAATGAGGATTTTGATGATACTACTAGTTCATCCATTAAAGTAAAGTTGGAGTGAACAATTTGTGTGTCAAGATCTACAACCAAATGAGGATTTTGATGACACTACTAGTTCATCCATCCAAAGTTCATCCATCAAAGTAAGGTTAGAGTGAACAATTTGTATGTCAAGATCTACTCACAAATGAGGATTTTGATGATACTACTAGTTTATTCACTAAAGTAAAGTTCGAGTGAACAATTTGCATGTCAAGATCTACTCTGAAAGGAGGATTTTGTTGAGACTACTAGTTCATCCATCAAAGTAAAGTTGGCATTAACAATTTGTATACTAGAGTTTACTCCCAAAGGATAATTATGTTGATACAGCTAGTTCATCCACATAATTTAAAGTTGGAGTGAACACTTTGTATGTCAGACATTACTTTCAAAGGAGAATTTTGATGATACAACTAGTTCATCCATAGAATTTAAAATTAAGGAAATATTTTGTGCATTGGGGTTCATTACCAAAGGAGGGATCTCGATCACACAATTAGTTCATCCATAATGGCTTAAACTCTATTATTGTTTGTGAGTGTCAAACTCAAAACATTAATGTGATTAAAATGTTTTTCTTGAAGTAAGAATACGAATATCTTTATCAGGTTTCCTATACAGAATGGATTCTAGTTTAGAGAAACATGAGCATGCCAAATTTATACTAAGACTTTTAGATCCTAGTTTATCTTTCTAAGTCTAACATCACTTATTATTAAGAATAGTGATAATGGTCAGAAAAGTATAATATTTAAGGAGATTGAATTAATTATTACATATCAAACAATAAGAATTTCTTAGTTTTGTACATAATAGTTTACTTCAGAGGCATTATTATTTCATTAAAGTAATGAGATATGAACAAGTTTGTAGCATAGTTGTTAGCTAGATACAAATTTATTTTGCTAATTTGTGTGAAAAAGCATTGTATCTTTTGGGAAAGGAAGGAAATGATGATAATAAAAATATAAGTTTTTGAAGGGAAGGGTAAACTTTTTTTGTATATGTTTCGAATCAGATCTTATACATTCTTATTAGATTAAACTTGAACGCAAATATTCATATATATATATATATATATTTGTATAAGTTTCAAATCAAACTCTATAAATATTGACACTTATTTTAGTTGCTGAACTCGAGAACAAATGTTCAAAATTTTAAATTCTTTCAAAATGCCATTTATGTTTGTTCCATTTTTCCTTCCAATAAGATTTTTATTTTTCATGCCCTCATAATAGTGATTTTATTAAAAGTTTTTCATTTTCACTCATGAGGCATGTATTGGAACCATATGAAAATTGATTTGTGAAAATTGTTTTACAGTTTATGGCATAGAATTTGAAACATAATTTGTGACATAAAAGTTTGGAAAATATCTCCAAGAAAAGTTATAAAGATTAGTAAATAAAATATTTTTCACATTTAGATTTTCTAATATTAGGATGTGTGTACGTTGATTTATTGTAACACCCGGGTCCAGCAACAAGCCGTTTTATAAAAGTTTTATTTTTGGTTTTAAACGTACGAAGAGCCTAGTTAATTTTTTAAAAATATTTTTTTTTACTACGGGCCAAAATCTTTGTTTTGGCGATTTTTTATTTTATTGGGCTTGATAATAAGGTTATTTTTCTAAAGGGCCAAGATGAGAATTGAGCGGAGAATTTTCTAAGACAAGTTGATTTATTTTTGGAAATTAGGTTGATACTCTCACTCAAGAAAAAGCCCAAAGATAGTGTTACCTTATTTCAGACTCCATGTACTACGCGGTTTCACGTCCCTTGTTTTTTCTCCACTCACCCACATACACGTCTCCCTCATCCGGGTTTGCTTTTGTTCTTCGTTAGCCTATATATACGTACCTAACCCTTCGTGCATGAAGAAAACCCAAGAATAGGGTTGCCATCTCCTTCCCTCATCCTCCATCGTACAGAACCTCAACCAGCCCAAACTACCTACGCAACCCAGCCCCATGAAGACCCACATCACAATACCTGTTGTGTCCACGTCGAGCAATCAACCATAGCCCATCTTCACCATGGAAACTACTGCCGCACCACCTTCAAGTAGCCACTGCAACTCCACTCACGGAAACTTGGAAGTCACTGTAAAGTGAGAGGACCCTTGCCGCCAGCCACTGCCTCGAACGAGAGCTCCCTGCCAAGATCCTCCATGTAATATCTTGCACCGTAGCCCACTGCTCAGCCACCGCAGAACTACCCTGCACCACCAACCAATGTTGTCGAGACTGCATGAAGACGTTGCTGCAACCTCAATTTTTCCGAGTCAAAAACAGAGCAACAACGTGTGAGGGCCAAAGCTTGTTTCGACCACCCTATTCAAAGCTGCATCTCGCATAAGAGTCTGTGGAGGATCTGGAGAGCCACTGTTAGAAACTGTTAAAAACAGAAAGTGAAGATGAGAAGAAACTGAGTTAAGAAGAAACTGATTCTCATTGATTTCTTTTGATTACACGTGAGTCATATATATACATTACAAAGGAAAGCAGAAAAGTAAAAAGAAGGTACTGAAAAGTAACTTTGATTATGTCACAACATCAATTCAGAATTCTCTATGGACAGTATGGTAGATGCAGCTTTATGCATCGTGTCCCTAATGCTTCTCTGAATGCAACCCTGCATTTCCTCAGCTGTGGTTCACCTTTTCTGTGCCATCACCTTTGCTGTTGCTGCTACCTTTTTCTTTCCATGTACTACAACATACTTTATCAACTTTATGCATGTCTTGAGTGTTGCAATTTATCTCAGCCATACTTTGGTTGCTGTCCTTGTGTAAAACCAGATTACATTGTATTCTGTAAGACTCCCCCTCAAGATGGGCATAGATGTTAACAATTCCCATCTTGGATAGTAGGAACTAAAATGTAGAGGTTGGTAAGGCCTTAGTGTAAGTATCTGCCAACTGAAATTTTGAGGACACATGTAGAGGTGTGATAATTCCAGCCAAGACCCTTTCTTTAACAAAATGGCAATCTAGTTCTATATGCTTGGTCCTTTCATGAAAAATTGGATTCATTGTAATGTGGATGGCTGCTTGGTTATCACATAAGAGGGAAGCAGATTGTGCATGGTCAACATTAAATTCTTTTAGCAAACCGAGAAGCCATATGATCTCACAACTTGTAGATGCTAGTGCCCTATATTCTGCCTCAGCTAAAGATCTAGAAACTGTTGCTTGCTTCTTAGATTTCCAGCTTATTAGTGAATCCCCAATGAATATACAGAACCTTGTGACAGATCTTCTTGTCTAGGGGCAGGCAGCCCAATCTGAATCACTATAGGCCCTTAGATGTAAAGCTGATTTGGTTGACAAGAAAATGCCTTGACCTATGGATCCCTTAAGGTACTTGAGAATCCTATAGGCTGAGTGCATATGAGATTGTGAGGGTCTGTCCATGAACTGGCTTACAACACTTACAGCATAAGTTATGTCGGGTCTAGTAATGGTTAAGTAAATTAACCTTCCAATGAGTCTTCTATAAGCTGTGGGATCTTGGAAGATTTCTACTGTGGTGTGACTCAATTTATGGTTCAGTTCAATAGGTGTGGAAACTGTCTTTGTGCCAAGTAGACCTGAATCTTCTAATATCTCGAGGGTGTACTTCCTTTGACAAAGGTTAATTCCAAGTGAGGACCTAGTAACTTCCAATCCTAGGAAATACTTGAGGGGTCCAAGGTCCTTAATTTTGAACTTGCTGTGAAGGTAAGATTTGAGGGAATCAATTTCTCTTTGAGAGTCACTTCCAACTATGATGTCATCCACATAGACTAAGAGAGCTATAAATCCATTGGGACTGACCTTAGTGAACAAAGAATAGTCAGACTTTGATTGGTGAAATCCAATGGCAGTGAGTGAATTTGAAAACTTTGAGAACCATTGCCTAGATGCTTGCTTAAGTCCATAGAGAGACTTATTTAATTTGCATACCAAGTTCTCCCCCTCAATCTGCTCACTCTTGATGTGATAGCCTGGAGGTAATTGCATATAGATGTCTTCATCGAGGTCTCCATGAAGAAAGGCATTGTGAACATCCATTTGAGTAAGGGACTAGTTTTTAATGGCTGCTATGGCAAGGAAAACCCGAACTGTGGTGAGCTTGGCAACTGGACTAAAGGTCTCTTGGAAGTCAAAACCTTCTTTTTGGGTGTAACCTTTGGCAAGTCTGGCTTTGTGCCTTTCAAGAGAGCCATCTGATTTCAGCTTGGTCTTATAAACATATCTACAACCAATTGCAGTTTTGTTGGGGGGTAAGGTGGTGACAGTCCATGTGTGGTTTTCTTCTAGAGCATGAAGTTCAGCTTTCATGGCATCTTGCCAATGCTTAAACCTGACAGCTTCATTATAGGATTGAGGTTCATGAAGTAATGAAAGGGAAACAAAAAATGACTTATGAGAGGGAGAGAGATTTTTGTAAGTTATGTAATCATGAAGGGGGTGATTTGTGGAGGAGGAAAGGAAGGGTTGAGATGCTGCAAGTTGGCAATGATATTGATGAAGATAAGCAGGTTGATTCCTATTTCTGGTGGACCTTCGAAGAGGGAAAGGGTCATGATGAGGTGAGGAGGCAGGTGCAGGAAGTGTGGGAGCAGTAGGGGAGGCAAGAGTGGAGGTGTCAGCTGGTGAAGAAGGTTCTTCATTAGCTGGTGCAGAAAGTTCTAATGAAGAAGGTTCTTCATCATGGTGTGATTGAGTGAGAGTTTGAGAAGTTTGGGAAAAGGAGAAGATGTCATCTGGTGGAGCAGGAGGAAGGACAAGATTATTGGGGAAGGAAGACAAGTCATTGTTTGAAAAAGAATCAGATTTGAAAGGGAAAGTTGATTCATAAAAAATGACATTTCGAGAGATAAAGGTAGAGTGAGATTCAATGTCATACAGCTTATAACCTTTGAAATTAGCAGGGTATCCTAAGGAAATGCAAGGTTTAGCTCTATGTTCAAATTTGGTTCTGTTTTGTTTGGGAGTGCTAGCATAAGAGAGACAGCCAAAGACCCTAAGGTAAGAATATGAAGGTGGTGATGAGAAAAGCATCTCATATGGGGATTTGTTGGAGAGGAGAGGTGTGGGGATTCTGTTAATGATATAGGCTACTGTTAAGATAACATCTCCCCAAAATTGGATTGGCAATGATGCTTGAAAGAGAAGGGCTCGGGCAACATTCAAGAGATGTTGGTGTTTTCTCTCAACAACATTTTGTTGAGGAGTATACACACATGATGTTTGATGAATGATGCCATATTTTTTGTAAAAATCAGTCATAGCAAATTCAAATCCATTGTCAGTTCTGATTTGCTTAATGTTTTTGTTGAATTGGGTTTGTATGATATGGAAGAAAGATTGCAGGAGAGATCTTGTGTCTGATTTTAGTCTCATTAGGAAAACCCAAGTAACTCTAGAATAATCATACACAATTGTTAAAATAATGAAATCCTTGAAGAGAAGCATGGGAGTAGGGGCCCCATATATCACAATGGATTAAATCAAAAGGAAATGAACTACTTGAAACACTTGAAGGGAATGAAAGTTGTTTATGTTTAGCCAAATGACAAACTGTACAATGAGATTTTTCTTTGGACTTTACATTAGGTACATCAGAATGAATTGAGTTCATTCTTTGAGAGGATAAATGTCCTAATCTGTAGTGTCATAAGTCAAAATCTTGATGTACAGCAGCTTGGTTGGCTTGAGCTAGACTAGATGGGCTTGAAGGTGGAATATTAGTGTTGTCTGGTGGTGAAGACAATAGGTAATAGAGACCAGCATGGACTTTGGCAAGTCCAATCGTCATCCATGAAGAGAGGACCTGAATGAAACAAAGATTATTTAAGAAAAACAGACAAGTGTCTGGCCTTTGAGTAAGTTTGCTGACTGAGATGAGATTGAAAGCAAATGAGGGAACACATAGGACATCAGTGAGAAAAAGAGAGTCTGAGAGTTTAACAATGCCTATGTGTGTGACTTGAGCTTTTGTACCATTTGGAAGTTGTACAAAAGCTTGAATGCAGTAGGAAGAATTAGTAAAAAATGAGGTGGAGCACACAATGTGATCAGTGGCTCCTGTGTCCATGATCCATGGTGTGTGATGAAATGTATCATGCTGATCTTGTGAAAGAGCAATGAATTTATCATGACTTGTGACATTGAAAAGAGAAGGGTTATGAGAGATACTAGGACTGGAAAAACAATGATGATTACCTGCCAGATTGGAGTGAGATGTTGTTGAAGAGGTAGGTTATGAAACAATTGGTGAGGGATGCACAGGTGGTGGCATGAGAGGTTTATTGTGTCCTGAGGTCAACTGAGGGAATTGGGCATTGACAAGAGCCACGAGGTGTTGTGCTTGTGCTTGAGAGAGGTTTAACTGAGAGGTACTTGGTGCAGGAGATGCATGACTTGCAACAACAGCTTGATCCACAGTGGAACCATCAAGAGCAACCTGGTTTGCAGAGTGAGCAGCAGGTTTTCCAAAACCATTTCCAAACTTGGATTTGGTGAATTTGAAAGTGGGTGGGAACCCTATTAGTTTGTAGCATTTTTCCTTTGTGTGTCCCATCTTCCCACAATGTCCACAAACCAAATCTGTTTTCTCCTTTTTCTTTGAGAAATTCTGATAAACAAGCAAGGCAGATGGTTCTGTGGTAGGAATAGCTATGTTTCTTGCTTGCCATTGCCTCTCTTGTAAAATAAGTGAGAAGGTCTTATCTAGAGAAGGCAAGGGGCTCAACAAGATAATTTGCCCTCTAACAGCATCATAGCTAACATTTAAACCCATTAAAAATTTGAAAACATAGTCCCTTTGTTGAACTTCACCAACATTCCTTAAAGCATCACAAGTACATAAACCACAAGAGCAAGTGGTCTATAGCTATGCAGTTCTTCCCAAATGGCATTAAGTTGGGTGAAGTAGTCACTTACAGAAAGATGCCCTTGAACTATGCCACTGAGTTTGTGTTGAAGGTGATATATCCTAGCTTCATCAGGCTGTGCAAAGCGCTCCTTGAGTTTATCCCATATTTGTTTAGCTGAAGTCATGAAGAACACATTAGAGGCTATGTCCTTGGAAACTGAATTTAAAATCCAAGCAAGCAGAATGTTGTTGCATCGTAACCAAGATACATAAGAAGGATCTGCAAGGTTAGGAGTGGGAATGGTGCCATCCAAGAATCCTGACTTATTCTTGATTGAAATGGAAAAAAGAAAAGATCTGCTCCAAGAAATGAAGTTGGGGCCAGTCAAAGGTGGTGAAACAATGACAGTGTTTGCATTGTTATTGTGATGCAAGACAAATGGGCTATTTGGATCTTCTGTTGGAGAAGAAGAAGAGGAAGATGAGGAGGCCATAGGTTCAATGAAAGATGAAAAAAAGGAAGGTATTGAAGGAAATTATTCCTTCTCTGATACCATGTTAGAAACTGTTAAAAACAGAAAGTAAAGATGAGAAGAAACTGAGTTAAGAAGAAACGGATTCTCATTGATTTCTTTTGATTACACGTAAGTCATATATATACATTACAAAGGAAAAGTAAAAAGAAGGTACTGAACAGTAACTTTGATTATGTACACAACATCAATTTAGAATTCTATATGGACAGTATGGTAGATGCAGCTTTATGCATCGTGTCCCTCATGCTTCTCTGAATGCAACCCTGCATTTCCTCAGTTGTGGTTCACCTTTTCTGTGCCATCACCTTTGCTGTTGCTGCTACCTTTTTCTTTCCATGTACTGCAACATACTTTATCAACTTTATGCATGTCTTGAGTGTTGCAATGTATCTCAGCCATACTTTGGTTGCTGTCCTTGTGTAGAACCAGATTACATTGTGTTCTGTAAGAGCCACTGTAAGCCACCAGCTAGCCATGTCCCATCCACCCAGTTCAACCTCGCAAGCCGAAGATCACCACAGAAGGTCCCTTACACGTAAAGTGTTACGCCACCATCTCCTTCTCTCTCGGTAAAAAATATTTTTCCTTCTAACATCAAGCACTTCTTTGGTTTTATTCTTTTTCTAGAAACGTATGTTGCTTTGTAAAAATTACCTGGGCTGGTTTTATCTTAAATCATGGGCTGTTTACGTACTGGTTTCCTTTTGGAATGGGGTTTTCTTCATGGGATTAGGTTTAATATCTTTTTCAAGTGGGTTCTAGTTTATTTCATAATGGTCTTGAAACTTTTATGTTTTATTGATGGAATTTATTCTAGTGATTTTAAATTGTTATTAAGTAAAGATTTTTACAAACTTATTTTCAGAAGTAAGCGGTAACTGTGTAATTTTATTTTAAACACTCATATGATCTAGTTTATTATTTTTTATTAAATAAATTTGTTGTTAATTGAAATTATCCAGATGTAATTGTATTATCCAGTATTAAACTTTATAGTTTGTTTTCAATAGTAAATAAGTTAGGATTTAATATTGTGGTCAGAGAAATTAAGTGATTATTGATGAATTTGGGAAGTGATGATATTTTTAGGAGTATGAGAATTTTAGACATTTAGGAAAAACAGGTTAGTTTAGTACTTCAGGTTTAGGAATCGAAAAACTTGTTCAATTGAAATTTATGGGAGTTACATGACAATTTTATAGGTGGCGATTGATTGTCGTTCAGTACTGCTGTGGAGAATTTTTTATAAGCTAAGAAGTTTAGGTAAGCGGGGTTCCTATGCTAGACTTTATATAAAAATAAAATGGACTGAGGTTGATTTTTGAAAAATATGCATGTTTTGTTATGAAAAGAAATTTGAACTAGCTCAGGTATTTGTCCTGCATTACTCATGAGATTTTGTTTAAGAATAAAGTATTTTCTGGCATGACTAGTGTAGATATAAGCTTCTTTTCAAGCATTTTGTTTCTGAACTGTGCAACAGAGAGTGAACATGAAATTTTGTGCATAAATTATTTTTTGTGATCTAATTATGTTTTGTTCTGAATATGTTCTATACTTTGATATGATGTGATTTCTGAAAACTTTTAGTATGAGATTCTGAATTTAGATTTGGTTTGTGGATGGTATCTGTTTGACCTACCACGGGTGCTAATAGTGGCTTCTGTTTGGGTTGTTTCCAACTGTTCTATTTCTGGTGCACCCACTTTGGAAACAAAGTGGTTTCTCTAGTGGTATTTCCTGTGTGCAAACTCGGGCCTCCGATAATTAATAAGGGGAAGATTCACATTCTATTTATGCTCAGTTAGGTATCGGGGTTTGCACAACCCTACCACAGGAGTTAAACATGATTGCTGATGTGATATGATGTTCTGGTATGATGGTGGTCAGTTATGCTATGCCAAAAGACTTTGAATAAGAATATTTTCTGAAACTTTTGCTCTGATATTTTGATAACATGTTCTGATTCTGCATTTTGAAAGTAAAATTATTTTGTTCTACATTCTAAACTCTGTAAATGCACATATTTGCACACTAGTATATGTTTTTTGCTTACTAAGTTGTTGATAACTCACCCCTTATATCCAAATATTTTTTAGATAATTTTGATAGTTCAATTAGAGAACAATAGTAGGAAGTTTTAGTAAGGTGTTATGATCGTAGTGGAATAAGTGCCTGAGGGTACAAGTGCTTATTTGAGAGTCGTAGTTAGTAAATTGATTTATTTTCAGTTATTTTGATTTCGTGAGTTAAGGATATTTTCGAGTCTTTGAGGAGTTTTCAATTTAATTTTTTGAGAATTTATTTGTTGTCCCTATGAAGGACCATAGATATCTGGGTTCAGTAAATGAATTAATATTTTATGGAGTTTTATGGATTTTATAGTTATGTTATTGAAGTTGATATTAAGTATTAAGAGCCGACTCTCCAGACCTTTAGGATCGAGGCATTACATTTATATAGAAGGAAAGCAAATCAACCATATCAAGAAAATATGGTATGAAGAATATAAAGTTTCTTGTGATAATGCATATAAACGCATGTAAACCTTTTTATCTATAATATTTAATACATAGAAGTATTTCATTACTTTTATAGATTATTTTCATGGCATGAATGTATCTATCTGCTACAAGAGAAGTCTTGAGCCATTAGTAATTCTTGAGATATTTCTCATGGTAAGGAATTGTAGTTAGATAAAAATGTGAAAATCATTAATTAGATTGAAGTAGTGAGTGCCATGAAAAGTAGGGGTGTGCAAAATTCCGACTCCGTCCGACTTCCGCTCCGACGCCGACTCCGACGGAGTCGGAGTTGTCGAAATTCGGAGTCGGAATTCGGAGTAGCTCCAAATAACTATTCGGACGTCGTTTTACAGCTGGGTTTTTAAAAAAAAATTCAGAGTCGGAATCGGAGCTACCAGGAGCTCCGACTCCGACTCCGACTCCAAATAGTTATTCGGAGCTACTCCGAATTCCGACAACTCCAAATTCCACTTAATATGAAACAGTATCGTTTGATATTAAAAAGGCCCTCCAAAATGCCCGACTTGCCCAGGTCCCCCCTTCTTCTTCTTTCTTCTGCTTCCTTCTTCCTTCTCCCTTCTCTCTCGCGTCTCACTGAACCAATGAAGCCGTCTCATGCCTTACGTCTCGTGTCTTTCTCGCGAGCGTGCCGCCGTTCCTCATTGCTCCGAACGTTCAGCTTCCACCTACGGTGAGAGTAAGGTTATGAGGCCTAAATTTAATTGAAGCAATTTAATTCAAGCACATCTCTTATGAATTGGAGCCAGCAGTTGTGATTCTTGTGTATTGGTTGTATTGAATATATTCCCAACAAATCACGGCGCTCAAAACCCTCAATTTTACATTGTATTGAACACTTGCGCTCGAGCGCACGTGTCGAGCGCAAGTCAAGCGCACGTTGTATTAAACATTGGCTCGAGCGGAAGTTGAGCGAACCTCTCTGGAAGAGTTTTGCTCGAGTGCCACGTCGAGCGAACCTCTCTAGATGGGTTCTGCTCCAGCGCCACTTCGAGCGCACGTCGAGCGAACCTCTCTGGATGGATTCTGCTCGAGCGCCACTTCGAGCGCATGTCGAGCAAACCTCTCTGGATGGGTTCCGCTCGAGCGCCACTTCGAGCGCACATCGAGCGAACCTCTCTGGATGCCTGGATGGGTTCCGCTGAGTCGATTATTACGTCAACTGAAGCTCGATGTAATAATACATCGATACAATAATACATTATGATACAATAATACATGTCCTATACAATAATACAATAGCCTAGTTTGTTTTTAAACTAATTTTTTGCAACTAATTTAATTTTTTTAGCTTCATAATTCATTGATTGTAATATGGATCCTAGACATAGTGGAGATGATCGTCCACAAGAGGATGTGGCGGATGCCAATGCTACAACTCCTACACCGGTGGGTACTTCCACCCCTAGAGCTACATCTAGGGTAGCTACATTTAGAGCAGCTACATCTAGAGCAGCTACATCTTGTGCGAGTAGTCAACTCCCACTCCCAGTTGATATAGAGGATGAGGATATGTTCAACGAAGAGGAGGAGATGTCCATTGAGCAAGATCAACCACCACGGCCTTCTAAAAAGAGGTCGTGGACATGGGAGCATTTCACCAAAATTCCTGGTGATATTGCGAACCCGGTAGCAAGATATCATTACTGTGGATCACTTTGTGGATGCCATTCGTAGAAGCAAGGTACCAATGTGTTAATAGCACATCTAAATGGTTGCCAACGATATAAGATAGCGAAGGGATTGCAAGCCATTGATCAGACCAACCTCAGTTACCAAACTTCTACAGCCACTGATGGT
This sequence comes from Juglans regia, assembly GCF_001411555.2. NCBI lineage: Eukaryota > Viridiplantae > Streptophyta > Magnoliopsida > Fagales > Juglandaceae > Juglans > Juglans regia. The sequence goes on along the minus strand of NC_049904.1, from coordinate 14,842,257 downwards.
ACACAGACTAAGAAATTGGTCATCCCTCAATACAGTGAGAAGATGTTGAGGGACATGCTTGCAGAGATGATAATTACTGATGAGATGCCATTTACCACAGTCGAGAAAAGAGGCTTTCGAAAGTTTCTAAATTTTGTTGAGCCACGATTTCCCATTCCATCACGGTATACAGTGATGTGAGATTGTATGAAGAGGCATGCGAAGGACAAGGAGGAGATGAGGAAGATGTTTATTACCACTGGTCAGAGAGTGTCGTTTACGACTGGCACATAGACTTCCATACAGAACGTCTGCTACATGTGTATCACAGCACACTACATTGACAGTGAGTGGATTTTGCATAAAAAAATTATTGGTTTTAAAGAAATTGTGGATCATAAAGGTGCATCCATTGGGGCGAAGATGGATGATTGTTTAAAGGACTGGGGAATTTGAAAAGTGCTGTGTATTACAGTTGACAATGCCAGTGCGAATGAAACAGCAATTGATTGGTTTAAGCGGAACACAACGGTGAGAGATGATGTCATTCGAGCCCACATGTTTATTCACGTTCGATGCTATGCTCATATCATTAACCTCATAGTTGTTGAGGGATTAAAAGAGGTTGATGATTCCATAACCCGAGTCCGCAACATTGTACGATATGTGAGGGGTTCCCCTCAAAGGCTTGCCAAGTTTAAGGCAATAGCAGAAGATCTGAAGATTGAATGTTCTAGTATGCTGTGCTTGGACATTCTGACTCGATGGAATTCTACATACATGATGTTTGATGTGGCACAGAAGTACCAAAAAGCATTCAAGCGGATGGAGGTCGAGGATGGGGGCCTGAGGTATGCTTTGTTGGAGTCAGCAGGACAGGGGCTTGGTGTGTCGGACGCACATGATTGGACCAGTGTTAGTTATTTTGTTGAATTTTTAAGAACTTTTTATGAGATAACCATGCGGCTATCTAGATCCAAATATACAACTGCGAACTCATTTTTCAGCGAGCTCTTGGAGCTTCACTTCCAGTTGGAAAATAGTTGTACTGACTCTGCTAGATTGTTATCTGCTATGGCTACGAGGATGAAGATGAAATATGATAAATATTGGGGGAATATTGAGAAGATAAATAGATTGCTATTTGTGGCTGTGATCCTTGACCCCCGAGTTAAGTTGGCTATTCTAGAATTTTGGATAAATTCCGTCCTCGGGGCAGTGAAAGCTGCAGAGTTTATTAGATTGCTAAGAAGTGATGTTGATGACTTATATAATCACTACAGCACTAGGGCTCAGCCTTCATCCACAGCTGGTAGCTCCTCACATTCGAGGCCGACAGGATCGACAGTTTCCTCAGGTGATACTGACCCATCTGTAGGGGTTAGAGGCCATCGTATTATAAGGCAGTATCATCAACTCATGTCAACAAAGAATATTATGCATTGTACATCTGAGGTTGAACGATATTTTATGGAAGCTGTCGAGGCACCTAGTGATGTATTTCAGTTATTAACTTGGTGGAAAGTTAATTTCATCAAGTATCCAGTCCTTTCCTGTGTGGCCCGAGATGTGCTAGCCATTCATGTCACTACGGTTGCCTCAGAGTCGTCATTTAGCACTAGAGGTCGCGTGTTGGATGCTTATCGGAGTTCATTGTCACCGTCAACCGTGGAGGCCCTCGTTTGCACACAGAATTGGATAAGTGAAACACCCATTGGACTAGATACCGTTGGCGTTGATGCCGAGAGCTATAAGCTTGAATCGGGTAAGTTTATATGCTTTTAAATGATGATTTAATTATTTTTAATGTTTCTAGCTTCTACTTTTTATGATTTTATAGATCTAATTATGAACCCTAACATAACTACCGATGATTGAGAGTCTGGAACGGACGCCACTTAAGAGTTGGGATGGAGTTGAGAGAACCCCCTTTCTTGGTAAGAATCAAATTATTCTTTTACCGTGTTCAATTTTTTATTATCAATTTTTTTTCATCTATTGATTGCAACTTTCTATCTTTATTTCAGGCATGACCAATGGAACAAAAAGCATTTAAGTGAAATCCGTGTTTAATTTTTATGTAGTTATATTTCAAGGCTGAGTCATATTCTTATTACGTTATAAATGAGACTGTTATAACTTATGGCTACATCATACATGTTATTTACTTTTTAAACTATTTATATAATTATATTTATGTAGTTATATCCCGAGCAAAGACGTGGGAAGACGTGGGATAAGTACTCTTTATTCTATAATTTCTATTAGTACTTATCCATCATCTCTGAAGCGTTTATAATTTATTATCCAACTAAAATTAATCGAATTATACAAATTCGTACCATCATTCTTCTCTATAAAATTTTAAATTTGTGTAATTTTCGACTCATGAGTCATGAGCACTTTTAATGCTAAATTAGTAAATTTAGGCGGACATAAAACAAATTAAATATATAATCAAAATTCAGTAACAAAATCAGAAGGAATATTTAAATTATTGAAAACTCTTGAATAAACCAAATATTTGTAGATGGTTCACTTTTAAAAAATATATATGTTGCTCACTATCTGAAACGAAATTGAACAACAAAATTTAAATAATAAAAAAAAAAGAGCAGAAAACAACAACTAGAAATTTATTTCTGAACGGAGTTCGGAAATTTAATTCAGAGTCAGAGCTCCGACATCCGTTCGAAACTCCCTCCGACTACCGTTCGGAGTTCCGATCGGATGTCGGAGGGGCAATTCGGCTCCGACTTTTGTCGGAGTCGGAGGTCGGAAACGACAACTCCGACTCCGTCGGAGTCGGAGCCCACCCCTAATGAAAAGTATTGAGTCAAGGCATAACTGTGACCTATGTTGTTAATTTCTTGAAAATATGTGCAGTGAAATTATTAAAGACAATGACACATATTTTAAATTGTGTTCATAGTAAGCAGTCTCAAAGACTTATTTTGAGTTGTGGAGTGATAGGATACTTGATTTAAGACATATACATGTATGAATACTCAATCTAAAGTAAGACTTTACAATCCAAATGAAAGAAAGCTAGATCGTATAATAGTATATTATTGATTACTCAGGGAGATCCCAATGATTTAGGTTGTATTGTCTCTATTCATAGTTTGAATTTTGAGGAAAATAAAATGTCAAATTCCTTATGGTTGGCAAAATCAATGGGAGTATAGAAACTAGTGATGCGATTGTTGTGAAGTGCATTCTTGTACTTCAAAAATGCTTATAGTTCATTTTATGATTATCTTAATGATAACATGGAGTCACAAGCAAATGATCATCTACCTCATTAGAGAAACACTGCTGAAGAATTGACCATGGAGACATCAGAACAAGTAACCTCATGTGAGCTTCTTAATTTGACATTTGGTTAGGATACATGATGTATTTTCAAAATTTGAATTTCACATAGAAGTAAATAAAAGTTCCCATATGTTTTCACAAGTTATAGAAATAAGTGATTGTATAAAAGACCGATACATAAAATAGGGATTGAAATCTATGAATCAATGTAAAGTCTATAATTTCGTTTAAATTGTTTGAAATGTATAAAAATTCGAATATAAATAGGTGTGTTGGAGATAAAATCCTGATTTTATAGGCAATATTGAACGATATAAAATATGACTTTTAGTTAAGGATTTCACTAATAAATGATCATTGATTAGAAATAGATTTCTAATAAACCAGAAAGAACCAATTAAGAATCATTGTGACATTAGTAGCTCATTATGGTATAGAGTTATATCAAATAGATATGAAAATAATTATAGAGTGAAAGTCTGAAATCTAAAAGAAACAAATAAAATGATTACTTAGATAAGGTAAAAGATTTTTTAAAACATTTGGTATCTGAAATTTGATAATACCAATAATGTTTTTGGATTTAAGAAAAATATTATTGTTAATATATATACCCTAAGATCAGTGGGAGGATATTTGTATTTATGGTCATTCTATATGACTTTTTGGCCAATATGAATTGTGGTTTGTAGTACGACATAAAAATTATATCTCTAAATAACTTTAAAAATAAAATTTATGAATGAGACATTATTCGAAATTGGGATTGAACTTTAATACGAAGACGATGACTACTAGAATTGTCTCAGTATAGTTGCATAAAGCTTTGGAAGATTTTAAATGAAGAATTATTGTTCAATAGATGCTTTAAAACCAAAATGTGACGTGCTTAGCATTTTACAGTGTCCTTGAATTGATTAGGTTGTTAAGGAAATTATGTATATGATTTTTATAATAAATTTGATGATTGCACAGACTAGTATGAGGTTAAATATCAGTTTTTTAGTTTTTCATGTACCGAGTGTAGGTAGTCTAGCACATCGCAAACATGATGGTAGAAGTGTAGTCGAAGGCTGCTACAAAATATGCTTGGGTACAAGGCTACCTTCGAGGCATAGCCTTCAGAGTCCATTACTCTTTGTTGGGGCTCCGGCACCTCGAACTCCACGATGTCTGGTACAAGTAGACTTCAGGGACTCCAACTCACTTGGAGTCACCACTGACTGTTAGGAAAACTCGTCAAAGTACGAACCTCGGGAGGGTCCAAACTCCCAGGGGCCCGTGAGGAACTGGTGGGATTGACATAGTTGGAGCTCTTAGGAGCTCCGTGAAAGAGTTCTTGAGAGCCATGGGAATGTGAAAACAGAGTGAAAGGCAACAAACACACGGAAGAAAGAAAGGAAGGAAAGCATAGAAACACAAAGGATTCGGAGGAGGAAAACAATGGCAAGGAATGTGAGTTGGTGCCAAATGATGAAGGTGTTGAGGTTTAAATAGGCCCTACGATGGTTGGGATCCCAGATCATGGGAGCACACACATCCCAAGAGACCAGCAAGATGAGCATGAATCCCGCAGAGCGTACTGTACAATGTGACGTAGAGAGAAAAAGCAGCATAACACCATCAATGCTGGGAGAAATGAACAGACACAATCAAGTACCAAATACAACTATCAGAGAACATGCCACTAAGGTCGGAAGAGGAACATGAGTCGCCTGGCACCCTTAATGATGGAGAAGCTGAATGGGTACAATCAAGTACCAATAGTCTAAGATGTGCTACAAGAGATGGAAAGAGTGATAACTGCCCGTTTCGAAGGCACAAAAGTTCAATGAACATAACCACGTAAAGGAGAGAAGGAGAAGATAAACGTAAAAATAAATTCCCACCGGACTACTCCGATAGGAATTGGTGGGGTAACTGTAAGAGAATTTTCTCTCCTATCAAGCCCAGTGGATAGGCCCACCAGGGACCACAAGGGGCCCAACCCAACCAAGCAATCCATCCCTAAAGGAGTCATTGCACCCCTTTGGAATAGCCAATCCGCAAGCTAAACCAATCAGTTAAGCAACCCCCACGCGGGAAAGACGAATGACAGGGATAGATAGGACTCGTTGCCCTGGCATACCCACTGACACTTGACACTAAGGACTAATACACGTGGGTGGGCGAGAAACACGGATAACCCTTGATTTCGGTATGATGGAATGCAGCACTAATCATCTATCAGTAAGGCGCCACTCGAGGAGCCATGCTACACAAATGGCGTAACTCTCCCTAACTCCCTAACTATCCCTAACTCCACGCTACATTAAAGGACTCTGACCAGACAATAGTTGAAGGGACATAAACCTCCTGATGAAAGGCAAAGGAGGACCCACTAGAAACCTCATATAAAAGCCGACCCTTAAGTACGAAGAAGCTCTCTTGCTATAGCACAAACTACTAAGGAGATTTACTGACTCAAGTATAAGAGTCTCCTTGGCCACCACCAAGCTCCTCTCCCTTGTTTTCTTGTATGTACAAGTATAAAGCCTCCAACTCGAGTTGCTGGAACCAGGCCTAAAGGCATATGAAACATGGCGTTAACATCCCTAACCCTCCGAGTACGGGGCATTATAGCAATAGTGTGGAAGATGAAACTAGTTGAAGACATCGAACACTACCAACTTTGTGGAACAATCTCTACTCAATCTAAACTTTGTCGCTAGAGGTAATAACACTTTTTCTATGCTTTGATATTTCTTTAAGGTGATATAAAATTTATAACAATTATTATTTTATTAAAAGGCTTCAATTAAACTATGAATTTCTTCGGCTTTCGTAGTTTTTGCATCAGTAAAAAATTAGAATTGATCGATTTTTAATACATCAAAGGTAGGAAATGCACGTGTAATGATGACACACTAATAACAATAAAAAAGCATTGAATCAATAAGGAAGAGTGAGCATTATGTGGGGCAAGTATATTGACATTCTATCAAAAGTCTGCAACTCGTTCAATAACAAAGTGATTGGTTCAATTCAAGAGCACATTTTATCTATCTACCATGACCCATTGTAATGGTGACATTGTTAATAGAGCGAATGCATTGATTGTTGTAAGCGGCCTCACTTTTTGGGACTGTCCGGTTTGCAGTGAATCCTAGCTGTCTTGGACAAGGCAGATCAGCAATCTCACTTCTTAACATGGAAATAGCAATTGATACAGTAGGCCTATCTTTAGCCAAATCTTGTATGCACTGTTGGTCTCTGGCAAAGCACCGTGTTTGTGGAAACCTAGATTGCCGTTATATTGGAGACATTATATGGGGAGTAAAATCTTGGTCTTGAGGATTTATGTGAATAGTAGGAACAAATTCTTTGAGTTAGAATAAGAGGTAGATCATGATGGATAGAAGAGTTATGTCAATTATAAGAGAGAAAGTCTTGAGTTGAGGTTAATAGCTGATTGTTTATTGAGGTACCACCTAGGAGGAGGAATGATTCCTGGTGATTATGAAGGAGTAAGCTAGTCCTAGCCAGATATAATTCCTTAAGGAAATAGAATGTGAATTCAGTTGTGTATGGATTAAATTCTTCCAAATTGAACTGCAAGAATACTTGAAGTTTTATATTTAGAGAGTATGCTGGTACGACTTGACCTACCTTGTGGAAGGACTCCAATACAAATCGATATGATTTGAGAGAGAGAGAGTTAAGAATGGTAGATATATTTACACGTTGTGGATAATTCTTTGAATAGTGATTTCTTTTAAGCAAGGATTCAATATCCTAGAAGGTCAGCCTAGAAGTCATTAAGTTTAGGCAGTAACCTTTGGAATTGTTATACCCTAATGTTCTAGTAGTAGTTATTTTGTATAAACCATGTGATGGTTATAGATAAGAATAGTGTTGACTATGAGAAGAAGGCGTTACCTCAAGAAGAACGAGACCTGCCCCTTGGGCATGATGAGGCATCCAGTGATGGGAAGTAGGTTGGTAAGCAAACTTCTTTTGTTGAGCGTATTTTATGTTTGTACTTACGTCGATTTCGAGGACGATATCTTTTTTTTAGGAGGGGAGGGTGTAACGGCCCGCTAGAAATTCATTGGTGGAATTTCTATTGACTTTAGGAATCTTGTGAAAACCCCATAAGTTTTTACGAATCGACCAATCGCATAGGTTTTAGTCTGTCAACATAGTCAGTGTTATCACTCACTATGGTGCTAGAAATATAAGTTCTATTTATTTGAGGTGGTTAGAAGTGTCAGAATGCATTATGGTCCACGCCATTAGACTCAGTGAATTATTTAAGATTTTATGAAACAATAGCCTATTTTCATAATTCTGGACGAAACATTTGTTGGAAATTGTGAAATTATTTTTATGGGCACTTTGAGGTTGAATTTAGGTAAAAGATTTTCACTATAGGTTAGTATGAATATTTAGGATTTTTTAGTGTTAAGTTTATGATTCACTTTTTCAGAGTGAATAGTAATCTCGATAAGCGCACCAATTGCAGTATTTCAAAATCACAGTGTGGAATGTCCAAATTAGATTGGAGAAGTTTTATTTGGACACTTGGCAAGATCTTAGACACACTTAGTGAATAATTTTAGACACTTGGCACCATGAGGAACGTTTGTTGGATTTGAAGGAATCATGGTGTGAGATTATGTCACTTAAGCAAAACTTTGTTTCATCTGCTCAACCAAATGGTGGTAGACCAAAAAATCTTTCAATCCTAGTGAAACCCTAAATGGTGGGAATCCAATTGAAAGCCCAAAAGCTTGGTTGAAACCGAAACCCTAAACGGTTTCCCCAAACCCTAAAGTTGGCCTCTAAACCCTTTCTAATCCGATTTCTAGCATTGTGTTTAATCACTTGATTAAATCACTTCCACATGCTATTAATCCTTCAAATTTGTGTTTGAACATCATTATCCAAGCTTGCTAACCTTGAAAAATTGATTGGGCCAAGTGATATTGGATTTGGGCTTGATAGCAACCCAAACCCTCTTTAAACCCCAAAATTTAGGCCCATTCGGTTTAGGCCCATTAATGCCCACGAAATTGGTCACCATTAGCATTGCTTCATGGCTAAGTTTTGTACCCCCACTTGGCTGGCCAGATCTGTACAAGAAGGGCCTAGAAGGTTCTTGAAATACAAAGGTAAAAGGCCACCTCACTCTTTCACTCTTACACTCTACCTTGAGAAAAGATCTTGGACTGATTTTTATGAGAAGAAAAGGCCAACACTCAACCTTTCCTTCAGTCATATCACTTCCCATAACTTGTGTAAGAGGCTCTTCAGTCCACTTCCCAAGAAAAAGCAACTCTCCTTTACACTTTTCCTTCATAGAACACAAAAGACACTCTCGGAAAGTTTTTCTTACCTCTTTTGAATGCCTATTTCGAAGCTTTTTTAAGTGTTTCCTCGCAACGTTTCCGTCATGAAAGTTGTTTTATTTGGAGTCTAGTTTACGTGGATATCTTATTTGTTCCATTTGGAGATCATTTTATTGGTAAAAAGTTGTTTAGAACCCAGAAAGGTCATTCTGGGCGATAAACTGGAGAGTGTGTTATATTTTGGAGTTTTTGACCAAGCTAATGAATAGATCTTGGTCCGAAATTTTTATGGAGTACTGTTAACATGTGTATATGATTATTGGTTGAGGATTTGTTGCATGATTAAAAGTTTTGGTGAAATATTTTCTTAGGTCTAGAAACTTAGAAACTGGAAGAGGAAAAACAGTTTCTGTTTTGAGAAAGTTTAAATATTTTATGGTTTAATCTTATTCCAATGGCTTTGATATTTTTATTGGAAGATCCTAAGCATCTTATATACATTTTAGAATGTTATTTTGAAGATATTTGATGTTAGTTTCGAAGATATGAAATTTTATGCATTGAGATATTTGGTTAGGCCAAAGTGATGATGTTATTGGCTAAATTTATGTTTTGGTTGATGTTTAACCATGTGATCTTGAGTTTGATGCTTGGATCTGTTTTAGAACATCTTTTTAAACCATGTGATTTTTTGGTTTGAAGATCACATCTTTATAAGTCATGGATCAAGAGGTTGATCAAAACAAGTTGGAAACAAAATTCTGTTTTGAACTTAGAAGAAAAGCCAAAAAGTTCAAGTATGGTTTTGGTGATTTTGATGACTTTTGTTCATGATTCAAAACATGATTATTCTTAGGAATATGTTATGAGTATATTAGAAGAAAAATTTTGGTTTAATCATGAGTTTTGAGATTTGAAAGAACTACAACAAAAAGCAAAGAAAATAGCCTTTGTAAGTTTCGGCCCTATAGAGTTTTAATGGTTGTGTTTAGTTTTAAATTTTTTTGAATTGATATTTGATTTTAGGACAAAATTTACATAAGGTATGTAAATTTTGGTAATTTTTGAAGTTATGATGCAAAATCTTTAAGTTTGGGGTAAAATGGTCATTTTCCCACATGTAAAGGGTAAAATGGTCATTTTACTCTAAGTTGATATTTCTCCATATTCCTAATGGTTAGTGATTATGTTCTAATTTTTAGAAATCACTACTTTCAGTTTGTCGTGATCGCACTTGAGTTTTGTCTCGAAGCGCAAAGATCGAGGTAAGTTAGCTTTTAACTTACTATCAATTTAATGTGAATGAGTGATAAGTAAGGGAACTAAAGTGTATGTATGCATGTTATCATATGTGCCATGTCAGGTCATTACATATTTATCTGTTAAACAAAATTTATTCTGTCATGAATTATTCATCTGTTACACAAGATATTTTGTCACGTATTGCTATACGTTGCAATCATGTCATGTTAAGTTAAGTATGCCATCTGTTACATGTATTTCATGTCACATAATATTCACTGTCACATGTTACGCCATGTTAAGAAATGTCGTCTGTTACATGGTATGCTATGTTACAAAATGTTGCATGTTACATATATACCATGTTATGAAATGTTGTCTGTTACATTTATGTCTCAAAGTATGTCATGTCTGTCGTCTTACGTTCATGTCACATTATGCTACGTCAGGACTTCTGTCTTTTATGTCAAGCTCATGTTATGTTAAATTACGAAATGTTATGTATGCCAGTTAAGTTATTCATGTCAATCATGACCCTAAGCGCTAGGATGAGGTAATATCCTAGTGGAACTCCTTTGTTCACGCTGGAGTGTCTAAATAGGTGTGAAATTCCCTGGGTTGACGAAGTACAGTCAACAGGTTGTGAATGAGGCCTAATTAGCTGGTTACCGGAGCGCGCCAGGCACTAACGCCGATGGTGCCACACATTATGTTACGTGTGTCCACAGCAAGTGTGGCACAAACAGATAAGTCATGGGGCCACAACAACTGTGGAGCATTAAGTATGGGGCCACAACAATTGTGGAGCATACACTATGTGAGACACATCAATTGTGACACGTAGAATACGTGGGGCCACAACAACTGTGGAGTACGTATTAACGCACTCATAGCTGGTATAGAAACCTGTAATGTGATGCGGTAATGGGCAGAGATACACGGATCAAGGGGACCTGTCACCCATATGGTCACTTTAATGATTAAGTCTATTGAATAAGATTCCAAGTTCAAGTTATGTTTCACGTTATGTTATGTTCAAGTTTACGTTCATGCAATCATGGTAATCCCATGAGACAGGAATATGTTTCAAGTTCATGTTATGTTATGTTCACGTTTACGTTATGTTCCATGTTCACATTTATGTTATATCATGCTCAGGTTCATGCTCATGCTATGTTTCAAGTCCATGTTATGTTCAAAGTTCACGTTCATGCTATGTTTCAAGTCCATGTTATGTTTCAAGTCACGTTCATGCTAAGCTTCAATTTCAGTTTAAGTTATGTCAGTTATGTTATGTTGTATGTCAAGTTATGCTATGATTACCTATGATTTGATTATGCATTCATGTTTTTACTGCCATGCATGCATCATTAACCTGTGTGGAAGTTTCCTGTTAACTTGCTGAGATTTGTAATCAAATCTTACTGTGGTAGTCCCAACAACCATTCCCCCCAAATGGTAGATCTTTTTACACGATCTGAAGGAGAATCGAGAATCGACCAACTGGAAATGATCGACTAAACAATGGTGTGACGTAGATGGTAGTATGATAGTTACCTCATTACTACTTGTATTTGTGGTTTTCAATCTCCAACACTCTTTTGATCACAACCATTTTGGACTAGTGTTGTGATCTTAGTTGTTTAGTACGTCATTATGTATGAAGTATGTTTTAAGTATTAGGGATATTTCGGTTTGGTGCATAGTATTGCTGAAGAAAAAAATTATCCGCTGCGAATATTGCATAATGCTAGATGCATGTTAGAAATATTGCATCTTATATGTCATGAACGGGGGCAGGTAACCTTGTGTTGCATGTCTCGACGCTTCAAATGTCCGTCCGATCCCAAGCGGAATTTGGGGGCATCACACTTGATGTTGGGCGTGGGGGCTCACGGCGGTGCGAGAGGGGCTGGAAATCGGAGGGTGAGGTCGCTGGCCGGAGGGGAAGCAAACAGGAGGGGCTGTGATGACAATGGGTGGTGCACGGTGGCGCTGTGGAGGACGGTGCGCGGACGGGGAAGAGAGAGAAAAGTCGCGCGCAGGAGAGGAAAGAAGCAGGGGAGAAAATGGGGAGAAAAAGAAAGAGAAGAAGGAAAAGAAAAAGAGGAGAAAAAAAAAAAGGGAAAAAGAAAATGCGAGGGAAAGAAATGAAATCCAGTCCTCAAAACTTGGGTCACAAAATTGATCCTATGAAAATCATTTCAAAACAATAATTTAAATAAAATAACTTAAACGTAGTGACTGGTTAAAATAAAATAATAATAATAAATCAAACAATACAAAAATTTTAAAGTCCAATATTAAATTGATTTAAAGTAAAGAGCAATTTAAATGCAAAACGATAATTAATACCAAGAAAGCACATCAAAGTAAATTTCACAATTTAAAAATTATAAAATAAATCTATCGAGAAATCCGATAAATTTAGAACAAGAACCAATATTTAAATTAATTAAAACAAATCCTTCACTTAAAAAAATACACTAAAATACGGGATATCACATATTAAGTATTCTCTGGTCCATGACAAACACCCAATGCCAGATTCATATGCATAAGCTAAACAAGAATAAGAAAAAGTCAGTCCCTTTCTCTCTACGAAACCCAAACCAAAACCCCCCTTTCTCTCTAACCCTAAACACCAGATTTGTTGAAAGGGGTGGGAGCTTCGGCTCCTCGCCCCCCCCACCCCATGCCCTCTTCCTTTTCTCTGCCTATTTAATTTATGTGTAGTGTTTTTTGTTGTGTTTTTTTTTTATCTTTAGGCCGAATAAGGGAGGATTGTCGTTCGAGTCTTTCCAGCCATCACATCTCTACACGCACCCCACCGGTATGACGCCCAGCCGCCAATCTTCAAGACCTCCAAATCTGGCGTCCATCGGAGTGGCACGTAGCCCGCACGCGCGGGACGAAATTCCGGACAGCGTTGGCGCGTGGCTTTCACGAGCCACCGAGGAGCCCTCTCCCGACACCACGCTCGGTTGCTATGGAACCTCTGATTTCGGGTCTTCCAAGTTTGACCGTCGGCTTTCCTCCCAGCGTGAACAGTTTCTGCACGAAACATTGCCGACCATTGTGTACTGTTCACCCGTTTTGTATTCTTTGTTTTGTATTTTTATTTCGTTTCTTTGTTGTTGTCTGTTTCAGTGTTTTGTAGTTATTTTTGTTTCTGGTGTTGGTGTTGTTTTTGTTGACCCGAGTGAGGTTTGGGTCTTTAGATCGGACGTAACCCGGGGCAAGGCTTTCGAGAGTGATGGGCGATGCTACGGCCGGTGGTTATACGGCTGGGCTGTTGTGGTCCGTATGTACTCTTGGTGCTCGTTCCACCAGGACTCGAGATGACGATGCTTGCAGTGGGCGTGACGTCTGGAGTCTCACCAGAGCTTGTGGTCTTGTAGTTGTTAATGTGGTTATTTGTAGTTGTTTGTTAGTTTAGTTTTTAATAAAATAGGAATAGGCTATAGGATTTGATGTCCATAGCAGTGTCTCGTACTCTTCTTCCTTGGGAGGATAGAGAGGGTCATTTAGTTCTGTTTTTACAGAGCACTTTCTCAGTTATGAGAGAGTTTGATTAGAAGTTAAGATAATGTCCACCACAAATGTATTTGTGTGTGGGGAAGCCTCAGAGCTGTTGCATTAGTTGGCTTATAGACTGGATTTCCTATGTATTGGAACTTCTTGTATTGATAAGTCACATTTGTAACTTCGATTTATTAATGAAATGAGTATGTTTCATTGAAAAAAAAAAAAAAAAAGCTAAACAAGAACAATTCTCCAAGCACCGATATCTACATTCATCCTCAAAAGCAGATGACCAATTTGCCAAACTAGGCGTTTTCACCATCTTCACCTTCAAAAACCCATCTTTTTTTCCGTCTTCACCAGTTGTGTTCGCTCTCATACACTGCAAGGGTGTCCTCCCCACACATCCACTTGTCCTATTTGCTCTGTTCCATTCTCCTAATATTCTTCGGCTCAAACCCCTTTAAACAGCTGCAAATTGGTGAATTATTCGAGTTACAACTTCCGAATGCCCCGCACTTGCTATAAACCTCACACTCATATGTCAAAGATGACCAATGGATACTCCAATCCTTTCCATTAAAGGAATAAGTTTCCAATAAGTTTCCTTCAGCACTCAAGACGTAATGCAATAACCATGACTTGTTTGAGAACTCAAAAATTAACGAGAATAATCCTTGATTTCAATCTATAAGATTAAATCCATCAAGATATCGGGAAGGCATTTTTGGTATTCCAATCAAGATCTGACCATTGGTATTCCAATAAAGATCTGACCATTCCATGGCCCACTTTGACAGTAAGGGCAACTGCCATTCCAAATGTGTATTTCTAGAAGATTAAAAACGGAAATACCGAGAGAAAACGTTCCAACGCCTGGATCTGACTGGCTCTTCCATGATGTGAGCTGCATATTAGTACTCATTTTGATCTTTGGTAGAAATGAATCTGAAGGATGTTGGAAACATTCCCACATGATTGATGTTTTAGTCATGTTTTCTTGCAAGACAAGGTTCCCGGAATCTAGAAGTTGGGCGCTTCGATTAGAAGCTGTAACGCCCCGGTCCCGCACAGGTTGGAGAGTTACTTCCTATTACTTAAACTCACATTTCAACAATATAAATATAGACTCAAAATTCCTAATATCATATAGAAATTTGGATTCAAACAAATTTTCTCAATATAACTAATTTTCCAAAATGCCAAGTCATCATAACACAATAAAATTTCTTAATAAAAAATCGCCAATACTCATAAAAACTTTCTATGCTTAATCTACTATACTTAAATCATCACATCCAATGCCTCATAATCTTGATCCTCAGCTGAACCATCAAAATATCTAAAAAATATTCTGAAAATAAGGGATGAGTTATTAATAACTCAGTAAGCAGAGAACTTATACTAGCATGTAAACATGAGCATTTATAAAGTTCGGTATGCAGAACAAAACATTTATTTTCATAATACAGGGACAACATATTTACTTTTAAAATGCATAAATAAAACTTGGTACAAAACATCAGAGCCAAAAATTTTAGAAAAACAAACATGTTCCCAAAAAGAAAATCCTTTGGCATATCTAAATAGAAACATTATATCGATATGATCTCATAGCATCACATCGGGACAAATACCATGTTTAACTCTCGTGGCAGGGTTATAACCCACCATTATACCCGTGGTTGTGCCATATACCATGTTTCACCCCCGTGGTAGGGTTATAAACCACCATTATATCCATGGCTGGGCCGTAAACCTTGTTTCACCCCCGTGGTAGGGATATAAACCATCATTATACCCGTGGCTGGGCTGTATACCATGTTTCACCCCATAGTAGGGTTATAAACCACCATTATATCTGTGGTTGAGATGTATACCATGTTTCACCCCTGTGGTAGGATTATAAACCACCATTCTACACGTGGCTGGGCCTTCACAGAAGTAGAATAGAACATCATCTTAACCATATCACATTCAGATACAGAATCAGAACTTCATGCCAAGGTTTTCAGATGATACATCATATCAAAACAAAATACTGAATAGCTTCAGATCATTTCTCATGTTTGAAATAAACAGAATAAAAACATTTTCATTTATTCATAGCAAAAACTTTTTGATTTTCATATTCGCTCTTTTTGCTTAGTTCAAAAACAAAATGCACAAAATTAGCTTATGTATACACTAGTCATGACAGAAAATACTTTCTCTTATATAGAATTAATGCATATGCAGAATAAACATATAAGGTCGTTTTCAGATTTCTTTATGAAAACAAACATGCCTATTTTCAAAGTCAACCTCATTTCATTTCTTTTATAAAAAATTAGTTTATGAACTCCGCTTACCTGGACTTCTTAGCTTTACAAAAAAATTCTAGACAACAGTACTGAACAATTGTCAATTGTCACCTATAAAAATCCTTGTAACTTAAATAAATCTCCAATGAACAGATAATATCATATTACACCTGAAGTACCTATTTAAATTCCTCAAAAACTTAAAATTTCACTTAATTCTAAAATACCATCACTTCCTAAATTCCTCAATAGCCACATAACTATTAAACTCAGAATATTTCTAAAATTGCATAATAATATTAATAATAAATACAATTATGCCATAAAATACATTTATGGCTTAAAGACTCGTTAAAACAAAACTGATTAAAGTAGGAGAGCAAATATTTCATTTAATAAAAAAATAGACTAATTAGTTTCTCTTCAAAGAGTTCAAAATAAAAATCTTACACTACTATGTACTTATAAAAAAAATATATTAATACAAATAATATATTTCAAATATTTATTTAATCTGCATCTAAAACAAAACTCATACAAAATGAGTTTAATAAATAAAAACTAAAACATGATCAAATTATAATTACTGTGTTAAAAGCATCAGTATACAGACTTAGTACTATAAGTCCATACGTCTATGTACAAATAAAAAATGTTACTGCACGTAATATAATACTCATGATTTCACACCCAATATACATAATCAACTCATTAAAATATAAATCTATTAACCTAAACATCCAAAATAATATATCTGGAAACAAAATGGTAATAGTACATCTCATCTATTAGGTTAACTGTGACACAGAAAGTATTTCCTTTTTTAAGTAAACTACAACAAAAACAGAGGACCAAGACGTGAGTGCGGCAGCAGCACTTAACCAAGGAAAACTAAGAGGCAGCTGCACCATGGGGGAAAGAGGTCGCAGCAGAGTTGGGTTGCGGAGGGAGGTGGCTGTCTCGACAGTGGTTGTGACACCCCCAATCCCCGCTAAGGATGGAACGGAGACTTAGAGCATCGAGACAAGCAACACAAGGTTACATACCCTCGTTCATAACAGTTAATATGCAATGCATCCTAGTATGCAACTAGCAGTATGCAATAATCGCAGCGGAAATAAAAGGTTAAGGTGAAAAATAGGCCAGAAAAACTAAAACATCCCAAATTCATTAGATAATCATCATGTTCGAAATTCTAAAGTAGCATAGACTTATATACAAAGTTATATAATTCTCTTAATGCGATCTAAAGCATAAATGACTTAGGCTATGAACATCAAAATTAAGTCCAGCTTCCTCTCTAGATCCAACTCGTCCTCAATCATGCGAATCCAGTGCTCCATCAATCTCGTCCTGGTCGATCCCTGACACAACTTCTATCATTCCGAATGAAATGATAGTGGACCCATAGAAGGGTAAGATTTACTCTAAATCTCAGTAAATTAAACAACTAACTAACACAAAGATAAATCAATCATGAAAAAATGATAGATATGTAATGTATGAGATATGGAAAAATCAGTATGCATATCTCCCATCCAGATTCTAAACATCTCCCTTTTTTTTTTTTTTTTAAATATGGAGAAACGGGTTTTTACTCAGTAAGTAATTTCGTCATTATTTTCATAAGACATAACTTTTTCATAAAAATTTCATCATAAACTTTTATCATCATAGACTTAGATAATTATCTTAATTAATAACATAATGTGTGGTAATGTCACAGTTTCCCATATGCACTGTGAGTACCTGCTGGTGACCATTGTATATACGAAACTACGTTGTCTATAGATTCGTTCTCAATGCATTGGTAAATAACATAACATCATAAAAATTATAACGTGTACACCCACCAGCGTTAGGTGTTATAACATGTTGACTTCACTCCGGCGTTTTTTAAAAAGAACTCATTCGAAGCCTGTTGATTGTTCTTTGTCAACCCAGGGTTTACCACTCCATTATTAAACACTCCAAAGTGGACAGAGGAGTTCCACCAGGATAATTCCCCATCCCGACCTTTGGGGTCGTGATAAAAATGATTTTTATGCTATGCTTTTAAAAAATATTTTTCATGACATGTGCATATGTAGTAAATTTCATGTAAAGATGACATTTATAAATGTAATATGCAAAAATGGTGAAAATGTCATATGTTATGTAAGTATGCACTTAATATTTCATATAACATGATAATTTGTGCTCAAAATGATAATTGAAGAATAAATGAAGCATTTATCAATAATTCATAAGAAATTTATTAAGGTGTAAGTTAGAGGCCAACTTACAAACTTCCGGAGAAATTCAAAATTAGCGTCGTTGCTGCATAAATCATGTGTATACTAAGTTAGGATTAATACTCTTATGAATAGGTTCAAAATCAAAGGCTTCAAAAATTGGATATTTACAAAAATACCCCTAGACTTTCAAAAATTACCATTTAGGCCCTAAATTTTCACTAATTGCAAACGAACCCCAAATTTTATGGACTTCATATTTTTGGCATTCTAAAACCATCTATGCCCTTAGATTTCCAAGATTCAAAGTAGAACTTTTCAAATTAGTCCCAACCCATGGCATGCATCCTAGTTTATACCTATGTGTATTTTCAACTATTGATCCCTATAAATGCATGCCTGTGAGATTTTATTTAATCATTAATGATCACTAACATCTTTAGGGACATTATGAAGTCTAATCCTTGAGTAATCAAGTTCATCCCAACACTTAGTCAAAGCTAAGAAATCCTTAATCACCAATATGCTTAAAACCGATTCATGCTTGATGATCAAAAAAAGATAGATTTAAAACCTATCATGACATGCTTCTAATCACAAATTTAACCTTCCATAATCATGTTAGGATATTGATAGATCATATCAAATCATGCTTAGGACATGCCATAGCTAAGCTTCCAATTAAAAACATTCAATCATTCAAACCTTCCTTTAATTGACCCGGTTTTGCATTAAGCATCATAACCTTCTCAAAACTCAACCAAATTTCGTACCAACACTTGAAAACAAAGCTTGAAATGATAGATAATATCAAAAGGAAGAAAAATTACAAATTTCGTGGCCTTCCAAGCTCTTTAGACTGCCTTACACAAGAACACTCAATAACTCACCAAAAATTCACTTGGTTTGCACTCTTTTGATCTCTAAGAGGGGGAAATGCTCTCAAAGCTCAAGATGATGCTTGGAGCTGTGGTTTGGGTGAAATGAGAAGGGAAGGGAAATATTTATAGGTGGCCAAGGGGTGAGGGACGTTGGCTTGGGTGCTTGGTGATTGGGTGAAGTGGGAGGTGCTTAAATCTGGAAAATTTCCAGATTTGCTTGCATGAGCTTAAGTCACTTGTGCGGAATGGAATAGTGCCCTAAACCACCACCATTTCCTCACCACAGTAGCTGCAAGGGTTCTGTAGATGACTCCAGGTCGTGGGGCATCATTTGGATGGCAGAAGATCCCTCAAACCACTCTTGAAAACAGGTGGATAAAGGTGGTTTTGTGGTGGCAGAAAATCATTTCGGTTTTGGATCTTTTTGGACAGCAAAAATGAGTCAAAATCTTTCGTGATGGTCATGGGACTTCTTGGTGGTTGGGTGGAGAAGAAGATGGCATGAGGTGGTGGTGAAAACCATGGCAGGAGCCTGGCTCAAACTCAATCCAATTGGTTCCTACACAAACTAGACCAAGGTGCACCCGATTTGGTTCTTTGAGTTGGTTGATTCAACCAATTTCGTCCAAGGCTCAAACTGAGTTTTGGAGGGTCTCATAAGGTGTTTAAGGACCATATTACCCTTGAGGATAAACCAAAAAAATGTTGGACCCAAGGGCAAAACAGTCCAAGCATTACAAAGGGCAATGCACAAAACTGATTGAAGCATGGTTTGGGCTTGTTATGTCATTTTTTCTTAATGACATGTGGAATGGTTTAGCTAGGGTATTAACACGCTCTAATCACGGTTTAACGGGGTATTAATTCAAGAAAATTTGAATTAAAGTGCACTAACCTCAAGTATGATGGTTAATGGCCTTAGCAAATTTTCAAAACTTAATTTGGGTACTTTGAGTGTGATTTGGGCTTAAGGAAACCAATGGTATGGTATATTGGGCCTTTGGTCTTTGAATGGTAAAATGAGTCGAAAATGGCTATGGGCCATATGAGCTTGAAAAGGGCCAAGGGTCCAATATACACCAAAAGCCTTATGCCTTCCTATACTTGGACCAAGACTAGCCTTCATTTCCTAAGGGCTTGGTTCAAGTTTTGTTTTTTCTTGGGCTAGGCCCATGAATGTACTTGGGTCTTAAAAAGCCTCACCAAAATTGCTAATGGGCTTGCCTCTCTAATCCTTAGCTCATTACCACTAAGTACCAATATTAATGCTAATCCCACTATCAACCTTAATGAAAGTGATTAAGCCATAATTAAAAGCCTAATCTAGAGTACTTAAGGGTTAATCAAAAGTTAATTAAGCGGAGTGTTACAGTGGCGCATTGAGAGAAAGAGAGCGAGATGAGAATGGTGAGAGAGAGGGAACAGTGAGTGTTGAGAGAGAGAGAGACACCAGAGATATGAAACACGGTGAGAGGGATACTGTGTGAGATACTCACCGAGGCAACAAGAGACGATGAAAGGGTGGCTGGGGCGACTGTAGATCACGCAGTGGTTGGGCAACAGCATCACTGGACTTCTCTTGCCATGGTTAGTAGTACCCAAAGGGTTGAGTGGTGCTCTATTTTGAGATGCAAAAATAGGGGCGTTTTGGTGAGGTTGCTGTGGTCTTTTCCGACATGGGTTCACGGCTGGCTATGGCGATGCCGCGATAAGGTCTAGGCAGATGTTTACGCGGGGTGGACAAAGTGGGCGGCAGAGGCAGTGATGTTGGCATTACAAGGCCGCTACATGGAGGCTACAGAGGTTGAGGGGTGGCTTAGTCTCGGTTTGGTACTAGGTCTCACGATGGTTGTCTATTTTCATGGTATTATCGAAATGATGGGGGGTTCGCCTACGATGGCTGAGCAAAGATTTGCCATCCTGGGTCTGTTGTCGTTGGGCTGGGTACGTGGTGATGCAATGCGACGTGGAGGTCCTACCGTGGGGGAGCTCTGTTTTTTCTTTCTTGCTTAGCACAGGCCAGGCCTTGGTGATGGTGGTATATTTTGTGCAAGGTGGAGCTGTGGTTTTCTTGTTTGTGTGGGGGAGGTGTTTTCGTGTGATGGTGGCTGGGTGAATGCATGTTGTGAAACTTATGTGCATGGAAGACAGTGGTTGTTGTTGTTGCCGCTTGATGGGCGTGAGCCTCATTACTGAACATGGGGAGGGAAAGCAAAATAATGTGATGTTTGGTGAAGAGCAACTAGAGATAGATTAACTAAGAGTTGAAAATAAAAAGGATGGTGCACGAGGTTGAATAATATATATATATATATATATATATAACATGAATTTAAGAATTTTAAAGAGAAAATGGACTCTAGAGTTGTAACCCTAATTCATTTGAAATTGATAGCTAACATTTAAAAAAAAAAAGAAAAAAACATGGGTTGGATCTTCGTAAATAAAATGGGCCCGTAGCCGAAACCCAAATTTACTCATTAAAGCCCAAGTGAGCTTTTCATCCATATATATATATATATATATATATCAATCAAATGCGAGTTCCGTGTTAGGCTCGGGTGTTACATCCTTCCCCCTTTAGAAAAATTTCGTCCTTGAAATTTGCTAGGACCACAAGCAAAGCCTAAATATTTGTCTGCTACAACCATTCCATGCCTTCCTCAATCATCCATCATTTTGTCGAAGCTAATATTCCAAATTCTAACTCTCCATTATTGTTGATCATATTCTCCCATATTTGCCCTAGCCATACACATACGGGCACACTGCAATTTCAAGTCTAAAATATAAATCTCAATAATGCAATTAAAGACCAAAATAATAATTCCGAACTCTCCACATAATTCATGAACCTCATACAAGTAATGAAGTAAACTCTCAAACTATAATATCACTAAAACCATGCTTCCGCTGTGCACTCTAACAACTTATAGTCATACACACATTACAACTCACTCACGTACCTCTAAAATTTGCTAAACCCTACATTTAACCAGTCCATACATTTTTAACTCACCTGACTTAAATTCAGAAATTATACCAACATGATTGTAGCCTCTAAAACATAAATATTACAAGTCTAAGCCTTAAGTTCCTAACCAAAACTCTTTCCAAGAAGTCAATCAAAAGTCTAAACCTTAAATCTTGTCAGAATCATTCCTACATTCCACAAAATTATGCCTACCGGAATTAAAATCTCGAATGTCTTAAAAATCGTTTTCCTAAAATATGCAAAAATCTAAAATCTCAGATTTCGTGGGACATTTTTCATCGGTCCGCAAGTGCTAATATATCCTCAAAAATCGTATTCGAGTGTCTGCAAGATTCGAAGACCTTAAGGCCCCATTTGTTTTTGCAGATGAGATGTGATGAGTCGAGATTAAAGTTAAAAAGTTGAATAAAGTATTGTTAGAATATATTTTTTAATATTATTTTTGTTTTGAGATTTTTAATTTTTAATTGTTTATTCTATTTTGTATTGGAAGTTGGGAAAGTTGTAATGATTAAATGAGATGAGATGTTTTCTGAAAACAAACGAGGCCTAAATCTCATCAAAATCACCTTTAAAAAATATGCAGCATCTCTAAACCTCAAATTTCAAAAAAAAATTCAATCCATAAAATCTGCAGAATCTCAAACTTTAAATATCATCACACTCCTCATTATAGTCTATAGTATCTCACACCTTGAATTTCATTACACTCATATACACTCTTGAACACTCTCTTTCATTTTCAGTCGGGTTTTGATCTGAAATGTTTCACAACTGACGATGAGGTGGGATCTAGAGAACTTGCATTTTAATAAACGTTTCAAAATATAGAGTTCATGTAAAGATATGCAAATGGTTTTAACAACAAAATGAATATGTATAAAATATTTTGAATTTATAAAAACACCTATATATATATATATAAAATGTACACGCAACCGCAGTAACAATATATTTCTAAAATCTAAACCTTCAATCTTATCCAAGTCAATCTATAAAGTCCATAGCATGAGTCTACAGAACTTAAAATCACAATTGTCATGAAATCAGTTCTAAAAATCTACAAAATCCAACACCTCAAATTCCATAAAACAACTTTCCTAAAGCCTAAAATTTGAATACCTCTAATACCAACAAGATTTTTCCTTACAGTCCGTAAAATTCTGAACATCAAAACTGAAAATTATTTCCTAAAGTCCCTAATAACCCAAAACCCCTTATACTATAGTCTATAGAACTTCAAACATGTCTTTTGGTCAAACTTATGTCAATTACAAAATCAAAACCTTAAATCCTATTCAAGTCATGTCCTACACTCTACAGAATAAGCTTACCGGATCTAAAACCCGAAATACTATAAAAATCATTTCTTAGAATAAGCAAAATCTAAATCCTCAAATTTATATACCTCCAATCTGAAATTATTTCTTAAAACCCACAGATAATTAAATCTCATATGTTTTATAGTTTGTAGAACCTCAAACCTGGCTCTGATATGCTATAACGCCCCGGTTCCACACGAGTCGGAGAGTTACTTCCCATCACTCAAACTGACATTTCAACAATATAAATATAAACTCCAAATTCCCAATATCATCCAGAAATTTCGATCCAAACTAATATCCTCAATATAACCAATTTTTCAAAATGCCAAGTCATCATAACACAATAAAATTTCTTAATAAAAAATCACCAATATTGATAAAAACTTTCTATGCTTAATCTACTAACTTAAATAATCTCACCCAATGCCTCATAATCTTGATCCTCATCTGAATCATCAAAATATCTGAAAAATATTGTGGAGATAAGGGGTGAGTTATCAACAACTCAGTAACTAGAGAACTTATACTAGCATGTAAACATAAGCATTTATAAAATTCAGTATGTAGAACAAAACATTTATTTTCATGATACAAAAACAACATATTTACTTTTCTAATGCATAAACAAAACTTAGTACAAAAAAGCAGATTGAAATTTTCAAGAAACAAACTTGTTCCCAAAAAGAAAATCCTTTGCCATATCCAAACTGAAACATTATATTCATATCATCTCATAGCATCACATTGGGATAAATATCATATTTAACCTCCGTGGTAGGGTTTATAAACTACCATTATACCCGTGGCTGGGCCATATACCATGTTTCACCCCTGTGATAGGGTTATAAACCACCATTATACCTGAGGCTGGGCTGTATACCATGTTTCACTCCCGTGGTAGGGTTATAAAGCACCATTATACTCATGGTTGGGCCGTATAGTATGTTTCACCCCAGTGGTAGAGTTATAAACCACCATTATACCCATGGATGAGCCTTAACATAAACAGAACAGAACATCATCGGAACTAGATCACATTTAGATACAAAATTAGAATTTCATGCCAAGGTTTTCAGATGACACATTATATCAAAATAAAATACTGAATACCTTCAGATCATTTCACATATTCGAAATAAACAGAATCAAAACATCTTCATTTATTCATAGCAAAAACTTTTAGATTTTCATATTCACTCTTTTTGCATAGTTCAAACACAAAATGCACAAAATTAGCTCATGTCTACACTAGTCATGACAGAAAATACTTTCTCTTAAAATTAGGTTAACATAGACACAAAAATATTTCCATTTTTAAGTAAACTACCACAAAAATAGAGGACCAAAACGTGAGTGTGGCAATAGCACTTACCCAAGGAAAACTAAGAGGTAGCAGCATCGTGGGGGAAAGAGATCACGGCAAAGTTGGGTTGCGGTGGAAGGTGGCTGTCCCGACAGTGGCGCACTGAGAGAAAGAGAGCAAGATGAGCGAGAGAGAGAGAACGGTGAGAGAGAGGGAACAGAGAGTGATGAGAGAGAGAGACACCAGAGAGATGAAACACGGTGAGAGGGATACTGTGCGAGATACTCACTGAGGAAACAAGAGACTACGATAGGGTGGTTGGGGCGGTAGCAGATCATGCAGTGGTTGGGCATTAGCGTCATTGGACTTCTCTTGTCGTGCCTAGCGGCGCCCAAAAGGTTGAGTGGTGCTCTATTTTGAGATGCAAAAATAGGGGTGTTTCGGTGAGGTTGAGTGTGGTCTTTTCTGACGTGGGTTCACGGCTGGCTATGTCACTGAGGTCTGGGCAGATGTTTACGTGGGGTGGATGAAGTGGGCGGCAGAGGCAGTGATGTTGGCGTTGCAAGGCGGCTACATGGAGGCTACAGAGGTTGAGGCGTGGCTTAGTCTCTGTTTGGTACTAGGTCTCACGATGGTTGGCTATTTTCATGGTATTACCGAAATGATGGGGGGTTCGCCTACAGAAGACAAAAGAACTAATTTCACTTTAAGAGAATATAAATTTAAGTTTTTTAATAAAAAAATGACATTGAAATAGAATATCAAAGTAAAAACACTAACCAAAATGAATTGAAAGCTTCAATAGATGTCCAGCACGAGCACTGTCTCTCTATCTCTCAACGCTCATAGTCTCTCTCTTTGTCACACTCTCTGTCTTTCAACTTTCAAACTTCCCAAATTTCCAGCACGTTTGCGCTTCTGGACATCTTATTTCTTCGTTTACCATTCGAACGGAATTTACTAACCGTTGAAACCTAAAAATAGGGAGGCGAGAAAATTTCTCGCCTGATCAATTCAGCGCGCACCCATTTGAACTTGAAATATAGCACGTTCAAAAGGATAATTGAAAGTGTAGTATGGCACAAAGGGATCCTGCCACAACATATAAATGGTGCCAAGATATTATATGCTTTCGATCACTGTAAACTTTCTTTCAAACAGGTACTTAAACTATTCAAATAGTATATAGTAGTGTACAAGACTATAAACTCATATAGTAGACCCATATAAGTATGATAATTATATTATATAAGAGTATATTATATTTATACTGGTACATAATTATATAGTTGTATATCTACTTATAATATATTGTAATATTATAACTATATATATGTAGTATAAGTATAAGTACTATATTATATAAAAAAAATATAATAATAACAATAACCAATGCAATATTTTGATCGTTGGAATGGCATTCGTAAGCGTTCGAACAAATAAGATATTTTTGGAATGTGTTCGAACATTATTACTAACCGTTCGAACAAAAAAAATAAATATAAGGCATCGTGTTCAGATCCAGTGCCGTTAGAATGAACCAAACCCCACAATCGTTCCCTCCGCCACTCCAATGCCACTTGCTGCCCAATGCCGCCGTCGAAGCCACCATCCACCACCAATCTCCATGCAACACTCTTCTCCTTCTTTCTAACGTAAGCAAATTCGACTGCGAGCCTCGTTATGCATGTCGAATCTCGAAGGCTTGTTTTAAAGATATTATGTGATTTCTAAAGTAAGCCCAGTGTTTTAAAGCCCTCAAATATTTTAAATGCCCTGGAAATATTTATATGAGATTTTTTAGTGTTATGGAACTAAGGTTAATTTTAAATAAGACAACTATAATATTTTTTAAGAGCTCCAAAAATAATATAACTGTGGGAAATCTTTAGTTATTTAAAATATTATGAGATTTAAATTATGTTGAAAACTCTAATTAATTAAATGGTTTTATTCTTTTAAAGATATTAAATAAGACTTCATTGTTTTATTAATGATGAACGAATATTATTTTATAAACTAATGTTTAGTTTAAATAATATTCTATCTTAATTCCTCTCAGTGCTTTTAGTTAAGTTAATGTTTAAGCATTTTCAAATAACTATTTAAAGCCCACCGTTTGATCGTTTTGAAGTTCCCAAGATAAAGGGTTAGGATTAAAACTCAGACCCCTATCTTTCTCCCTCACTCTTCCCTTCTCGTCCCTCTCTCTCTCCTCCCTCTCCCTCATGCATATGCTGCAAGCTCCCCTCCCTCTCACCCTATTCTCCCTTAGCCCAGCCCGGTGCTGCCGTGCGCCGTATGGCCTCACCGCAACCACCATCGGCGTCCTCTCACACCCTTGAGCTACCACCACTGAACCCAGACTCCATCTCGCAGCCACCTTCTCCCATCGACATGCACACAGCCCCTCACGCACGGCTTCACCATGCGCAGCTCCAAGCGCCACCGTACGCAGCCACCCAAGCCAACAACCACCACCACGAGCCCCCCTAAGCCTCCCCCTTCCTCCTCCCCTCAACCCAGCTGCGGTAGCTCCTCCCTAGGCAATGCACGAAACCCACGAGTTTCTCCTTTTTCCACCTCTAGCCACTGACCACCATCGAGCCTCCTCTGGCCGGTGACCTCCCCCCAGCCATATGTCCAGGCCCCCCACTTCTCACTCTCTCACGGAGTCTCCCTCACGCACAACCTAGATCCGCCACCGTAGGCAGTCATGGCACCACCCCAACGCCACCACAACTCCACCAGCAACCCCCTAAGCCCTCCATGGCTAGACCACAACTAGCCATGCCCTCCCTCTGATTTCCCCTATTTGAGCCCCACGGCCTAAACTCCTCCATGAGCCATCGTGCCTCTGACGTGTGCCACCTCAGCACCACCACGAGACCACTACCCCAGGATCACAACCCAACCCCCTATGCATATATCCGCACCCGCAGCCATTTTCAAGGGCCCAAACGGCCACTGTATGTGGGTTAGCCGCCACGTACAATACGCACGGGTCAACCCGACGATGGTATCACTCTATCCCTCATTAATTGTGTTAGTTGGTTGGTTATGTTGTGGAATGTGCTATTAGTATTGTGGAGTTCGCTGTGTCATGCAGTGATGTGATGTGCTATGTATGTGAAGTGTTGGGTGTAGTTGGAAACTATACTATGTAGTGTTGTGGACTGTGCTGTGAAGTGTGGATTGGGAAGAGTACGCGTGGCATGTGCTCTGTGTGACGTAGCGTGTGTGAAGGGAGTACATGTGACACCCCCAAATTCCGCTGGGGATCAGACAGACATTTGAAGTGTCGAGACATGCAACACAAGATTACTTGCCCCCGTTCATGACATATAAGATGCAATGCTCCTAACATGCATCTTGCATTATACAATATTTGCAGTGGATAATATATTTTTTCTTTAGCAGTACTATGCACCAAACTGAAATATCCAAATACTTAAAATATACTTCATACTTAACGACATACTAAACAACTAAGATCACAATAATAGTCCATATGGTTGTGATCAAAAGAGTGTTGGCGATTGAACTCCACAAATACTAGTAATTTGAGGTAACTACTGTACTACCATCTACGTCGCACCGTCGTTTAGTCGACAGTTTCCAATTGGTCAATTCCCACTTCTCCTTTAGATCCTGTAACAAAATCTACCACTCGGGGGGAATGGTACACCAGTCCCCTTGAGCCATATGGGTGCTACACGGGTCCCCTTAAGCCATGTGTACCTGCCGATTACCGCATCACATCACAGGTTTCTATACCAGCTGTGAGTGCGTTAATATGTACTCCACAGTTGATGTGGCCCCACGTAGTCTACGTGTCACAATTGCTGTGTCTCACGTAGTGTATGCTCCACAGTTGTTGTGGCCCCATGACTTATTTGTTTGTGCCACACTTGCTGTGGACACACGTAACATAAAGTGTGGCTCCATCGGCATTAGTGTCTGGCGCGCTCCGGTGACCAGCTAATTAGGCCCCATTTGCAACCTGTTGACTGTACTTCGTCAACTCAGGGAATTTCACACCTATTTAGACACTCCAGCGTGAACAAAGGAGTTCCACTAGGATATTACCCCATCCTAGCGCTTAGGGTCGTGATTGACATGAATAACTTAACTGGCATACATGACATTTCGTAACGTGACGTAACATGAACTTGACATAAAAGACAAAAGTCCTGACGTTGCATAACGTGACATGAACGTAAGACGACAGACATGACATACTTCAAGACATAAATTTTACAGAAAACATTTCATAACACGGCATACATGTAACATGCAACATTTCGTAACATGGCATACCATATAACAGATAAAAATTCTTAACATGGCGTAACATGTGACAGTGAATATTACATGACATGAAATACATGTAACAGATGACATACTTAACTTAACATGACATACTTGCAATGTATAGTAATCCGTGACAGAATATCTTGTGTATTAGATGAATAATTCATGATAGAATAAATTTTGTATAACAGATAAATATGTAATGATTTGGCATGGCACATATGATAACATGCCTACATACAATTTAGTTCCCTTACTTATCACTCATAAACATTAAACTGATAGTAAGTTAAAAGCTAACTTACCTCGATTGTCGCGTTCTACTAGAATAAAGCGCGAAACGCGAGGAACTGTAAGAGGGTATTCTAAATGTTAGAAATTAATTACTAACAATTAGAAATGTGAAAAGAGACAACTTAGAGTAAAATTACAATTTTACCCTTTACATGTGGGCAAATGACCATTTTACCCTAAACTTAAGGATTTGATATCCTAATACCAAAATTTACATTCCTCATGTAAATTTTGTCCCAAAGTCAAATATCAACTCAAAAAAATTTAAAACCAATCACAAATATGAAAAACTCACTATGGCCGAAACCTACATAGGCCATTTGTCTTGATTTTGGTTGCAATTCTTTTAAGTTTCAAAACTCATGAATAAACCAAAATCTTGTAACAAAGATCCTCCTATCTTAAGTTTAAAAACACACTTAAAAAATATCCATCAAGAAAAAGCTAATTATCAACACCAAATGTTTTGTAAGAAGACCCAAACTTTTTAACAAAAAGTTAACCTTAAATCACAAGTTTTGACCTTAATAAAAACATCTCCAAGAATTCCAAAAAATCAAATCTTACTTCTAACATATTCATAACATCATCCTAAGATCAAACATGCTTTAAATCATCAAACAAAACTCACCAAAAATCACAAAACAACATTTGGAGTTTTTGGTTTTAAACTTAGTCCAAAACAGAAACTGTTTTTCCCAACTAACTTTGATCAATCTCTTGATCCATGATTTAAAGACATGTGATCTTCAAACTAACACATCACATGGTTTAAAAATGTGTCCTAAAGAAGATCCAACCATCAAACTTAAAATCACAAGCCTAAAATTTAATAAAACATGGATCTAACTCAAAAACATCAAATTTTAGGGCTAACCGAAATCCTCTTGCATAGAAAATCATATCCTTAAAACTAATACTAAATATCTTCGAAATAACATCCTAACATGTATATAAGAGGCTTAGGATCATCATATAAAAATATCAAAGCCTTTGGAATAAGATTAAACCATGAAATATTCAAACTTTCACAAAACAAAAACTGTTTTTCCACTTCCAGTTTTCAAGTTTATAACTCTAAGCAAATCTATCATCAAAAGCTTTATTCATGCAACAAAACCTCAATGAACATTCATAAAAACATGTTAACAACACTCCATAAAATTTTCGGGCTAAGATATATCCATTAGCTTGGTCAAAACTTCCAAAACATAACATACTCTCCGGTTTCACGCCCAGAATGAGCTTTCCATGGTTAAAAAATACTTTGAACTGATCAAATGAGCATGGAATGAGACTAATAAGATATCCACGGACACTAGACTCGAAGATAAACAACTTATGTGAAGGAATCATCTTGGGAAAATACTTACAAATGGTCTAAAACGGCCACGCAAAATGTCCCAGAAATCTGTCCTAGAGAGCTCTTTTGGGTTTCTCTCTAAGAACGGGGGAAAAGAAGTGATAAAATGGAATGAAAAGTGCCTTGCATGACTATAGACTCCTAGAGGGAGAAGTTGTGGGCTGGAATGACCCTTGATTGGAGGTGGCTATGTGACATAAAGTGGAGAATAGTGAGGGGCAAAGACTGCCTGCAGCAGTTGTGAAAGATGGAGGTTGATGGAGTGGATTTCTCCTTCACATCAAGGCACTATTGGGTGCAGCCAATGACAGTGGATGGTCTACCATGTGGGGGAGGAAACTTCTCCAAGAAGGTTTGCCAAGGTGGCCAATTTCTTGGGCCTTGGTGGGCCCCACCAAGTGGGCTTCAATTTGGGGTTTAAAGTGGTTTGGTTAGGGTTTGAGATGCTATCAAGCCCAAAACCAATTTTTCTTGGCCCAATCAAATTCCCAAGCTTTTGGGGTTTCAATTGGATTCCAACCATTTAGGGTTTTGCTAGGGTTGAAACCCTATTTGGTTTGGCACGATTTGGTTGATCAGATGAAACAAGGTTTTACTTAGGTGACATGATGTCACACCTTGACTTCCTTCACAAATCCATCTAATGGTTCCTCTTTGTACCAAGTCTCTAATATTATTCACTATGTGTGGCTAAGATCTTGCCAAGTGTCCAAATAAAACTCCTCCAACTTAATTTGGACATTTTACACTGTGATTTTTAAAACACTGCACTGGGTGCGCTTATCAAGGTTACTATTCACTCAAAAAAATTCATAATAAACTTAGTACTGAAAAATTCTAAATATTCAGGTTAACCTATAGTGAAAATAGTTTAACGAAATTCAACCACTGAGTCTAACGGTGTAGACCATAACGCATTCTGACACTTCTAACTACCTCAAATAATTACACTTATATTTCTAGCACCATAGTGAGTGATAACACTGACTATGTTGACAGACTAAAACCTGTGCGATTGGTATATTCGTAAAAACTTATGGGGTTTTCACGAAATTCCTAAAGTCAATAGAAATTCCACCAATGAATTTTTAGTGGGCTGTTACAGTACACGTGGAGTGTACTCCATGTGATGGAGTGACGCACCATATGGCGCGTATGCCGCAGTGGTGATGGGTCATAGTGTGTGTGAAAGGAGTACACGCGGAGTGTACTCCTTGAGGTGCAGTGATACACCATGTGGTCTGTCGTAGAGATAAGGATGGTTGTGTAGTTGATGGGCGTAAAGCATGATGAGTACTGTCGAGAACTGTGAAATAGTGTCTTGAGGTAGTTAAGACGTGGCCTATAGTTTGAGGTGACAGGTGTCACCATGTTTGACTTATGGCAGGGAGTATGTGTGAAGTGGCAGAACAAGTGTAAGTGCACAGCGGAAGCATGACTGGAGAATGTCACAAAGTGACATGGTTATTGGTAGTCGTGCTTGTGATGGGTGAGGAGTTACTGTAGGAGTGGCGTAGCAGGAACGTAACGAGATGTCACGATGTGGCAGGAGTACGCGAGGGACCATACTCATGATGAGTTAGGAGTTGGTGTAGAAATGACGTAGTAGAATGTCAGGTAACGCAACAAGGTCACGATGTAGCTTGGGAGTAGTCTTGAGCTAGGGATGTGTGACATAAGCTGTAGTGGTAAATGGAGTCTTGTCGTGTTAAGTGTTGGGATGAACTGTCAAACGGAACAGGTAGCATGAAGAGTCATGCTAGCCGGGTTAAGAGAAGGTTGGTATCGGAGTATGGCGCTTGTTCTTATGAGCGTGTGATTAACGTGTTATATGTTGGTCTTAGGTGATAAAGGGGTAAGGTACATGTGTAATCTAGTGAGACACATGTGCCGGACGGATTCACCATATGTAATGGGTAATATGTCCTAAGCATGGTTACACGATGCTTAGGCCTCAGAGTTGGCTTAGATGTATGTGGCGTGTATGGATGGGAGTGAGAATTTAGTGTGAGCTAAGGTGCATGAAGGTAGTGACGGATGTATTGTCTAGAATTGGGATGCGTGATTCCTTCAGTCAGAATCATGCTGCGGAATGTGGCCAATAGGAAGAGTAAGACGAATGTCTTAGTGTCTTAATCCTAAGGTGAATCCTAGGTTCACTTTAGTGGATGACACTCGAGGTAAGACTTTGTGTTTGGAAGAGATAGTGACCGTAAGTTCACCCCGAAGGTTTTAACATAGTAAAGGGCACGTAAGAGCATGAGATAGAAGGAGAATGTTCCAAGTGAAGTGTAGTTCTACTTCTAGTTTAGTTGCTTATGCATTGGAGAAATAATGATGTCAAGGTTATGTGTATGCATGTAGGTTGCCATCTAACATGCACATGAATGGACTGCATGATATGAAAGTAGCATGGAGCCCAGGTAAGTATTACGTTCATATGGAAAGTTCTTCGCTCGAGTCTGAAATCAGCCCCTCCCTTTCTCTTGAAAACTTTCTCCCTTTCTTTCTAAAACTTTCTCCACAGATACGGATAGAGGGGGTGGGAGCTTTGGCTTCCCCCCCGCCCCTCCCTTCCTCGCTCCTCCTTCCTCCCTCCCTTCTATTTTGTGTTGTGTTTTGTTTTGTGTGTTTTCAGGTAAAATAAGGGAGAATCACATATCTGAGTCTTCCCGCCTCCCACAGGCCAGCACGCGCCCGGCCATGGTGTTGCCCAGCCACCGATCTTCAAGGCCACTGAATGCGGCAACAAACGGAGCAGCGAGTAGCACGCACCCGAGTTCTGGCATGGTTTGGCGCGTGGCTTTCACGCACCACCGGGGAGCCCTGTTAGGGAGCCCAGTCTTGTCCCTAACACTAAGGTCCATGGGCTCGTATTGGTGATAATGGTGACCGAGTGTTCTTGCCAACTTGCTTGGCCTTCCACAAAAGGATGTTGTTTGAGTGATGGAATGATGATGCACTTGGGTAGTGTAACGCCCGTCCTTGTGGGGGGACTTTTTACAAAATATTTTTAGAAAGGACGACGGGAATTACCGTCCGATTTAAAACTTTTCACTTGCATACCCAGGGTGCAAGACTCCACGTTTATAAATTAAAATGTGCTTTGACAATAAAAGAGGTTTACAACGGAAAACATAAATCTTGAAATAAAAAGGTCTCTCGTACATTTATAACTCGTGCCTAGACTTCCGTGTTCTTTCTCATGGGTCGTGTCCGTCCTAATCATGCAGTTCCTGTGGGGGGAGGGACATGCATAAAAACTAAAATGGGTCGAAGACTCGTAAGCATTACTTCATACAGTTAAAATATAACAATATAGGTTTTTATTCATGCATTAATCATTCGTACATACTATTACATGCATGCATACGTGCGTTCATTTGAAAATGTCACTGGACAGGGTTTTTCTCTTTCAAGCATGGGCATCATTTTCGTAAAAAATTTCTCCCGTCAGTGCCTTCATTTCTTCAAGAGTTCGTGCATGTTTACGTGCATACGTGTGTTCTTTTGTAAACTTCACTAGACGTGGTTTTTCCTTTCAAAAGGCTTTCCTTTATTTAAAACATGTCCCCCGTCAGTGCCTTCATTTATTCAAGGTTCGTGCATTCGTGCGTTCGTACATGCATGTATACATTCATTCATTCTTATCACATTCACAGGCCAGTACACACTGTTATGTCCCTTGTGTTGGGGTTAGCGGTCTTCCTTTGGACCCGGATTCCGCCCGTGGCCACGGGTTGGGAATCCCTTTCATAGGGGGCAGCACTGGGTGCACTTCTAGTACTACTTACCCGGCATTGCAATCTGGCCATTCATTGGTACCCTTTTCATTCATTCATGTGGTCGTTACGTATCTTCATACATTTCATGCTTTCATGTCTTTCTTGCTTTTCATTCATTCATTCATGTTAGCTTGAAAGAGCTACAGCTTTCATTCAGTTCATTCTTTCATTTAACAGTCCTTTCGTGAGAAAGCATTTCTTTTCATGAGAAATCATTTCTTTTCATGGAAAACATCGTTTGGAGGCATAAGCCCGAAAATCATCTTTTCCTTTTTCAATTCATTTCAGTCCTATCCTTTCTTTAACAGTTCGTTCGTGAAAACTTCATTTAAGAACATACATGGGCTTAAACGTCAGCTTTCGTGGCATCCATAAGCGTCACCTTGAAAGTCATCAATCATGGCATCCACGAGCATCACCTCGTGGTGCACATGAAAGCGTCGGTTCGTAGGATCCATAAAAGCATCCGTTGTCATGCCTTTCATGCATTATCATCAGTTTATGGATTTTCCTAGAAAATACATACAATAGATACAACGTATAGTCATCCATTCACATGCGTACAATTAATACTTTGGGTGCGTAAAAGAAGGGCTGCCAAGGAGGGGCCGTACATACTTATACATTTGAACACTTAGCATTTTCTTTCTTAAAGCGTCTTTCGTTTCTTATCGTGAGCATCTTAAAGGAAAATTATTTCTTGTATCTTGGAAAACTCTAGAAGAGTATGAACGTAACACTTACCTGGACTCCATGCTATTTGCATGTCATGCAACCCATTCATGTGCTTGTTAGATGGCAACCTACATGCATACACATAACCTTAACATCATTCTCTATCTAATGCATAAGCAACTTAAACTAGAAATAGAGCTACATATCACATCGAACACTCTCATTCTATCTCGTGCACTTACGTGCCCTTTACTATGTTAAGCCCTTCGGGGACCACTTATGGTCACCACATCTTCCAACTCAAAGTCTTGTCTCGAGTGCTCATCCACTAAAATGAACCCATTATTCACCTTAGGATTAAGACACTAAGACATTCGTCTTACTCTTCTTACAACCACATTCGACGCATCATTCCGACCGAGGGAATCACACATCTCAATCCTAACGATGCATCCGTCACTACCTTCATGCATCTTAGCCCATACTAAATCCTCATTCCCATCCATACAAGCCACACGGCTCTAAGCCAACTCTGAGGCTTAAGCACCTTGCAACTATGCTCATGACAGATTACCCATTACATATGGTGAATCCATCCGACACATGTGTCAACCCAGATTACACATGTACCTTACCCCTTCATCACTTAAGATCAACATATGACACGTTGATCACCTGCTCTTATACACAAGCACCATACTCCGATATCAATCTTTTCTTAACCCGGCTAGCATGACTCTTCACGCTACTCGTCCCTTTTGACAGTTCATCCCAACACCTAACACAACAAGTCTCCATTCACAACTACGCCTTATGTCATGTCACATAGCCCGATATTGCTCCAGAGCTACACTGTGACCTTGTCCCGTTACCCAACATTCTGCTACGTCAACTCCTGACTCATCATGAGTACTGTTCCTCACGTACTCCCGTCACACCGTGACACCACATCACGTTCCCATTACGCCATTACTACACTCTAACATTTCACCCATCATAAGCATGATTGCCAATAACCACGTCACTTCGTAACGTTGCCCAGTCATGCTTCCACTGCGTACACTTACACTTGTTCCGCTACTTCGCCCGTCACAAGCACGACTGTCAGTAGTCATGTCATTTCGTGACATTCCTCAGTCATGTCATTTCGTGACATTCCTCAGTCATGCTTCCGCTGCGCACTCTTATACTTGTTCTGCTACTTCACGCATACTCCTAGCCATAAGTCAAGTATGGTGACACCCGTCACTTTAGACTACAGGCCTCACCATAGCTACCTAGAGACACCGTTCCACAGTTCCTGACACTATCCATCACGTTCCACGCCCATAAATCACATAACCATCCTTATCTCTACGACACGCCACAAGGAGTGTCACTGCCACATGGAGTACATTCCACGTATACTCCCTTCACATACCCCACATCACTACTATGACATACCCGCCATATGGTGTATCACTATACCACATGGAGTACACTCCGTGTGTACTCCATTCACCTGCATTACACCACATCACCATTATGGCATATCTGCCACATGGTGCATCACCCTGCCATGCGGAGTACATTCCACAAGTACTCCCTTCATATACTATACCCGACACAAAGTACACTCAGCGTGTACTCTTCCTGTTCCACACGCCACATCACCATTATGGCATATCCGCTACATGGTGCATTACTCCACCACATGGAGTACACTCCACGTGTACTCCATTCACATACACCACGCTATATCACCATCATGGCATACCCGCCATATGGTGCATCACTCCACCACATGGAGTACACTCCACGTGTACTCCATTCACATGCATTACGCCACATCACCATTATGGCATACATGCCATATGGTGCATCACTCCACCATACGGAGTACATTCCATATGTACTCCCTTCATATACCATACCCCACACAGAGTACACTTAGTGTGTACTCTTCCCTTTCCACACTATGCTAGGAGGGTATATTTTACATATACTCTCCTTATCTCACACTACGCCACACACACAGAGTACACTCAGCGTGTACTGTTCCCATTCCACATACACCACGCCACCATTACAACACAATCCACAACACTACACAGCACACTACATGGCACAATACATCTCCATCCAACACATGTAGGCGCAACACTTCACTACACAGAATGTCCAACACTTCATCACACAGCACTACATCACAATACCACAACTCCACAAATACCAACAGCACAATCCACAACCTAGTCAACTAATCAATATCTAACATAATTAACAAGAGATAAAGGGTTATACTATCGACGGGATAACCCATGCGTTGCTCGTTGATCGTCACAGCCGATGATATCGGAAGGGTCGTACGTGGTGGCTAAACCTCGTATGTTGACTATTTAGGTGTTTGGATAGCTAGGTGTGGTCTTGGAATGGCTCATAATGACCTTGTAATGGCGGTGAAAGGCAGTACACAGTGTATCTAGCCATGTACAGTGGCGGTCAGTCACGCGCAGTGACTGTCCATCACGTACAGTGGTTACCCACCACATAAAGTGGTGGTTTGGACCTAGGGCTCCGCTAAGGGAGGTGCGGTGGATCTCGTGGCGGCGTTGAGGTGGCGCCACGGTGGCTCACGATGGTGGTTCAAGGCCGTGCAGTGGTTGAGGGGTCGTGGGAGAGTGAGAGAGAGTGTGCATACGTGGGTGGCAGATCTGGGCTTTAGGTGGTTGGGTTGCCTTGGTGGCGGTCTGATGAGGCTCAAGGTGGCGGTTACCAGCCGTGGCTGGCAGCGCACAACGGTGGAGGGGTGCAACCCGTGCCTTGGAAAGTGGGAGAAGCCGTGCATGAGTGAGAGGGTTGAGAGGGGTGGAGAGCTTGGCTGACTTGGAGGATCTCGAGGAGGAGCCATGGTGTCGCTAGGTGGCCGTGGGTGCTGCGTATGGCGGCGCTAGAGGCCACGCATAGTGAAGCCATGCGTGGGTCTCCCATACAGGGGGGGTGGATGGGAGGTGCTGGTTTTACTGGAGGGTGGTGGCCGGTGGTAGAGGAAGCTACCGTGGAGGTGGTGGTGCTGGAGGACGGCGCACGGCGGCGCTAAGGACAGCAAGCCCATTCGGGCTTTGCACTTCCAGCGGAGAGGAAGAGGGAGCGTGAGAGAGAGAAGCTAGGTTGGTTGAGCTCGCCGGAGGGAGGCGGAGATTATGGTGCTGGCAGTGAGGTCTGCCGGTGCACGGCGGCGCCGGGCTGTGCATTGGAGGCTTCGGCGTGGGGGATGGGCTGCGTACGTTGTACACTGGGAGAGGGAGGAGAGAGAGAGAGCTACGGGAAATGAGGGAGAAAGAGAGGGGGATCTGGGTATTTAACCCAGTCCCTTCGTCCGGGGATCCACGTAATGATCTAACGATGGATCTCAAATACTGATTTGAAAATGCGTAAATATTAACTTAATTAAAAACGCTTAGAGGAATTAAGGTAGAATATTATTTTAAACTAACTTTAGTTTATAAAATAATATTCTTCATCATTAATAAAATGATGAAGTCTCACTTAACATATTAAAGAGAATAAAACCATTTGATTAATAAAAGCTTTCAACATAATTTAAATCTCACAATATCTTAAATAATTGAAATCATTTTAATAATAATATTAAAATGATTTCCGACGATTATAATATTTTTGGAGCTCTTCAAGAATATTATCATTATCGTATTTAAGATCAATCTTAATTCAATAACACTGGAAATACTCATAAATATTTCCAGCATATTTAAAACACTAGGCGTGCCCTAGAAGTCACAAGATATCTTTCGAAACACGCCATCATGGTTCGACACGCATGACGAGTCTCACAGTCACTAGATAGAAGGGGCAGACAATTTACAAAATCTCTGCCCTCGAGATTTGCTTACGTCATAAAGAAGGAAGATACGTTAGAAAGAAGAAGCGTACGTAAGAAGGAGCGGGGTATTACAGGTAGGCTAAGTATTTAGGCTAAGGCAAATCAATGTGGGCAGCTAGACTTGTTCTTGAGTGAGGTGCCAAGATGATGGAGGCTAGGGTTGAATGGGTGAGATGAGGCTAGGGTTACCGGTTGGAAGCAACTAGGGTTGCCGTGGACTATGGTGGGATTAGGGTAGGCATGGTCTTGGAAGATTGGCTTAGGGTTATGGGTGTTTGATGCAATGGGAATGGCTTAAGGGTTGCCCTTGATGTTTGGACCACTTGGATGGTGATTAGGGTAGGTATGATGTAGTGGAGCTAGATTTGCAAGAGTTGGCTTAGGGTTTGAGTTTAGGATGATGCTAGGGTTTGGGAATGAGATGGAAGAGTGAGGCTAGGGTTTGGTGGCTAAGGTGGGCGGATTTGGATTGACTTGGTCTTAGGAAGATTGGCTAGATTTGGTTGGGTTAGGGGTGGATATGAGAAGTTTGTAAGATGGAAGGAATCTTTGAGTGAAGAGGAAAATTTGAATTTGAATTAGAATTAAGATGACAAGTCAATAGTTGACTTAGAGTGATTGTAGGAAGAGTGATTTAAGGAATTGAAGAGGATTTGCAATTCCTTAGATTAAGGGATTGGAATTGGGATTTGAATTTGAATTTGAATTGGAGGAAGTCATGACTCCTAGAAGGAATGAGTTTCCTTATAGAGCTTTGAGATGTGTGGCTAGGGTTTATGGTGGATGGCTTTAGTATGGCCGAATATGGTAAGTGGATGGTATAACTAGGGTTTATGGTGGATGGCTTTAGTATGGCCGAATATGGTAAGTGGATGGTATGGCTAGGGTTTTATGAATATAATAGACGAACGGCAATTATGGAAATGTGAACTAATATGGAAAGTAGGGCAACACTAGGGTTGGCCGATTGATGTATGTGAGAGTGGAGGCTATGTGTATTTCGGCTAGGGCAAGGTGTATGGAAGAAACAATTTATGGTAAGTTGACAAACTTATGGAAATGATAACAAACACTATGGTGGTCGAGTATGTGGTATGGAATGGATCAAATGAGCCATGGAATGGATGCACACCAAGAACAAATGAAGAACACGATGAACAAGTGATAAATAATCAAGAAGAAAGTGAGATAGCCAATTCAACTATGATTCACGAAATCCACGTAGATGAAATAAACCTCTTTATTGATGAACTTGAAAATAACAAAGAGAACAACAACTTGGATTCACAAATTGCACCAAGTTGCAAGAACAAGACAGATTGAACCACACCTATTCATGAATTCCAAGGTGTGATCCTTTCTTAGGGGATTCACGAATTGCACCCCAAAGAGTCCAAGTGCCTTAGCACCAAATGGTAATCTCAAGAACAAAATAGTCTACTAACTAGGGAATTTGCCAAAAAAATGTAAATGCAAAGCCTAAGGGTCCTATTTATAAGGATTACAACCTGGAAACCCCCAATAGGTCCATTGGAAAATAAATAATTAAATAAAAATAAATAATAAAAAATAACATAGTGGACATGGGCCAAGTTGACCCATGGCATGCATGAGCCCATGGGTGGGCTAGGCTGGCCCATGGCATGGGCCATGGGTATGGCTAGCATGGCTGTTGGGATGTGGTTGACATGGCCCTGGGCTGGTCTGGTCGCTGGCATGGTCATGGGCCACTGAACATGGGGTCCTACCAAGCCCTCTGCCAACGCCACGTGTGGCTTTTCTGGAGTCTGTGAGTTCAGGATCTCCAAGATCAATTGTCGGTTCTCTTCCTAGTGTGGCACGTGTGCTGCATGTGCCACCGTAGCCTTTGTGCATTGCTTTTCCATTTTTATGTAGTGTTTTTTCTTTGTAATTTCTTTTGTGTAATGCTGTTTCTAGGAAAATAAAAGTCTAAAAAAAAAGTAGTGCTTTCGGACTTTGGTTCGAATGGAGTAGTGATCCTCCCCTCCACATTGACGGGGTTTGGTGAACACTACCGTGCTTAGACGGGGTAGGGGCTTTGTAACCTCTATCGTGGACAGAGGTGGTATTTCTCTAAGACCTAGGTCTTTTAGAGATCTACCATTTGGACTAGATCATGTCAATCATGAAAGTGTATTGGAAAGCTACTAACGATTGTAATTGGCTTGTTTTTCAAGTCAACTTTGTAAGTCCTCTCTTAATGAAAGGTTATGATCTTTTTTATATATATAAAAAAAAGGTATTACGTTCATACTTTTCTAGAGTTTTATAAAATATATGAAATGAAAATGAAATGATTTTTCTTTACGATGCCTTACAAAAGGACACAAAAGATGTTTTGAAAACATGCTAAGCATTCAAAGGTATACGTATATACGGCCCTCCTTGGCAGTCCCTTTTTATGCAACTAAAGTATTAATTGTATGCATGTGAATGGATGACTATACTCAGCATCTATTGTATGTATTTTCTAAGAAAACAAATGTTAAGGCTTATGCCTCGAGCTTTAAGCGATTTCTAAACAACGCGAAGAAAGTGTTTTGAAAGGTCCCTACGAACTTATGCTTTATGGATGTCATGAAAGACGATGTTTAAGCTCTTGCTTTTAAATGACATTTTTCCATGAATAAAC
The DNA here is from genome assembly GCF_001411555.2 of Juglans regia. NCBI lineage: Eukaryota > Viridiplantae > Streptophyta > Magnoliopsida > Fagales > Juglandaceae > Juglans > Juglans regia. The sequence continues at coordinate 14,800,855 of NC_049904.1, read as the reverse complement.
TGAAAAGATAGAGTTGAAATGAACTGAAAAGAAAGGACTGAAAGCACTAAAATGAAAGGACTGAATGAAATGAACGTTTAATGCATAAAAATACATAACAACCATATGAATGAATGAAAAGGGTACCAAAGGACTGGACAAATTGCAATGCCGGGTAAGTAGTACTGGTAGTGTACCCAGTGCTGCCCCCTGATGAAAAAATGGATTCCTAACTTGTGGCCACGGGCTGAGTCCAGGTCCAAAAGACTGCTAACCCCTACACATGGGGCATAACAATATGTACCGACCAATGAAAGTGATAACAAAGAATGTATAAATATATGAATGCATCGCATTCTTTAAAAAATGAAGGCACTAATGGGTCAAACATTTTATGAAAGGAAAATCCCTTTTTAAAGAAAAACCTGGTCCAGTGACTTTTCAAACGAATGCACGTATGAATGTATGTATAGTGTGTATGGAGTGATGAATGCATGAATGAAAACTTGTGTTAGTATATTTTAACTGTATGAAGTAATGCTTATGAATCATCGACTCGTTTTAGTTTTTATGCATGCCCCTCCCCCCACAGGAACTGAATGAGCGGTATGCATCAGGACGAACACGACCCAAGGAGAAGAGCACAGAAGTCTTGGCATGAGGGTTTAATTGTATGAGAGGCCTTTTTACTTTAAAGATTAATGTTTGCCGCTGTAAACCTCTTTTATTCTCAAAGCACATTTTATTTTATAACGTAGAGTCTTGCACCCTGGGTACGGAAGTAAAAATTTTTTAAAACGAAAGGTAATTCCCGTCGTCCTTTCTAAAATCATTTTATAAAAAGTCACACTACAAGAACGGGCGTTACACTCCAACCCGCAACAGGTATGTCCTCCCCCAACCTTTTTTACCAATTAATTTTGGGTAAAATTTGTTTTAAATGGGTTCAAAATGGGTTTTCAAAAAAACCCCATTTCAATTTCGTAGTTCACTGGAAATGGAGGAAGGGATGACCATAGGGTCATCCCGGGCTCTCATTGTTGTTGTGGGAGGAAAAAACAGTGCTTTTAAACCGTAGATTTACGGTTTTCCAATGGCTGAGTCAACTCAGCCATGGGCGATTTTGGACCAGAAATCACCGTTCGAACATCTACTACGACGTTCGAATAGAATATGAAACGACAACTATACGGTTCAAACGACCATCTATGGTCGTTCAAACTTATTTTTATTACCGGTCGAACGCCCATAGATGGTCGTTAGAACGTGTTCTTAAGCATTCAAACGGACAAGTTTTATTTTAATTTTTTGATAGATATAATTACCTTGATCTAGTTATAATTATGATATTTTCTTATCATTGTCCTTAATTTTATATCATAAATTTAGCATCATTCATGGATTTTCGGGGAAAGAAGCAGGTTACGTCAGGGCAATCATCCAGCGAAGAAGTTCGAGAGAGGAGTATTTTGTTGGAGAGGCATGTGAAGATAGATGACTTTAGGGATCTTCAGTGGGAGGGACATTCTCTTGTATCTGTCCATTTGGATTGTGGTTAGACACCTATCATCGATCAGAAGGAAGAAGGGATGAACAAGATAGTTTCCTACATGAGTATTGTATCGGAGTCCTATAAAGAATGTGGCTGTGCTAACCAGGAGGATGACACATACACTTTCTCCATCCAAGGCATCATAGTACGCTTTTCAGTTGATGCAGTTGCTAATTTTCTAGGTATCACTCGACTGCCCATTGCATATAGTAACGTGGTGCCTAGAATGTCTGCACCTATAGGTGATGGGGAGACTGCATAGGAAGAGGATACTGTGATGTATGATGAAACCGATGGCCTCATTGATCATGAGGTTCGTTAGTTGGTTGTGGGTCCAAATGGTCCTTCCTATGATTGGAGCAAGAGCATCAAATAGGTGGACTTATCTAATTTTTTCAAGATCATGAATATTATAATAGCTAACAACATTGATCCTCGACTATACGAGATTGAGGTGAGCATGGACCAGGCACGATTTATGTTACGAGTCGCTCACGGGGTGCCTATGGACCTAGTGAGATATATATTTGATAGGATTCAATTAGAGGCCACCTATATCACAACAGGTAGAGTTTTATTTTATTCAATGTACTTGGGTACTCCTTTTGATATATATAATACTTGTACTTATGAAAAAAAATTTATGACATACCGTTTGGAGTCATGCTCACATGATTGCTTTTAGCAAAAGGAGTTAGGCCAAATGAGATTGAGCGTCTTCGAGAGTCAATTGGACTGATCAACTCGACGACCTTGTCTCGTAGCACCGGACACTCCAGATTTCGTATTTGTGCACCCATTACAGAGGCGGTCGACACTCAGGGAGGTGCACAGGGCGTATCTGGTGAGACATCTACACAGAGTGCATCACATAGTGCTACTCATGAGGAGATTGTAGATATCGTGCATGAAGAGATGCGCACACAAACATCATAGATCATTGATGCAATCAGGGTTGCCCTCGCAGAGACTGAGTCGAAGCTCGTGTCTCAAGTGACTGATATTGAGGCACACATTGCTGGAGTCGAGGCGCTGCAACACGAAATGGCCCAATAGTGTATATATTTTATTAGCATTAAATATGCTTTTTTGTATTGACAATCATGACTATTTGTATTTTGTATAATTAATTTAAATATTCAAATAGTCATACATTATATTGTTGGGATGTAATTAATGTAAAACATGACACTATAAGTAATATTTATTTAACATTAAAAAATCACTAAAATATTTTTTCAATAACTACATAAAATTAATTTATGAATTCGTAAATATTTTATGTTCCATTCGAACAAGGTTTAAAAAAATCTCCACCAATTTTAATTTAATTTCACACCAAATGTTTCATTCGAATGCATAAATGTTGTGTTCGAACGAGTTCGCAACCTTCCCGCCAAGGTTTCCCACCAAATCTTTACCGTTTGAACGAACTAATTTTATGTTCAAACAGATTTAAATCTTCTCCACCAAAATAAATTACTTTCCCTCCAATATTACCATTCAAACCAAGTATATAGCATTCGAACGTAAACTAATTCTAGGTTTGAATGTATTTTTGACCATTCGAACGATTTTGACATTTTGAGACGACCTAATTCATCACAGAAAATGTGGTTCAAAAGTCTTTTAAGCCGTTCGAATGTTTTTCCAAAGTTATCCATCTTTTTAGAAGAAATTTATTTTCATCCATAAAACTAAAATTTATTGTAGTGTGAATAAACGTGCCAAATCGTGGGAATAAAATCGACATACGGGAGCCAACGCAAGCATTAATGATGCGACCGATCAGGTTAGCCGTTGTCTCTCGACTATTTTGCTGGGCTTGCAATGATGCACGTATGCTTAATCCACCCTTTTATCCCTTTCTTTCTTCCTTCCTCACCTACTTTTGCTCGAGTCTTTTTTTTTTCTTTTTGAACAAAATTGGATCTGTATTTTAGAACTAGAAAGGAAAATTTGAAGTGGAGAGAGGTAAACTTCCTTTACGATTAATGCTATGCAAAAACTTTAAATGTACGAACTTTTTGTAAAGATATAGATTTCATATTAAAAAAAAAAAAAACATATTTTTTCACGAAGGAGTCGACTTGACTTTCTTTACAGTCTAGTAAACAGTATACTATTCATTGATGAAAACTAATTTCTTATAAGAGTACTATATACTAGGGTGTCGCCAATGTGCCCCTAAGCAAAATCTATTTCTTTTTTCTTTTTTTCATATTTTTTAACATTTTTAAAAAATAAAAATAGTAATAATACACTAATAGTCACTTCCTTAGTCAATAAATAATTTTTTAAAAAAAAATTAAATACATAAACGGTCAAAATGAGGGTGCAAAATGAGGAGACATACTAGCATTAATCTTTCTTGTAATGTTTTAGTGTACTCACATTAGTTTACTCATAATTTCTAGGTAAAAATACAAGAGTTTTATTTAAACTCTAGGTCCCATACACCCATATCCTAATGGATTTAGAATAGCTTAATACTTATCACTTAATTGATGACTCACAATAGGATAAATTTAACTTTAATGAGATAAAATTAACTCTATATCTAATCACAGTGGGATACAAGGTCTCTAGATTTCTTGATAGTCAGAAGTCTATAAATAGTAGTGAGGGGTTAAGGGTAATTCTCATCTATAATATCATTATGTCTCTAGCCACGGGAGACGCTCAGAGGTAAAGTTGTTAGGGTGATCATTTTCTCATAGTCAGGTTAGATTCTTTATCGAACTATGATGGAAAAATGTACGTCTTTTAATTGTTATTATTTTATTCTTGTGGATCATAGAAAATCGAGTATCCAATTATTAATGTTCATGTTAAAATATTTAACATGTGGTATCAGAGCTTTATGTTATAGATTTTTTATGATCCTGATAAAATATAGATTTGATATTATCGTATATTAATTTAACATCATAATACTATGTACTTCTCCCATTTTATGTTGATATATTTCTATAGAAGAAAAACTCTCACATGATTGTTCACAATTCCACGAAATATTGATGCATCTGCTTCAATCATTGCTTTGATTTTATTTTTATCTTCTCCCTCATTTTTTGCTATGTGTTGGTAGTTGAAGAGCTGCTCTATATGTTGAAAGTATACGGTGTAAGGTGACTGAAGTCTCTTATCGGTGACTTGGGATGTATGACAGCTTTAAAAGGCAGCGTAAAGGGGCTGAGAAACCTCGATCGGCTGATAAGAATTTTTTGTACCTCTCTATCGATACAAAAGAAAAATCAGAGAGATGGAGCCACTGATTGGGGACTAGAAGTGGTGGCACAAGGTAGTCGGAGTGCCATGTTGGTACCCCGGGATGGGAAACTGCCGCCACCATCATATAGATTCTTCGTTTGGTGGCTCGATCCATCACTGACATGGGTTTAATTTTTTAAAACAATTATGTAGTACAATGTTTGGTGCCGAGAGGAGACTGTTAACCTCCTCGTCGATGCCTCTGTAACGGCGGTAGAGGGCTTTAAAGCCCACTGGTTCGGTTGTAGTTCGGGAGCGGGGTCTAGCCCAGTTCGAGATAAAGAAAAGAAAATCTAACGGGTCAATATAAATTGGCCACTATTGTGGCCCAGCCCAATAAAAGAAAGAAAAAAAATTTAATTTTCCTTTCTTTTATGTGCATGTTATTATTGTTAAATACATGTATTAAATTTTATTTTTCTTTTATGCGCAGGTTATTATGCCATATATAATTTTTTTATCCAATATGGGGCAAAATGATTTACACCAAAATTAAAGAAAATCTTGGTTTTACAAAGGTACAAGATTTTCTTAAATTTTGGTGAAAAATGATTAAACTCCATAGTAAGGCTGATATGATGGAGTGAACAATTTTGTATGTACTCCCAAACGACGATTTTGATGATACTACTAGTTCATCCATTAACGTAAAGTTGGAGTGAACAATTTGTGTATCAAGACCTACTCCCAAATGAGGATTTTGATGATACTACTAATTCATTCATTAAAGGAAAGTTGGAGTGAACAATTTGTGTGTCAAGATCTACTCCCCAAGGAAGATTTTGATGATGATTTTGATGACACTACTAGTTCATCCATCAAAAGTTCACCCATCAAAATAAAGTTAGAGTGAACAATTTGTGTGTCAAGATCTACTCCCGAATGAGGATTTTGATGATACTACTAGTTTGTTCATTAAAGTAAAATATGAGTGAACAATTTGTGCGACAAGATCTACTTTCAAATGAGGATTTTGATGACACTACTAGTTCATTCATTAAAGAAAAGTAGGAGTGAACAATTTGTGTGTCAAGATTTACTCCCAAAGGAAGATTTTGATGAGACTACTAGTTCATCCATCAAAATAAAGTTGGGGTGAAGAATTGTATACCAGAGTTTACTCCCAAAGGAGAATTATGGTGATACAACTAGTTCATCCACATAATTTAAGGTTCGATGGAACACTTTGTACGTCAGACTTTACTAACAAAGGAGAATTCTGATGATACAACTAGTTCATCCATATAATTTAAAATTGAGGGAACATTTTGTGTGTTGGGGTTCACTCCCAAAGGAGGGATCTCGATGCACAATTAGTTCATCCATAATGGCTTAAATTCTGTTATTGTGTGTGAGTGTTGAATTCAAAGCATTAATCTGATTAAAATATTTTTCTTGCAGTAAGTATATGAATATCTTTACAAGGTTTCCTGTACAGAATAGATTATATTTAGAGAAACATGAACATGGCAACTTTACACTAAGAGTTTTAGATCTTGGTTTATTTATTCTAAGTCTAACATCAATTATTATTGAGAATAGTGATAAGGGTAAAAAAATTACAATATTTAAGAGATTGAATTAATTACTACATGTCAAACTATAAGAATTCTTAGTTTTGTACATAATAGTTTACTTCAGAGGCATTATTATTTCATTAAAGTAATGAGATATGTACAAGTTGGTAGCATGGTCGTTAGCTAGATACAAATTTATTTTGCTAATTTGAATGAAAAATCATTTGTATCTTTTGGGAAAAAGAAGGAAATGATGGTAATAAAAGTATAAGAATTTTGTCAATTGAAGTTTGAAAGAAACAAAGACAAAAAAATTTTAAGTGCCCTAGGCATAAGATATTATTCAAAGGGAAGGGTAAACTTTTTTTGTATAAATTTCTAATCAGATCTTAGACATGTTTATACATTCTTTTTAGATTAATCTCGAGAGCAAATGTTCATACTTATTTTTTCTATATAAGTTTCAAATCAAACTCTATAAATGTTGACACTTATTTTAGTTTCTGAACTCAAGAACCAATGTTCAGATTTTTAAATTATTTCAAAATGTCATTTATGTTTGTTCCATTTTTTCTTCCAATAAGATTTTTATTTTTCATGCCTTCATAATAGTGATTTTGTTAAAAACATTTTCTTTTCACTCATGAGGCATGTATTGCAGCCAAATGAAAAATGATTTATGAAAATTGTTTTACAATTTATGGCATAGAATTTGAAACATAATTTGTGATATAAAAGTTCAGAGAATATCTCCAAGAAAAGTTATAGAGATCGGTAAATAAAATATTTTTCACATTTAGATTTTCTAATATCAAGATGTGTCAAGCCATAACCATGACCTATTTTGTTAATTTCATGAAAATACATGCGGTAAAATTATCAAAGACAATCACACATCTCTTAAATTGTGTTCCTAGTAAGCAGTCTCAAAGAATTATTTTGAGTTAAGGAGTGATATGATACTTGATTTAAGGCATATACATGTATGAATACTCAATCTAAAGTAAGACTTTACAATCCAAATGAAAAAAGCTAGATTGTATAATAGTGAATGGGTATATTATTGATTACTCAAGGAGATCCAAATGATTTAGGTTGTATTGTCTCTATTCATAGTTTGAATTTTGAGGAAATTAAAATATCAAATTCCTTATGATTGGCAAAATCAATGGGAGTATAGAAACTAGTGATGCGATTGTTGTGAAGTGCATTCTTCTACTTTGGAAATGCTTATAGTTCATCTTATGATTATCTTAATGATAACATGGAACAACAAGCAAATGATCATCTACCTCATCAGAGAAACGCTGCTAAAGATTGACCATAGAGACATCAGAACAGGTAACCTTATATGATCTTCTTGATTTGATTTTTGGTTAGGGTTTTTTTTTTAAATAGTCGGTAACCACTCTAGATGAGGTCCCGACCCAAGTTTATTGAAAAAACCCCTCACTTATGGCGGAGGAATACCGTGGCAATATAGCAAACCTGAAGGCAACGTAACCGACAACTACCACCCAAATAAGCAAAAACCAAACAAAACTCACCTAACACAGCACGTCTTAACTAGCTGTTAGGACAAAACTAAACACTCTAAAACAAGCCTAAGCTCTAAACCAAAAAACAAACTCAAGTACGACTATGTACGAAAGGAGGTGGGACCCCACCTATCCAAGCAAAGAATCCCCTTAAGAAGATGAGGTAGCGAAGACCGCTCTTCATAAATCACGTTCTTGCCCATTTCACCCTCTCTAGCAAGGAAAACAGCTGCACTATTCCCTTCCCTATATTGATGAAGCGCCATGACATTCACCCCTTCTAGAGTTGCCAATAACTCCTCCCTAAAGTCCCAAAGGCACCATAAAGTGCATGTACCATTCCGAATCCAATCCACTAATGCACGAGTCACTATCAATAATCACATTCAAATATCGTAGTTGTTTACACAAAAGAATTCCTTCCAAGATTGCATTAGTTCCACGCTATTATTCGTGCCATGTCTGAAAAGACTAGAAAAAGCCGCGATCACCATGCCACGACAATCTCGAATAATCCCTCCACCTCCTGAATTACCCGGATTTCCCCTACAACTACCATCAGAGTTTAGTTTTACCCATCCGGAAGGAGGTTCTTGCACGCCACATACTTACATGGCCTTGCGCAAGGGAGACGATGCGGAAGCTGGAGCTCCTGCACTATCTCCATGTCTGGCATCTTGAGTTTCTGTACGGCATTGGAGTACGTTGCAATAGCACTAACCCAGTGCCTTATTTGTCTCCAAACCTAATCTGCATTTTGTTGCACTCCCTCCATTCTTACTCTGCATCTTCTCTTCCATAAGCACCATGTAATGACACACAACATCACTCCAATTAAAACCCCTTCGATAGATGATTTTTTTGCATAGGAAAACCAGCTTGATAATCTGTTTTCCCAGGGGATGAACTTCTGAAATGGAGCCCCCAGCAGCGCACTAGCCCGACGCCAAATTTCTGCAGCAACCTCACCTGAAGAAAGAATGTGATCACAATCTTCGTGGCACCTCTCGACACAACAATAGTATGTCGAAGCCATCAAAACTTCTCTGGCCCGAACTCTCTCATCAACGGGCATACATTTGAACCAGACTTTCCATACACAAATGGAAATTCTTTTGGGTAGTAGAGGATGCCATATCTAGTAGTTCCATACTAGATCTTCTCCACATTTTCTCACCGCCTCCCATGCTGTTCTTATAGAGAAGTTACCATCAGATGCTGGCTTCCAAATGCAGACGTCCTCTACTCTTTTTCCAGCCTGAACATTTTGCATAATCTCCATCATTCTATTAGCACAAACCATTTCCAATAAACAATCGAAGTTCCAATTGTTTTGAACCTAGCAATCCCGAATACATAGCTTCTTATTAGTGATCACCTTAGTGCTCACAGAAAGCAGACCAGAGGAAAGCCATTTGTCAAACCAAAAAGAAGAGTTTCCACCTCGCACCAAGACTTTCACATTCTCCATGACTTCGGGAATGATGTCCACCATAGATCTCCAAAACCTCGAATCAGTGGCTCGCCCCGTATGGGCTAGAACATGGCCATTCCTGCAATATTTGGCCCTGAAAAAATCTGCCCATAAATTGTTAGAAGTAATCAATCTGAAGGCAAGTTTCATATGGAGAGATTTTTGAATTTCTTTAAGATTACACACACCCAAACCCCCTTCCGAGGTTGGTTTGCACACCTTTCCCCAAGAGAGCCAATGGACTTTTCTTTTACCCTCCACCTTGCCCCACCAAAAATTAGTCAAGAGAGAATTAATGTAGGAGATAATGCCCAGCGAAACATGAATAACCGACATCAAGTGAATAGGAGTGCTAGACAGAACATGCCTAAGAAAAATCAGTCTTTCACCTTGCGAGAGCAGTTTAAATTTCCATCCGGCTATTTTCACTCGAATCTCATCCACTAGAGGCTCCATAATCTGGGAGGTAAGCTTGCCTGAAACCAAAGGCGCACCCAAATACGTCATTGGAAACCTGCCTTCCGTGAATCCGGTACTTCTCAATAAACCCCTTTTACGAGCTGGGCTAATATGTTTAGACAAAAATATCGTGGACTTAGCCTTGCTAATTTCTTAACCTGACCACTTCTCGTACGTCTCAAAAACATTAACCAAATTTTTTATCGACCTCTTTCCACCATTGGCAAAGATAAGAATGTCATCCGCATATAATAAGTGAGACATAGTCGGCGCCCCAATTGGAAGATAAGATTTTCCAATGCGACCCTCCTAAAAATTCCACCAAAGTAGCCTTGTCAAAACCTCCTCCATGATGATAAATAGCAAAAGCGAAAGGGGATCCCCTTGGCGCAAGCCCTGGGCTGATTGAAAAAAACCCTTAGAAGTTTCGTTCATCATTACCAAGAACTGCGGGGCCTCCACACAATTTTTTATTAGCTTGCAAAAATTCTTAGTGAACCCAAATGACTTCAGCACCTCCAAAAGGAAACTCCGATTAACTTTGTCGTATGCCTTGGCCATATCCAATTTAACCATCACATTTCCTCCGGTCCTTTTCTTACGTAAAGAGTGGACCATTTCCTGTGCCAGCGTAATATTCTCGAAAATACTATGCCCCGGAATAAAAGTGCCTTGCTCATGCGAGACCAACTTATCAATAATATCAATGAGTCTGAAAACAATAATCTTCGAGAAAATTTTGTAAGCCACCGAGCATAGACTAATAGGGCGGAATTTATCAAACCTCAAAGAATTATCCACCTTTGGAATTCGAACAATAAACGAGGAAGAATAGAACCTGGAGAAAGGAGTGCCAAGGAAAAAATCTTTTGCCGCTTCCAAGATATCTTCCTTTACAATATCCCAACAAGACATATAAGATTTTGAACCAAAGCCATCGAGCCCCGAACTGCTCTCCTTCGAAATAGAGAACACTGCTCTTTTTACTTCCTCCTCCATTGGCACCTCACACAATAGATTATTATCATCCTCTGAAATATGTCTATTAATAAGCATCGAGAGATTCTAGGGCTCTATATTAGACGGCTCCTCAAGGAAGTGCAGGAAAAACATAGCTGCCTCATTGTGCATGACCTCCGCACCCTCTAAAATCCTGCCATCAGATAGAACCATTCGATCTAGTCGAACCTTCTTACACCTCTTATTAATTACCGAATGGAAGAATTTAGTATTCTGATCCCCCTCAATTAACCATTTTCTTTTTTTTCTTTCGCAATTTGTCCCAATCTAGTAGCCAAAAAATCATCTTCCACTTCTTCTGAATAACCTGCTTGCATTTTGGCTTTCCAGAGTTTCTAGCTGCTCCTCAAGAGCTTGAAGATTAGCACCCACTCTCCCAAAAACGTTTCGGCTCCATGCACGAGGAGCAATCTTTGTTCACTTCAACTGGACTGCAAGTTTCCATAAGCCCAAGGCCGAGTCATTCCTGCACCAAGCCTCTTTAACACACGAAAAAAAATTTATCATGTGAGCAGCACATGTTCTGGAAACGAAACGGGGGTGGACCATACAAAGAGAAACGATCTATGCAAATTGACCACCCTCGGCCAATGGTCTGAAGATTTCTGACACATATCGGAAATGAGTCAAACCAAATAAATCTAAAAAAGGCATATTAATAAGAACTTTATCAAGCTTCGTCCAGTTGCGCGATGCCCCCTTGTCGCCATTACACCAAGACAATTATTGACCTGTGCTTGATAAATCAACTAGCCCAAACATAAACTTATGTATGCAGTCATTAAAATCTGTCATCGATACTAAAGGCCTTGGATTTCTTCCAATCCTTTCTGCATCCCTACGAATCGTATTAAAATCACCTAGTACCACCCAAGGACCATCCGAACCTCGGCTATCTTCCAGACTCCTCCAAAGCTCTCTTCTCTCCACATAAGAGCACTTCGCATAAATAAATGTCACCAAGATCCCTTGGCCATCCTTGCTCAATCTGTAACACCCCACTCCTTCTTTTTGATGTAAGTAAATTCCGAGAATGGAAATTACGTAATAGTCTGCCCTTCCCTCTAGCGACTGCGAGTCTCGTTATGCATGTCGAATCTTGATGGCATGTTTCTAAAGATATTATGTGATTTCTAAAGTATGCCCAGTGTTTTGAATGCACTGGAAATATTTAGTTGCTGAACAAAGCTTGATTTTAAATAAGACAATTATAATAGTTTTTAAGAGCTCCAAAAATATTATAATTGTCGAAAATCATTTTAATATCATTTATTAAAATGATTTCAGCTATTTAAAATATTATGAGATTTAAATTATGTTGAAAACTCCGATTAATTAAATGGTTTTATTCTTTTAAAGATATCAAATAAGATTTCATCATTTTATTAATGATGAAGGAATATTATTTTATAAACTAAAGTTTAGTTTAAATAATATTCTACCTTAATTACTCTCAGTGCTTTAAATTAAGTTAATGTTTACACATTTTTAAATCAATGTCTTAATTCCCCATCGTTAGATCGCCTTGTAGATCCCAAGATGAAGGGACTGGATTAAATACCCAAGCCCCCACTCTTTCTCCCTCACCTTTCCCTTCCCTCTCTCTCCCCCCTCTCCTTCACGCGTACGCCTCCCTGTCACCCGATTCTTCCTCAGCCCAGCCCGGCGCCGCCTGGTCTCACAGCCACCACCATCGGCGTCCTCTCACGTCGGCGAGCTCCCACCACTGAACCCAGCCTCCACCTCGTAACCACTCTCTCCCTCGCATGCACGCAACCAACGCATGGCCCCACCATGCACAGCTCCTAGTGCCACCATACGTGGCTACCCAACCCACCTAGCAGCACCACGAGCACCCCTTGGCTACCCCCTTCATCCTCTCCTTGACTCGAAGCTGATAGCCCCTTCCATAGCCGCACGGAGTTCCTCCAACGCATGGGTTCTCCATACCCACGGTCGAGCACCACCTCCCAAGGCCACCGCACCACCACCAAAGGCTTCTCCTCCCACCGACAACCTCCTCTAGCCACCCCATGTCCAGCCGAGCCACCTAGCTCCCCTACTGTCTCACGAATCCTCTCCTCCTCATGGCTTAGATCTACCGCCATAGACCGTTGTGCCGCCTCCACCGCGACACCACAACTCCACCAGCAACCCCCTGAGCCCCTCCATGACCAGCCACGACCAGCCAAGCTCTCCCTCTGGTTTCCCATGTTGAAACCCATGGCACCACCATGAGACCACCACCCGAGGACCACAACCCGACCCTCCTACGCTTAGACCCGCACCTCTAGCTGCCTCCAGTGGCAAAAACAACCACTGAACATGTCTGACAGCCACTGTACTTCGGTTAGCAGCCATGTACAACCCTTCCAACGTCACCAACCGTGACGGTCAGCGGACAACGCATGTGCCAACCCCGTTGATGGTATAACCCTCTATCCCTCGTTATTTATGTTAGTTGGTTGGTTAGGTTGTGGACTGTGCTATTAGTAATTGTGATGTGCCGTGTAGTGAAGTGTTGGGCATATTTCTATAGTCTGTTGTGTAGTGCTGTAGACTGTGCTGTGAAGTGTGGTTGTGAAGTATGTGTTGTAGTGATAATGTGGCATTGTGTGGATTGGGAAGAGTACACGTGGAGTGTACTCTGTGTGGTATAGAGTAATGTGAAGGGAGTACACGTGGAGTGTACTTCATGTAGTGGAGTGATGCAGCATATGAAGTGTATGCCCTAGTGGTGATGTGGCGTAGCGTGTGTGAAGGGAGTACACGCGGAGTGTACTCCATGTGGTGGAGTGATGCACCATATGGCGTATATGTTGTAGTGGTGAAATGGCATAGCGTGTGTGAAGAGAGTACACATGGGGTGTACTCCATGAGGTGCAACGATATACCATGTGGTGTTTCACAGAGATAGGGATGGTTGTGTAGTTAATGGGAGTAAGAGCATGATGAGTAGTGTTGGTGTGACACCCACAGATTCCGCTTGTGATCGAACGGACATCTGAAGCGTCGGGACATGCAACACAAGGTTATCTGCTCCCGTTCATGACATATAAGATGTAATGTTCCTAACATGCATCTAGTATTATGCAATATTCGCAGTAGATAATTTTTTTTTTTTAGCAATACTATGCACCAAACATATAATATCCCAAATACTAACAACATACTTCATACATAAAGACATACTAAACAACTGAGATCACAACACTAGTCCAAAATGGTTGTGAACAAAAGAGTGCTGGAGATTGAACTCCACAAAATACAAGTAGTAACCTAAGACAACTACATTTAAGTCATACCGTCGCTTAGTCAACCATTTCCAGTTGGTCAATTTCCGGTTCTCTTTCAAATCCTGTAACAAGATCTACCATTCGGGAGGAATGGTAGTTTGGACTACCACAGTGAGATTTGATTACAAATCTTAGCAAGTTAACAGGAAACTTCCACACGTTAATGATGCATGCATGACAGTAAAATAATGAATGCATAATCAAAGTCATAAGTAAGCATAACATAACTTGACTTATAGCATGGCATAAATGACATAACTTGAACTGAAACTGAAACTTAGCTTGACGTGACATGGCATATACGTGATCTTAAAACATAACATGGACAAGCAACATAGCATGAACGTGAACTTGAAATATAATATGGACTTGAAACATAGCATGAACGTGAACATACATAATTTGAACATGAACTTGAACATAACATGAACCTGAGCATGACATAACATAAATGTGAACTTGAAACATAACATGAACGTGAACATGACATAACATGAACATGAACTTGAACATAACATGATATAGACATGAACTTGAAACATATTCTTGTCTCATGGGCACCATGATTGAGTAATCTTATCTCATGGGGTTACTATGATTAACATGAACTTGAAACTTAACATGAACGTAAACTTGAATATAACATAACGTGAAATACATGAACTTGGAATCTTTTTCAATAGACTTAATCATAAAGTGACCATATGGGTGCTACACGGGTCCCCTTGAGCCTTGTGTCCCTGCTGATTACCGCATCACAACACATGTGTCTATACCAGCTATGAGTGTGTTAATAAGTACTCCACAGTTGTTGTGGCTCCACGTATTCTACGTGTTACAATTGCTGTGTCTCACGTAGTGTATGCTCCACAGTTGTTGTGGCCCCATGAATTGTTTGTGCCACACTTGCTATCGACACATGTAACATAATGTGTGGTTCCATCGGCATTAGTGCCTGGTGCGCTTCGGTGACCAGCTAGTTAGGCCCCATTCGAAACCTGTTAACTGTACTTCATCAACTCAGAAAATTTCACATCTATTTAGATACTCCAGCTTGAACAAAGGAGTTCTACTAGGATATTATCTCATCCTAGCACTCAGGGTCGTGATTGACATGAGTAACTTAACTGACATAAATGACATTTCGCAACGTGGAGTGACATGAACGTGACATAAAAGACATAAGTCCTGACGTAGCGTAACCTGACATGAACGTAAGATGACAAACATGACATACTTTGAGACATAAATATAACAGAAAATATTTCATAACATGGTGTATATGTAACAAACAATATTTTATGACATGACATAACATGTAACAGACAATATTTCATAACTTGGCATAACATGTAACAGATGGCATACGTAATGTGACATACTTGCAATAGATAGTAACATGTGATAGAATATATCATGTAACAGATAAGATTTTTGTGACAGAATAATTCATGTAATAGATAAACATGTGATGGCATAGCATGGCATCTACAACAACATACGAACATAAACTGTAATTCTCTTACCCATCACACATACACAATAAACTGATAGTAAGTTAGGAGCTAACTTACCTCGATCGTCGCGTTCTACGAGAATAAGCATGAAACACGAGGAACTGTAAGAGAATATTCTAAAAGTTATGATTTTAATTACTAACAATTAGAAATGCGAAAATAGACAATTTAAAGTAAAATTACCATTTTGCCCTCTATATGTGGAAAATTGACTATTTTACCCCTAACTTAAGGATTTCACATCCTTACTCCAAAAATTACCAAAATTTACATTCACCATGTAAATTTTGTCCTAGACTCACATAACAACTCAGAAAAATTTAAAACCAATCACAACTATGAAAAACTCACAATGGCCGAAACATTCATAAACCATTTCTCTTGGTTTTGGTTGCAATTTCTTCTATCTCCAAAACCCATGATTAAACCAAAATTTTGTAACAAGGATCTTCCTATCCTAAGTTTAAAAATACACTTAAAATATCCATTAAGAAAAACTAATCATCAACACCAAACTTTTTGTAAAAAGACCAAACTTTTTAAGAAAAAGTAAACCTTTAAATCACAAGTTTTGACCTTAATAAAAACATCTCCAAGAATTCCAAAAAAATCAAATCTTACTTCTAACATATTCATAACATCATCCTAAGATCAAACATGCTTTAAATCATCAAACAAAACTCACCAAAAATCACAAAACAACACTTGGAGTTTTGGTTTTAAACTTAGTCCAAAACAGAAACTGTTTTTCCCAACTAACTATGATCAATCTCTTGATCCATGGCTTAAAGACATGTGATCTTCAAACTAACACATCACATGGTTTAAAAATGTGTTCTAAAGAAGATCCAACCATCAAACTTAAAATCACATGGCTAAAATTTAATAAAACATGGATCTAACTCAAAAACATCAAATTTTAGGCCTAACTGAAATCCTCTTGCATAGAAAATCATATCCTTAAAAATAATACTAAATATCTTTGAAATAACATCCTAAAATGTATATAAGAGGCTTAGGATCATCATATAAAAATATAAAACCTTTGGAATAAGATTAAACCACGAAATATTCAAACTTTCACAAAACAGAAACTGTTTTTCCACTTCCAGTTTCCAAGTTTCTAACTCTAAGAAAATCTATCGTCAAAAGCTTTAGTCATGCAATAAAATCTCAATGAACATTCATAAACACATGCTAACAACACTTCATAAAATTGTCGGACCAAGATATGTCTATTAGCTTGGTAAAAAATTCCAAAACATATCATACTCTCTAGTTTCACGCCCAGAATGACCTTTATATGGTTAAAAATACTTTTGACCTATCAAATGAGAATTGAATGAGATTAATAAGATATCCACGACTCAAAATGAACAACTTATGTGAAGGAATCATCTTGTGAAAATACTTACAAAGGGTCATAAATGGCCACGCAAAAAGACCCAGAAATCTGCCCGAGAGAGCTCTTTTGGGTTTCTCTCTAAGAATGGGGGAAAGAAGTGATAAAATGGAGAGAAAAGTGTCTTGCACGACTTTAGACTCCTGGAGGGGGAAGTTGTGGGCTTGAATGACCCTTGATTGGAGTTGGCTATGTGACATAAAGTGGAGAATAGTGAGGGCAAAGGACTGCCTGTAGCAGCTGTGAGAGATGGAGGTTGATGGAGTTTCTCCTTCACATCAAGGCACTATTGGGTGCAGCCAATGGCAGTGGATGGTCTGCCATGTGGGGGAGGAAACTTCTCCAAGAAACTTCGCCAAGGTGGCCAATTTCGTGGGCCTTGGTGGGCCCCACCAAGTGGGCTTCAATTTGGGGTTTAAAGAGGGTTTGGTTAGGGTTTGAGATGCTATCAAGCCCAAAATCAATTTTTCTTGGCCCAATCAAATTTTCAAGATTTAAAAGGTTGAATAATGATGTCATAACAAGGATTTGATTAATTAATAGCATGTGGAAGTGATTTAATCAAGTGATTAAACACAATGCTAGAAATCGGATTAAAAAGGGTTTGGAGGCCAACTTTAGGGTTTGGGAAAACCGTTTAGGGTTTTGGTTTCAATCAAGCTTTTGTGGTTTCAATTGGATTCCCACCATTTAGGGTTTCACTAAAATTGAAACCTTCTTTGGTTTGGCACAATTTGGTTGATCAGATGAAACAAAGCTTTGCTTAGGTGGCATGATCTCACACCTTGACTTCCTTCACAAATCCATCTAATGGTTCCTCATGGTGCCAAGTGTCTAATAATATTCACTATGTGTGGCTAAGATCTTACCAAGTATCCAAATAAAACTCCTCCAACCTAATTTGGACATTTCACACTGTGATTTTGAAAACACAGCATTGGGTGCGCTTATCAAAGTTACTATTCACTCCAAAAAATACATAATAAATTTAGTACTAAAAAATTCTAAATATCCATATTAACCTATAGTGAAAATCGTTTACTGAAATTCAACCTTGAAGTGCCCCTAAAAATAATTTCACAATTTCCAACAGACGTTTCGTCCGGAATTATGAAAATAGGTTATTGCGCCATAAAATTCTAAATAATCTACTGAGTCTAATGGCGTAGACCATAATGCATTCTGACACTTCTAACTTTCTCAAATAATTAAACTCATAAATCTAGCACCAAAGTGAGTGATAATCCTAATTATGATGATAGACTAAAACCTGAGTGATTGGTCGATTCGTAAAAACTTATGGGGTTTTCACGAGATTCCTAAGGTCAATAGAAATTCCACCAATAAATTTCTAGCAGGCTGTTACAGCTGGAAACTGTCGAATAGTGTGCCGAGGTAGCTAACACATGGCCTGTAGTCTGAGGTGACAGGCCATGTCACAGAGTGACATGGTTAAACAAGAAGTCATGCTTCTGATTAGTGAGAAGTTAGTGTAAGAATGGCGTAGTAGGAACATGACGAGATGTCACGATGTGACAAGAGTACATGAGGGACCGTACTCACAATGAGTTAGGAGTTGGCGTAGAAATGACATAGCATGATGTCGGGTGACGTGACAAGGTCACGGTGTAGCTTGGGAGTAGGCTCGAGCTATTTGACGTGACGTAAGGCATAGTTGTGAATGGAGTCTTGTCATGTTAAATATTGGGATGGACTGTCAAAAGGGACGGGTAGCATGAAGAGTCATGCTAGCAGGGTTAAGGGAAGGTTGGGATCAGAGTATGGCACTTGTCCATATGAGCTTGTGATCAACGAATTATAGGTTGGTCTTAGATAATAAAGGGGTAAGGTACATGTGTAATCTGGTGAGACACATGCGCCGGACTGATTCACCATATGTAATGGATAGCTGTCCAAAGCATGGTTACATGGTGATGGGTAAGATGCATGAAGGTAGTCATGGGTGTATTGTTTAGGATTGGGATGCATGACTCCGTCGGTTGAAATCATGAGCCGGAATGTGGTCAATGGGAAAAGTAAGATGAAGGTAATAGTGTCTTACTCCTAAGGTGAATCATGGTGTCACTTTAGTGGATGGACACTCGAGGTAAGACCTTGAGTTTGGAAGAGGTAGTGACCCTAAGTGGATCCTGAAGGTTTTAGCATATTAAAGGGCATGTAAGAGCACGGGATAGAAGAAGAGTGTTCCAAGTGAATTGTAGTTTATGTCCTCTAAGTTTAGTTGCTTATGCACTAGGTAGAGAATGACGCTAAGGTTATGTATATGCATGTAGGTTTCCATCTGACACGCACATGAATGGACTGCCTGAAATGAGTATAGTATGGAGTTCCGGTAAGTATTATGTTCATACTTTTCTAGAGTTTTCTAAAAGACATGAAATGAAAATGAAATGTTTTTCCTTTACGATGCCTTACGAAACGACATGAGAGATGTTTTACGAAAGCATGTTAAGTGTTCAAGGTATACGTATATACGACCCCTTCTTGGCAGCCCCTATTTTACGCAACCAAAGTATTAATTGTATGCATGTGAATGGATGACTATGCGCAGTATCTATTGTATGTATTTTCTAAGAAAAGAAAATAAATGTTGAGGCTTATGTCTGATGCTTTAACTGATGATTTAAACGACGCGAAGAAAGTATGTTGTTTTAAAAGGTCCCCATGATTTGATGCTTTAAATGATGCCATGAAAGATGATGTTTAAGCCCATGTTTTCAAATGATGTTTCTCCATGAGCGAATTGCTAAAT
The DNA here is from genome assembly GCF_001411555.2 of Juglans regia. NCBI lineage: Eukaryota > Viridiplantae > Streptophyta > Magnoliopsida > Fagales > Juglandaceae > Juglans > Juglans regia. The sequence goes on along the minus strand of NC_049904.1, from coordinate 14,781,055 downwards.
GAAAAGAGGACTGAAATGTAAGAAAGGACTGAAATGAAATGCATGAAAATACGTAACGACCATATGAATGAATGAAAAGGGAACCAATGGACTGGGCAGATTGCAATGCCGGGTAAGTAGTACTGGTAGTGCACCCAGTGTTGCCCCCTGATGGAAAAGAGATTCCTAACTTGTAGCCAAGGGCGGAGTTTGGGCCCAAAAGACCGCTTCCCAACACACGGGGCATAACAGTGTCTACTGGCCAATGAAAGTGATAAGAAATAATGTATGAATGCATCAAACTCTTGAAGCAATGAAGACACTGACGGGAGATACGTTTTACGAAAAGAAAACCCTTTTTAAAGAAAAAAAATACCGTCCAATGACGTTTTCAAATGAATGCACGCATGCATGTGCGTATAGTATGTATGGAATGATGAATGCATGAATGAAAACCTTATGTTATTATATTTTAACGATATGAAGTAATACTTACTTAGTATTCGACTCATTTTAGTTTTTATATGTGCCCCTCCCCCACAGGAACTGAATGAGCATTACGTGTCAAGATGGACACGACCCATGGGGAAGAGCACGAAAGTCTAGGCATGAGAGATTAATTATATGAGTGGCCTTTTTTATCTTAAGATTAATGATTTCCACTGTAAACCTCTTTTATTCTCAAATCACATTTTATTCTTAAATTCCCGTCGCCTTTTCTAAAATCATTTTATAAAATGTCCCACCACAAGGATGGGCGTTACACAACCAACTCGATATCATTTATGCCATAATTGAAATCACCTCAAAGGCATTTGAGTCCTTTCAAAAAACCCACAGTTTCCCCCCTAACTTCATTCGAAAGGGAATGATAATAGCCCAAGAAATTTCCCAATAGTGCCATATGCTCCTCAATAATGAACGGCACTGAAATAGCACACAAATCCACTTGAAATTTCTTAATTAATTTTTTCAGTCTAGCTCTCGACCTGCCCAACCCTCTAAGATTCCAGAAAAAAATTGTGTCAATCATAAATCCAATTTATGAGAACGTGTGTGCACCCTCTGAGACTTCCGCAGTGTCGTTTCCTCTATCACCTTCTTAGATACCAACCAATGTTCTGTATCGGACTCGTACATTTTTTCTTTTCCCCTTAACAAAGAGACCTCACTATCATACCGATAAGATGAATAACCCAACGCCACTTTCCCCTGGCTAGGACTTTGTTGTCCATCCTTCGGCTGGTTTAAAAAGTCCGCTCCATACTTTGTTTTGTTCAAACAAGATTCCTCATGTGTAGTTCTGGGATCAATATCGCACCACACTTCCTCACATTCCTCTTCATCACTGTCGGATACCATTGCATCAATATTATGTTCTAAGCTCTTCTTCTGGACCTCAAATAGTTCAGTTGTAATATTCCCCTTAACGGGAACACCTGGAATTGCTAAGATACCAGGGCATATACTATGTTCCATCGATAGCAACTGCAAATATTCCATCACATCTTGGCTAGAGCCATCCCCCACAATCACATAAGCAGTCTGCATTATCTCCCCATCCTCAACCTGTGTGACCTCCTTTGCCCTCTCACCCTCATCAGTCATCACCCCCTCATTCGGCACCACCTCAGTATTATTCCCTTCCTCATTAATTCCCCTTCCTCCACCATACTCTGCTGCCCCACCTCATTTATCATACCCACCACATTCGCCTCCCCCTCATTCCACACCATTTAATTTTTCTTCCCTTCCTCCATACTCTATTTCTTAGCACTAGAAGAGCCCACCACATCTACCTTCCACCCCACTTCCTTCCAAACTTGATCCTCATGATCCTTTCCTAGTCCTCACATCCCCACTTTTCTCTTAATTTTAACCCCTTCTTTTACGACGGAATGACAAATTACTGTCGTATGCCCTTGTCGAAAGCATTTCTTACAATAGAAACCCCTTTTCTCATACGTTGCATCCTGCCAGATCTGTTTTTGGCCAATAACCAATGGAAAACCATCCATGGGATCATCTTTGAGGTCCACTTCCACACAAATTCTCGTCTCTGTGGCCCGAGTGCGGTATAATGTCGCATTATTTGAACCAAGGAATTGACCAAATCGAGAAGCCAAAATCTATAGACAATCCATGTGATATAAATACAGAGGCAACCTAGGCAAAAATATCCATTGTGGCGCAATGGAGGGCACTTTATTAACATCAAAGTCTACCGACCAGTTAAACAAGCGAAATTGGCAGCCGGCAATGATCCTCCCTTCCCTCGCCCAAGCATGCAGATAATCCTTCTCATTCGCCAAATGAATAGAACATGAACCTCATCCATAAAACTAATCATAGGGACTTCCAAAAAACCCCAAGTTTTGATGATCTATAGCCGCAACACGTCAATGGAAGGCCTATTCGACAAAAACTTTAGTACCAATGCAACCTTCAATTCTTCTGCCACCCTATCTATCTCCATGTCTGAGAAAACAAAGCCCAGAGTCGTTTAATCAATTCCAATTTTCACAAAGGCAGCCTGAATAATGCAGTTGGAAGCGGCCGTTGGAGGGCTTCTACAAATGTGCATCCACCCCCTGCACGACCCGCTCCTTTTCCACCCCAATCACCACCAGATCCTTCTCCTAACCCCTCTCAAGGACCCCCAGCCGCACCCACCCCTTCGGCAGCCACTAGAGGGCTGCACAACAAGACCATGAGGCGTGGCACCCTCACATGAAAATGAAAGAAGCCCTAGCAGATGGAAGAAATCGCCCTCCACGTCACTGGCCCAAAACCGTATACTAAATTTCGTCCCTATTTTTTTCAAAATTTGAATTTGACATAGAAGTAAATAAAGGTTCTCATATGTTTTCAGAAGTTATAGAAATAAGTGAATGTATAAAATACCGATACATAAAAGGGCGATTGAAATCCATGAATTAATGTAAAGTCTATAATTTCGTCTAAATTGTCTGAAATGTATAAAAAGTTGAATGTAAATGGGTGTTGAAGATAAAATCCTGAATTTAAATGCAATATTGAATGATATAAAGTCTAACTTGTAATTAAGGATTTCACTAAGAAACATTATTGATTAGAAATAGATTTCTAATAACCCAAAAGAACTAATTAAGAATCACTATGGCATAAGTAGCTCATTACGGTATAGAGTTACGTCAAATAGATATGAAAACATTTATTGAGTGAAAGTCTGAAATCTAATGAAATGAATAAAATGATTACTAAGAGAAGGTAACAGATTTTTTAAAACAATTGGTATCTGAAATTTGATAATACCAATACTGTTTTTGGATTTAAGAAAAATATTATTGTTAATATATATACCCTAAGATTAGTGGGAGGGTATTTGTACTTATGGTCACGCATGTATATGACTTTTTGGCCAGTATGAACTGTGGTTTGTAGTATGACATTAAAGTTATGTCTCTAAATAACTTTAAAAATAAAATTTATGAATGAGACATCATTCGTAATTGAGGATTGAATTTTAATACCAAGACGATGACTACTAGGATTGTCTCAATATAGTTGCATAGAGTTTTGAAAGATTTTACATGAGGAATTATTGTTCAATAGATGCTTTAAAACCAAAATGTGACATGCTCAGCATTTTATAGTGTCCTTGAATTGATTAGGTTGTTAAGGAAATTTTGTATATAATTGTTATAATAAATTTAGTGGTTGCACAAACTTGCATAAGGTTAAATATCAATTTTTCATTTGGCATTCTTGGTTGTTGCCAAAGTAACCCAACGATGTTTGACCCAAAAGTTATGAAAACAGTGCAAGGTTATTTGCAAGAAATTAAAGACTATATTGTTGCTTTAAGAATAACTAGATATTCAAACTTTATTTTGTGGGATTACTTTAACAATGGAAAATATAGTTATGGTTATGTATTTTGCTATCTAGTAAAGTTATTTTATGGAAAGTGTATGAGGCAAATCTCTTACTGCTTCATGTGCAATAAGGACTAAGTTCGTAGTATGCTTTGAGCCCACAATGTATGGTATATGACTAAGGAAATTTATTTTAGGAGTTGGAATTGTCGACTTATAGCCAAGTTGCTAAGAAAGTATTGGAATAATTTTTTAGAATATTTTTCTCTGAATGATAAGTGTTTAATGAAATTTTAATATACCTAAGTGTCAAGGAGAAAGTATAAAAATAAATATATCCATAACAATAGTGTGTTAATGATTATACTTTAAAGGACATGTTGAAAAGATGGGTCATATGCTTAATCAATCTGAACATTACATATCTTGTCCTGCAACAAAGAATTACAAATTAATAAGTACCCCCTTGGATCCAGATCCATTCCTGTCCAACAGTTAAGGCATGTTTAGTAACCAAATGAGCTACTGTATTTCAATCTCTAGCAACAAAACACACTTTCCAATCCTCCCTTTGATGGATAACACGCTTGATGTCATCGATAATGTGCCCCAGCCATGATTGATCTTCACCTTCCTTATTGATCCCATTGACAACAACAGTCACACCAGATTCTCAATGCATGGCCAGTACCTCTTGTAGAGGCCAAGAGAATTTCATATATAGAAAAACTCAAAGCATTGCATAGTTATATAGATTATGAAGTTCATTGGCTGTTATTATCTTTTGTAAACTTGACATTAGAAATATTGCTTGTTAATAGAACAAAGGTAGGAAATGCAATGTTACTTATGATTCTAATAAAATAAGGTTGTGTTTGGGTGTAGGGAATATTTGAGATCATTTTAGATATTTTCATATGGATGAGAATACCCTCAACCCAAAGACAGCTTATTTTATCTTAGTTGATGGGATCCGCAATTTTTTCAAGTTTTAATAAAAAGTTAAACATATCTCAACTTACCTCATAAATCCAAACACACTACTATTCACAATTTCAATGGGACCTACACTCTTACACAAAATCTACTCAAGCATCTTAACTCACTATTATTCATAGATATTATGAGATACTCTTAAAAAATGGAGGCTTAGAATGTCATAACCCAAACGAAAGAAAAGAGAAAAAGCCAAAAAAAAGAAAAGCAAATGGGTCTAAAACGATGCCATTGTGTACAAGTCGTACAATTCTCTTATTTTCTTCTTCCTCATGTACTGAAGAGTAGAACCTTTGCCCTCTCCCTCCCAAGCATTTGTATTTCTCTCCTTCCTCACATTGCACATCATTCATTAAGCCCCTCTATGTCTTGTCTATTGTAGGCCGTTTCTCTCCCACCATCTCTATCCACCCGCCTATCTCTCTCATTTTCTCTTTCCATCTCTTCTTCGCCTCTCTTTCTCTCTCAAACCAGTTGTTCTCTCTCTCTCTCTCTCTCTCTCTCTCTCTCTCTTACAATGCCACCGCACCACAATGGCCACCTCTTCCACAAACTGTTGTTGCCCAGGCAGTTGTGCCACAAAGCACTACCATTCTGAGCCCTCATCACCCCGCACTCCTTGCCTCGCAGGTAAGCTTTCCTTGTATGTCTCTCTCTCGCCCTCTTCTACCTCTCTCTCCCTCTGATTACGCTCTCTCTCCCTAGAATCTCTCTGTCTCTCCCATAAACTTTCTTTTAGTCTCTCTCTAGCAATCCCTGTCTCTGCTTTGTCACAATGCCAGTGGCACGGTCCAGTACCATGTCTCTACCTTACCACCGAGTCACCATAGTCTGAAGCCACACTCCATTGGACTAGCTAGTCCCAAGCCATGTCTTTGCACCACACTAGTCCACTATGGACAAACAATATCACCTTCGTGCCACCGTGCTACCTCAACATCACCAATCCAAGTTTGGTATGATGCTCGATGCCCACTCTTTCTACTGAGTAATTGTCATTCCATGTATGGCTAGTTTGAATTATTTCTATAGAAAACACAATAGATACAAAGGGATCACACACACTGATGTGGCAGACTGATAGTGTGCCACGTGTCTTTTCTTTTCGCCTTTTTCCCCTTCTCCCCGACCTTTCTTTCTCTTTTTCTCATTGTTTCTTCCTACTCCCATCCCCCCATTACCCTTATGACGACAACGCACAAATTCTCTACCCAGTGTCGCTACCGACGTCTTTCTGGTGTCAACCCAATACCACCGTCGCCCACAACCCCATCGCCGACAACCCACTCTCTTCCCTCATTGCCCACCCCCACTGCCCATTCCTATCTCTCTAATTTGTAATTAGGGCTTTCTCCAATCACAATGAAAATGCATCGCAAGCTCAATAAATTATATCAGTTAAGTATATATCATCTCTCTCTCTCTTAAAAAGCTTCCCATCCAACCAGCAAACTCCATTCGGAGGCGTTGTTTCGTTCAAATTGGGCGTATCATCGATTGCCGAAATGTATTGTACCGGGCTTGACAAGTCTTATCGGCCACTCCCTTCTCTCTACTTGGCCTTCTTGTCTATTTGGTTTGTCTTTGCTTGTTCTTGGACAATGAAAACCTACAAAGAATGCCACTTTCAGGTCATTTTCTTCAAAATTCTATTTAAAACTTGTAGTCTAGTTTTACTGTATTTTTTTACTATATATGAATTTGAATTTTTTCGTCTCTGCTTTTTTTCTTTGAATGTTTATGCCCTGACACCCGTGAGGAAATCCATCACGATGAAGTATATGAATTTTGAGCATTCGATGATAACACCCCTAGTTTCTGGATTGTTCGAATTTTCGTGTGTGGTTGGTGCGTGAATGCCCCTGATTTTGGTGCATGGATGTTGTTTGATTTTGGGGTGCGGTTGTTGGACCAACCTCAACACCCTTGCATTATTACCATATCTAACTATATACTTTGCCAAAATATAACCTCTAAGACATTACATGTGACCCATTTCCTATGGCATGATATGGTAATTGCACCATGACAAATAAAAAAGTATTTGCACCACGAGGAGATATGGATCAGGTACGAACTTTCTAGCTTCTGTTGTGAGGGGCATGCTGTGAGGGCCATGATCCGACTGGATAAGATTGGTTTTCCGTCTATAAGGTAGAAAGTTTCTTGTTGGGCTTCGTATAGGTTGAGTTTTTTTTTTTTTTTTAATTTATTTGATGCATGGGGTATTTTTGTAAATCCCAAGTGTATGTCTTTTACCACGATATTCCTCCGTCATAAGTGAGGGTTTATTAATAAATTTGGGACAAAGCTGCTATGTGAGTGGCTACCAGCTCTTTTTAAAAAAAAAACAAAAAAGTGTATTCTTATCTTGATTTTTAGGTCTCTAGTACCCTATAAAAAGCTAGTTTATTTGTTAAACCTGAATAATTCCATGTTCTGTTTGTGGTGATCACACCCACTCCACCCTTGACATGTAGATTCCATTTCCACCTATTGAATTGACTTGATCAGTTCTAAAAGATTTAATGTTGCAAGAGGATATCATTGATTTTATACAGAGGAAGTGATTTCTCACAGATGGTTCCTGGGTTGATTAGTGGTTGAAGAAAATTTAGGAACGATTGAAAATTCATGAATTCTCTACTTTAGTGAACTCTTTGAGAAAAGATGTGAATTAATTCACTTACTTCAAACCAAATGGGCTGAATGGGCTTAAATCCAGCCAAATTTTAAACTGAAATTCTTAGGGCTTCTCTCTACTGAAACATAATAAAGGATGTCAATGAAAGGCTCATTCTAATCAAAAGTCTAAAATCATATTAGGGACGTCTAACATTACAGCAAATGAATGTTATGTAAGTTTTTCATTAAACTTTTTGTTAAGGGCCTTTAACTGTGACCATGCAGGTTCTTGGAAAATTGGAGCTTGTGAATGCGCTCAAGGAGCTATTCAGTGATGCGAAAGTTCTGGAAGTACGTCGAATGGCTGCAAAACAAGCATACCGTTCTCTATCCAGTGGTATTGTTTCCAATGTTTTGAATGTACTAAATTCGCATGTTTTCAAATAGGTTGCTTTGTTAGAAGGTAAATGAAGAGCCACATACAACAAAAGTAAATGTGATGGTGAAACTTGTTGCATTCTACGACAAGGAAGTACTTGTTGATGGCCCAACCATATTTTCCTTCCTCAGAATATCTTCAGCAACCTGTTTCCTATGGATCAAAAGCTATGCCTTGTTATTCATGGGACCCGACCTATGAAACAAAATCTTATAGGTGGAACCAGAAAGAGCACATCTACCAGGCCATAAATAGAAGTTACAGATTACAAAGTATAGCAATTGTTTCAGTTGTAATGTTAGCAATTGTCAAGTACTTTGAGTTGTAATGTTAGCAGTTGTTGACAAAGTACTTCGTTGTTAAGTATGTAAGACATAATTGTAGCTGCACAAGTTGTACAAGAATTCGTAATGCTGAAATAGAAATGAGATTCTGTGCTATGAAAGTTGTACTATGCTTGCTGAATCAGTCTTTAAATACCAAAATAAGTTGTCTCCATTGCAACTGAATATATTTCCTTGGGTTTCTACACAAAATCAAATTTTGGAATGCCATCACCAAAATTTACATTTAAACCCCAAAGTTACATTCAAGTCCCAAAATTACAGTCCAACCACCTAATTACATTAAAATCCCAGAATTACAGAGTACTCATGGTTGGGTAAGTACACTATCTTGACTCCCTGCTCTAGCATGTATGTCCTTCACATGCGGATCACAAAAAAAACTGTTAGTGAAGTGTTAAAGGAAAGGCTTGGACATAACAATGTATAAAACATTTCTAGTTGCACAATTTTATGATACCTCATCTATCTTGTTTCTTTTTTTACTTTTTTTTTTCTTTTTCACTATTGTCTCTCCACTGTAAAGACTCGTCGTTTGGATGGAGGCCTACCCTTAATACCAAGAGGACTACGAACCTCATGATTTTGTTGTTTCATTTCACTTGGGCCATCCTGACACACAACATACTCACTCGTTGTACTGTTCTGACTCAACTCTACCTCCTTAAACTTGTGCATATGATTCTTCCACTTTATGTAGGTCTCATGATCCTTTGAAGCAATCCAAGCTATTTCACAATGATCGTTACACAAATCATTGAACCTTTGTGCAACTTGATTACTATTGAGGTCATCATAACTACTTTGTATCATCCTGTACTTTCCTTTTAAATCATTTCACCAATGATCAAGAACATACTTGGATGACAACTCCACGACTTTCTTCCACATGGTGAGAACAATGAGTGCATGTTTACATGAAATTCCTCTGATCTCGAATAGTCTACAAGTGCACATCACTTCACATTCATCGTCATTGAAATATACACATTATTTCACATGTTTTACAAAATCATCATAAATGCTCAAGTGGTCAACAACTTCATACATCGATATTGTGCCTTCATTTTTTTGGGGGAAGACAAACAATTCATAGTCCCCCTAAGCTCTATTTGTACCTCTTTGAACTTGGCATTCTTGTATAATTCTTGAAGTTGCTTCTCAATTGCATGGACCGTAATGCAAGGGATCTTTCGTTGGAATGACCCAAAACTATCTATCTTCTAATGGTGTGGTTGCATTTACATAGCCATAAAAAAATGCGTTCATACTCTCGCTACGCTGGGTTGTGGACATTCAGGCCCAAAACATACCTCTCACATATGCAGGTACCCATTGATGTTGTTTCTCATACAACTTACTCAACCAAGCATTGTCTGTTAAACCATTGCTCTGAACGATATTGTGCCACCTTTCTTCAAATTCTTGACAGCTCAAAGTGTCATATCTACAATTTCATAAAGGGCCTTTAAAGTTGTCATATTGTGAATATAGCTTGTGAGGTAATTTGAATAAAATGTGTCATAAACAAAATCTATGCTTGGCCCTCGGAAAAACTATTGCTATTGTCACTTTCATTGCCCTATTTTGGTTGGTTATAATTGCATTAGGAGCCTATCCTGACATACACCTTAACCATGAGTCGAACAACCACAGAAATGTATCTGTGTCCTCTTTTGATATAAGACCACATCCAAAAAGTATCGATTGGCTGTGGTGGTTGACTCCCACGAAAGGGGCAAATGGCATTTTATATTTATTTGTCAAATACGTTGTGTCAAACGTTATGACATCTCCGAATGATTGATATGATGCCCTACTTCAGGCATTCGCCCCAAAACACATTTCTCAACCTCCCTTCTTCATCTAGATCCATCACATAGAAAAAACCATTATTTTTCTCTTACTGTCGCACCAAATACTTGTGAAATGGCTTTGCATCTCCTTCTCCAAGCAACTCATTACAAACTTTGTTGATATGATTCCTGCACTCTTTCTCTCCAAAAGTGAGATTCTCATATCCACACCCTTCAACAAGCATATTTTTGTAATTTTTAGCCGGACGGATTCCGACTTTATCCATCATTTCAATTCTTTTTTTCAACAAACTTGATAATTTTTTATGGCAAGCAATATGTCTTGACATACTCGAGCTCACTACATGATTGTGTTCGAGGACGACATTGGATAACTAACACCTTCCATTGGCTATTTGCTTTACATTAATCTTAGCCTTGCAATCTGTCCCTCCTATTGGTTTTAGCTAATCAACTTTTGATGACTTGCTTATTGGCTTATGATCTGCATGCTATGGTGAACTATTTTATCTTCCCATAATCCCCAATAATCAATGTTCTTTTCAATACTCCAAATCCCTCCTATTGGGCATACTTTGTGTAGTATTCAATAACATCGACTTGAGTCCGAAATATCATATCAACCCTAAGTTCTTCAACCTTTTGATTCTCGGTATACTGAGATCCAGTTTACTCTTGTTGGTCTACATTAAGCAAAACATGATTTATTTAAAATCCGTTAAGCACGCATAAAATAATCAATATTTAAAAGAGTCCATAAAACAATGCCATTAAAAATTCAATAATTAACATGTAACCATGTGGAGTGTTAGGACCCTCACTGTCATGTACTTCCTAGAAAAAAATCAATCGGCACGGCTCTATACAAAACCAAAATTATATAATCGAATGTGTAAAATTTGTATACTAAATGTGTAAAATCTGAGAATGTGTAAAAATGCCATTTTATCCCTTAGAACTCACATTCTAGAATGTGTAAAAATGAAAACTCAAGAATGTGTAAAAATGCCATTTTGTATCTCTTAGAACTCATTTTGAATGTGTAAAAATGAAAGGAATACCTGAAAAAAAAAAAAAAAAACTAGAACTCAAAGAAGAGGACTGAAGAAATGGGAATACTTGGACCTCACTTTTTGGAACTCAAAGGACGTCACCGGCGATAGATACCTACGAAAAAGAAGAGGAATGAAAAAAGGGAAATCAAAGAAGGATTGAGAGAGAGAGATATATATATATACTAGGGAAGGGAGACATTCGGGACGTTGTCAAGCTTGAGTGTGTGAAGGAGTGAGCTATGTGGTTTGCTAAAAAAATGTGGGACATTGTCAAGAGACGGATGGGACGTTGTGTGAGGGAGCTGCAGATGGGATGGCATGGCAGTAATGTAGGGGCTGAAAAAAAATGCTGAAGTGGCTTAATGCCACATCATGGTTGGTTGATGTTTGGAGGGTCCCTTGTTTGTAATTTTATGGTTGGAGGAGGAAAATGATGTAAAATGTGAGTTGGTGTTCCGATGTGTCGGGAGTATGTTTGTAAATGGTGATCTGCATTGTGGTGAAATTTAAGCAAATCCAAAGAAGTTAGGCAAATCCATTAGTGGAGTAGTGCATTGAAAAATGTACTTGACAATTATATTAAACCTAAGAGACCAAGATGGACTATTTTCTTTCGGGCTGTTTGGGGCCTCATATTGAGCTATAGTTCGGGTTATGGAATTTTATTAGTTAGGTAGGGTTTAGTACTATTACGAGTTTTTAATATGTTACTGATACTTTTTTGGATTAGGTTGTGAAATTGCTACTGTTTGAGTTCAAGGCTTAGATAGTACACTACAAAAGTTAGGTAAGCAATGCTATAGGCTAGACTTTACCAAAAATTGATTGAGTTTGATTTTTTGAAAAACTTGCATCTTATTATGAAGACACTCTCAGTCATTTTATGCACCCTTTTGTATATCTGAGAAATAAAATGTGAAATTTTAGCATGACTGGTGTAGACATGATCAATTTTTGTATTTTATTTTCTTTACTATGAAAAAATGTGAATGTGAAGTTCGAAATTTTTATTTGATTACACGGCATTATCTATGAAGTATATTCTTCTGTTATTGCATTACATCTTAAAACCTAATGCATAAGATCCTATTCTATTTTGGTTATAGGCCTTGCAACAAGTAATAATTGTGGCCTCTGTTCTATTACCAACCCTGCCACGTGATATAATTGTAGCCTCTGGGCTGACTTTGCCATGGGTGTAAAATTGTGGCTTGTGTTCTAACCTTGCCACATGAGTAAAATTGTGGCCTTTGTTTTGAGTATAGTTGCTTTGGTGACAAAGTGATTTATGTTTTGCATGGCTAACTTCACATATGCATAACTCTACCATGGTGGTAAGCATGGCCTCTGTTTTTGTTTTTGGTGTTGTTTTAGTTATGCTTATGCCTAAGATCTTTTGTCTATATTATTATTGTAATGAAATGCTTTTGGAACACCATCGTTATTTTCTAAACAATCTTGTTTTGCATTTTATAACTTGCTCATGTTTACGCACTAGTATAGGTTTACTGCTTACTAATTCGATGGACTCACCAATTTATCTCTACCATTTGTTTCATATGACTTTGATGGTTGTGATAGTTAGAATAGATGGCACATTACATAATTAGATGAGAAATGTGAGATTAGTGCTAGGTGGCATAAGTGGGTTAATCTAACTTAAGAGAAATTTTGTCAATAATTAGTTTATTTTACTTGAAAGATTTGATTGTGGAGGAATTTTTTTTATCTAATTTTTATATTTTGTGAGCTTTAGGTTAAAAGGGTTCACCCCTAGATATGGCACGTGACATAGAATCTATTAGGAAAAAAAAATGATGACATGGCGTTCAGTGGCATGTCAATTTTGGCATATGAGCAACCACATGTATGAACCAAGAGGAAGCATGACACACCACCATCCCCATGGTCTTCTAAAGTCACCCTAAGCCAAGAGTCCACCAAGCTCAAGCTTGGTCACAAACATGACAAGCACAAGCAAGGCAACCTTGCTGGTCGAAATCCCTTCATCTTAACACCTTTTAAATAGTGAGATCTAATAAGTTCCAGCCCTTAAACACCATTGCTGGTCGAAGTCCCTTCACCTAAGAGGTTCTCCAAACCTTCTTCAACCATCCCACACAAAGAACCCTAAACTAGTCATAGTCCAAGTCATTAGTCTTAAGGCCCATCAAAGCAAAGTGTGCAGACTCCAAAACCTCCATCCAAGTCAATAAAACTCTTCTTAAAACTCAAACTGATGTTGGTCTAATGCTTAGGTAGTTGGATGTTTGAATTAATTGGTGAACATGATGCAAATATGATAGGATGATGGAGGACTAGTCTCAGGTTAAGCTTGTTTGATGTGATTTTTATGTAACATATGTAGTTTATATTATGTGTGCCAATTTGATGGTGATTAGGTGTAATTAGGTTTGTTTTAGAGTATATGATGTGATGTTATTGACAATTATACAAAGTCGTGATTGAATTTACTTTGGTTTGAAGATATGATAATCAATGTTGAACATAAGTGTGATACACCATATGATAAGAATAAGGGTAGGGGGTGTATGGGATCCCACATTGCTTGGGAATGAGAAGTTCTTTCTCTTTACAAGGTTCCAATGGGGCTCCAATTGTATTATTGACTAGTTCTTTTGGAGTATAGGGAATGTGGTTTGGGCCTTCCATTGGAGCGTTACAAATGGTATAAGAGCCAAGTTTGAGGTTTTGCAGACTACAGTATGTGAGATTTCGGATTATAGATAGACTTTAAGAAATCATTTTCAGCTTTGATGTGATAGTGGAGCAGACTATAAGGAATAATGTTGTTGGTATTTGAGGTTTTAGAATTTGTAAGCTTTAGGAATGATTTTGATGTGTTGGATTATTCAGGTTTATGAGCTGAATTCGTGTTGATTGAGCTTTGTTATGATTCCGAAAGACTTTATATAAAGATTCGATAGGGTTAAAGGTTTAGACTTTAGAAATAGATCATTACTACTGTTATGTGTACTTTTTTCTTCTTTTTTCTCTCTTTATTATAGGTACCTTTACAACTCTGAAGTATTTATGTTTATATGAACTCTATATTTTTTGAACGATTATTAAAGGTCCATGTTTTTTAGGCTGCCACCTCATCGTTGGGAGCAAAGTATATCGATTCTGAACGCAACAGATAACGAAAGGGAAACAAATCTGAGTGCTTCCGAAGTATTTCGAATAGCGGCGCATCAATTAATAGATGATCTCATGCAAAATTCCCCAGGTCACCAACGCAACAATAATGAAGGATGTTGTATCATGGAATAATTCAACCGGATGCACCCCCTTCACTTGATGGGAGAGGCGAGCCAACCATGGCGGAGGATTAGGTTCAAGATATTGAGGAGATACTGCGAGTCCTGACCTGCACAGATGAACAGAAGGTAGCGTACGCTGCATTCAAGCTTACTGGGGAGGCGAAAAGATATTGGATTTCTAAAAGAACTATTAGAGAAGCTGACGGGATGGAAATAGTAAGTTGGATGCATTTCAAGTAGATTTTTCTGGAGCATTTCTTCCCAAGCTCGGTCAGAGATGACAAGGCTATGGAATTTGCCACTTTGGTGTAGGGAGCTATGACAGTATACCAATATGCAACCAGATTTACCGAGTTGTCATGTTTTACTGTGTAACTGATCCCTAATGAGGAGAAGAAGGTGCATAAGTTCGAACAGGGACTGGATAACAAAATTTATGAACAAGTGGTGAGCCTTCAAATTTGAAACTTTTTAGAGTTGGTAAATAAGGCCATAGTTTTTTAACGAAGCCTTTAAAGAAGCGATGCATTGCATGATTAGAGAAAGAGGACTACTCCATCTAGGTATCATTCTGGCATGGACCAGGGACTATGGAAAAAGAGGAACGAAGGTAGTAGCTTGGGTAAGAGGCCTGTTTTGGGTAACCAACAACCCTATCTGTGTAGGACATGCAACCAAATGCATTCCGGGGAGTGCAGAAAAGGGGCAGGTTTATGTTTCCTTTGTGGCAAACCATGACACTACATCAAGGATTGGCCATGCAACTGGACAGCAACTGGACAGCAACAAGGCGAATATAATGCCACCTCAGTGAAATGAAGTTTCAGCACGAGGCAACAAGCAATGTCTTATTGTGCCTGCACAAGTTTTTGCACTGATGCCTGGAGAGGCTGAGGATAGCAATGATGTGATCATTGGTATGACTTCTTTGATTTGCTTTAAGATATTAATTTGTTGGTTGTTGTTAAGACTTTGGATATTTTAGTTCATGGATAATGTTGAACGCGATCACAGGTACCCTTTTATTTGTTTTCTAATAACGATACTGTGTTATTTCACTCGGGAGCGACACATTCTTTTGTTTCCTTGGCTTACTCTAGATTTTGCAGTTTAGAAAGTGAAATATTAAAGCACAAGTTAGTGGTCTCGACCCAACAGGAAATTTGGTAGCCTGTTACGAGATTTTACTAGGGTCTCCTTTATCAATTGAGGGAAGACTAATGCCAGCTGATTTAATAGTGTTTCACATGATCGAGTTTGATGTGATTTTGGGTATGGACTGGCTGGCTTCCTACCACGCTAGTATTGACTATTTTGAAAAAGAAGTAATATTTAGACCCCCAAAAGAAAGTGAATTTCGGTTTACAGGGTTGAAAGTGAGGTTGCATCCACCCATCATATCTACCATTCAGGTTGGAAAAATGTTACGTGATGGGTCAGGGGTTTCTAGCCTCCATGGTAGAAGCACCAAAAGAGGAATTGAAGTTAAAGCATATATCTGTTGTGAGTGATTATCCAGGGATTTTCCTAGAAGATTTATCTGGACTACCGCCCGAGTGGGAGGTAGAGTTTGCTATTGAATTAGTCTCAGGCACTACACCCCTTTCGAAAGCATCTTACCGAATGGCACCGTCTGAATTAGTAGAACTCAAGGAGCAGTTACAAGATTTATTGGACAAGGGTTTCATCAGGCCCAGTGTGTCACCTTAGGGAGCTCCAGTCCTTTTTGTGAAGAAGAATGATGGATCGATGAGAATGTGTATTGATTATAGGGAACTTAATCTGGTAACCATAAAGAATAAGTACCCACTACCCCGTATAGAAGATTTGTTTGATCAGCTCTAGGGTGCATAGGTATTTCTAAGATTGATCTTCAATCTGAGTACCATCAATTGAAGATCAGGGCACAGAAGATGTGGCTAAGACGGCTTTCAGGACCCGTTATGGCCATTATGAGTTTTTAGTCATGCCTTTTGGTCTGACTAATGCCCCAACAATATTCATGGATTTGATGAAGAGGGTGTTCCATGAATTTTTGGGTAAGTTTGTGGTTGTTTTTATTGATGACATACTAATATACTTCAAAAGTAAGATTGAGCATGAAAAACAATTGAAGCTGGTACTCGAGACACTCAGAGATAAAAAGTTGTTTGCTAAATTGAGAAAGTGTGAATTCTGGCTCGATTCAATTGCATTTCTAGGGCATGTAGTTTCAAAAGATGGCATTTTAATGGACCCGGGAAAAAGTGGAACCAGTAGTTAATTGGTCAGCATCGAAGAAAGTTCATGAGGTTAGAAGTTTTTTGGGATTGGCAGGTTACTACCATCAATTCATTGATGGTTTCTCCAGAATAGCAGCTCCTCTCACTGCGCTCACCAGAAAGAATAATAAGTTTGAATGGACAACAAAGTGTGAAGAAAGCTTCCAAGAGTTGAAACAGAGATTAGTGATAGCTCCTGTGTTAACAATCCCCACTGCTAGAGGACGATTTGTAGTTTACAACGATGCATCAAGGCTTGGATTGGGGTGCGTACCAATGCAACATGGGAAGGTTATAGCATACGCCTCATGCCAATTGGAAGTATATGACCAAAATTATCCCCCGCATGATCTGGAACTTGCGGCAGTCATTTTTGCACTCCTCAGGAGAACTCGCGGAATGCTTCCTTTATGTAAGGCCGATTGAGGAAAGCAACTACCTGTTTCGGCAACAAGAAGGCTATCTATATGGAGAAAAGTGCGAATTTTATACGGATCACAAGAGTTTGAAATATTTCTTCACCCAGAAAGAATTAAAAATGAGATAGAGGAGATGGCTTGAGTTGATCAAAGATTATGATTGCACCATCGATTATCACCCAGGGAAAGCTTATGTTGTAGCCGACGCCTTAAGTAGGAAGTCAATGGGACCAACAGTTGCAGCCCTTACCGCTCAACACCGGTTGTTAATGGACCTAGAAAGAGTCGGTATTGAGGTCATCACTAGTGATACAAGTACTTTCATGGCCAGTTTGATAGTTCAACCAACCTTGATAGATACAACCAAAGCTACTCAGAAAGTGGATTCAGGGTTGGTGAAACTGGTAGAAGAAGTCGGGAACGGGGACAAATCTAACTTTAGCGTTTCCAATGATGGATTTTTGAGTTTTAGAGATAGGTTTTGCGTCCCAGCTAATGACGAACTGAAAAGGGTAATTGTCGGGGAAGCACACCGTTCTTTGTATACAATTCACCTAGGGAGTACCAAAATGGTATTAGGGCCTATCCCAACCAGAAATGTGGGACTTGAGCTATGCCACCTACAATAGACAAGCGAGACGAGGACATCAAGAATATTAGGGGGTAGATTGTGATACCTCATATGATAAGTATAATGGTATGCAGTGTATGAGATCCCACATTACTTGGAAAGGAGAAGTTCTTGCTCTTTATAAGGTTCCAATGGGGCTCTAATTGTATCATTGACTAGTCCTTTTGGAGTATAGGCCATGTGGTTTGGGCGTTGCAATAGGGCTATGTTGTTGTAATCAAGGAAAAAGTATTTCGGTACATGCGTTAGGAACTTGATTAAGAGATATTTAGTGTTTAATTTAATAGATTAAACAAATAAATAGAAGTGGAAGCTAACATGATTTGGCTATTAAGGTTATGCACACTAATGAGGATCGAATACTATAGTTGTGGAGGTGTTTATCTAATTAGTCAAAATGAAGTGCTAATTGAAGTGAATTAAGGAAGGGAATTAGAAACCACAGAAAGGGATTGTAAGTATATAATTATAGTTCAGGTTATGATGGAATGGAATTAGGAAAGAGTGGTGAATTAATAATTGAGCTAAAATGACAATTAGAGAATATTTAAGGGTTTCTGCACCCCTTTTTTTTATATTTTTAATGTGTTAAACAAAAATAGACCTAGGAATAGATCAAAAATAAGAAAAAAATTAGGAATATGAAAAATAGTTAGAATTGGGGTAAAATGTAAATTTTGAACAATATAGGGATTAAGTTGCAAATAATGAAAGCTCAAGGAGTAATATGCAAATAACTAAAAATTAAAGGTACGAATGTTATTAATGAATTTAGTAAGGGTTCTAGTTTTAAGATATATTCTAACTTAGAGATTGACAATTACGCAGATAACAAGATCAAATATGTATTACACAGTGAGCAGTTTGTAAGTTGAGCTATTATGACATCATCCAACTTTCAAATAAATGACTTAGAGCATTAGTATTGATCTATGCATATGCATATGCAAAGTCATATTTGCATAATATGTCCCTAAAATCCTCTACAATGGTTTATGCATATCCAAATATTTAGCTACCTATGAACAGTGCTTATCCAAATTTGGATAACTACTACTCACCCTACAAATCATATTTTAATCATTATTTCTCTCTCCTCCCACTCTCTCTCTCACAATCCTTTCATTTTCTCCCTCCTTCAACAACACAACAAACCTTCACTTGCACATTCATTTTATTTTTTAATATATTATATATTTTTTTTTTCATTTTATTATATTTTCAATATATTATTATTAAAAAATTATATTTTTTATTATTATATTTATATTATTAATGTCAAATGTATGTAGTGGATGTTAATTGCAAAATATATAAAAAAATTTGATTTTAGCAAAAAAGTAATAATAATAAAATAATAATATTTAATTATTATTTTGTCTCAAATATGCATAAGCCAATGTGAGAATTTTGCTTGAATGACAAAGTGGATATGCAAAAGAGGTAATTTTGCATATGCATATGCATAAACCAATACTAATGCTCCTGTTTCATAGCTTATTGCATATACATAGTATGTTTTTATGCCATAATGAATTTTAGTCAATAAACCTGTTTTAGTAATGCAAATAACATTTTTATAAGTTGCACTCTAAATGTATGAATGAACGAAGTGGTAACGAACCCACTAACCTAAAAATGGTGAAGAATTCTGATAAACTCCTCTGGCTTCATTTGGAGTATAGTAAAGGTTAGTAATGTTCATTCGAGCTCTGGTCTAGGAATTTGGGTATATACTGACTAGAACTCGGATTTCAAGCCCAGGCCAAAATTTGGACTGGGTTAGCCCGAATCAAACTTGGGCCGGAACCCGAATGAATCCGAATTTTGGGTTCTAGATAAAAGCAGAATTTTTTTTTTTTTTGGTTAATTTTTAATTTTGTATGTTTGGATTGACCTACAATGTTTTTGCAGCTAAGAACTTATCTGCTTTTACTCTATGCAGGATAAAAAGAACGTCTATTACAATTAGACCTTGCATTTAAAGATCTACGTCGACATGTGAGTGAGGATTACGACATGTGACCGTGCCGATTGCCTTTCGTCAAGAAGCCACTCGGAGAGCCACACTACATTAATGATGCCACCTCAGAAACCACGTCGGATTAAAGATTGCAACATGGCCATTGTAGGCTTGACGCTGACCACTAACACAGGGTACAAAATGCCCCCCATTACCTCGTATTAAACCTAGACTTCAAGTATGAATAACTATCTCTAAACACTCTGATTCTACGGTAATTCTTCAAGAAGGAAAATTGACTTTGGCATCGAAAGCACCCTGGACTGCCACTGAGCCCACCTTCGTCTCTGTATTGCAGAAAGAGGATTCCGACCCGAGTTACTAGAACTTGGCCCAAGTATACTAAACACATCATCAATAGTGGTGTCATATGTGGGATTTCTATAGACGCAATGTGTCATTCATATGTCGACAACAACACTTTCTCATACAACTCACAGACAACAAGTGTCATCAACAAGCGTGGAAGCAAGGTTTGCAGAAATGGAGCAAGCCGTGAGGAAGTTGACCACGGAAGTGGAGACATTTCGAAGGGAAAATGACACCTTGAGACTGGATGCTAGCAGACAAGTTGAAGATGTTGAACCAAGCCACAATGAGCACACCAAGTCGCGAAGTACTTGAGAAATGCATGCCGAAAAGGAAGAAAGGAAGAAGATGCAATAAGAGTTGCATAGCCTCACAGACAAATATGAGGAAATGGCGAAGAAGATGGGTGCCTCATCGTCGGTACACCAATTACTCACCAACACAGACTTACCTTATAATGCAAAGGTGATGGCTCTTTCGCCACCACCGAAGTTCAGGTTCC
This sequence comes from Juglans regia, assembly GCF_001411555.2. Lineage (NCBI taxonomy): Eukaryota > Viridiplantae > Streptophyta > Magnoliopsida > Fagales > Juglandaceae > Juglans > Juglans regia. The sequence goes on along the minus strand of NC_049904.1, from coordinate 14,760,514 downwards.
CCTAGATGGACATGTACAATGTGTCCAGGGACCCCCTCGAGCACCTGGAAAACCTTCAGGACTTATATGACCTTGCATGGATTTCCCAGGGAAACTACTTGCAAAGACTTCCCGTAGACCTTGAAGGGGGCCGTGAGGGGATGGTTTGGGTCATTGACAACCAAGTCAATTGACAGTTTTGGGGTACTGGCTTGCCTATTCCTCACACAATTCATGGCCAACAAGAGGAGGAGACGCCCAATTGCTTACCTTCTAACCGTCAAACAAAAGGAGGACGAAAGTCTGAAAGCGTACCTGGCCAGGTTCAACAAAAAGCATATGTCGACAAATGATCAGGATGAGAAGATCACCCTGGCCGCACTCATGGGTGCGTATGGCCTCGAAACCTGTTCACGGCGGAGTTAGAAAGAAAAATTCCCACCACCCTAAAGGAATTCATGAACCAGGCTGGTTGTTCCATCAACACCAAAGACACTCTCTGGGTCCGTTGACAAACGAGCCAAGGTAGCAGGTAAAGCCAAGGCCCTCGAGAAGGCGAGAAGAGGACAACAAGACAAGAGGAAGGATTAGGCACCCTTTTCAAGATGCCTAGGACCCCGATATGATAGAGTCACACTATCCATACAAGAAGAGGGTGGGTAGACCAGCTACCCAGAAGTTGATAATCAAGGTAGAGGTCACCGTTACTGCACCTACCACTGGACCACGTCTCACAATACCTAAGACTGCATCTCCCTCAAATCAAGAAGGGAAGAGGAAGAGCACCCAATTGCCCAGTGCCAAACCAACCAGAGAGGGGAACGAGAAGGGAGACAGAAAATGTTCAACAAACTGAGAAACAACAAAAGCCCAAGAAGACGGTGGGTGGAGCGAGAACCTCCATAGAATCACCCATGGATGCCTGCCAATGAAAACAGCCCATGGGCGAAATCAGAACCATCGCTAGGGGGTTCGTCGGTGCCGGTCCGACTTCCTCTAGCAGGAAAGCACATGCTAGAAGGGCACGGTACAAGGAAGTGTACCTGGCCAACCACTGCCTAACCAAACAAAGAAGAAGCGCAAACACACTAGACATCTCCTTTGGGGAAGCTAAAGAAGAAAGGGTCCACTACCCCCATGATGATGCCTTGGTAATGACCATGCTCATGGCCAACTTCACATCCAAAAGGATCATCATCGACAACGGTAGCTCCACAAACATCCTCTATTGGGATTCCTTCACCATAATGGAAATCAATCATGCCCAACAGTGGCCGGAGACATGGTTTAGGCTGTAGAAACTGTCACCCTATCAGTCTTGGTAGGTAAAGCTCCCCACACAGCCACAACAATGACGGACTTAGAGTGGTACAAGCTCAATCATCATACAACATCATATTGGGGCGACCAACCCTCAACAACTTGAAGGTGGTGACTTTGACTTACCACCTTAAAGTGAAGTTCCCGACAAACATGGGAGTGTGGGAGATCCAAGCCTAACAGGTGTTAGCACACGAGTGCTATGTGTAGGAGCTGGAATCAGGGAAAAGGGAGGTCCATGTGGTGGAAGGCTCGAGCAATGATACCACCAGAGAAGAAGAGGTCTGGGACAAGCAGACCCTCAGATAGGTGGAGCCGAACGAGCCACTGGAGTTATCTTCCCTGAATCCCAGCCGCATCGAGAACACGATTAGAATGAACAACGGAATGGAGTCCAATATGCGGCAAACCATGAAATAGCTCTTCATGTAGCACTGCGATGTGTTCGACTGGGGCCACGAGGACATGAACGAGACCGATCACGCCATATTCGAACACCACCTCCGCTGGACCCCCGAGGCTAAGAAGTTCAGGCAGATTCATCGGATTTTAGTGCTGAGAAGTGTGCTTCCATTGCCGAGGAAGTCGATAGCCTCCTAGTGGCAGGGTTCACTCGAGAAGCACACTACACAAAAGACAGCTTCCCTCTACCTCGGATCTACTTGATAGTAGACTCCACTACGGGCCATCGAATGTTGAGTTTCATGGATGCTTACTTAGGGTACAACTAGATCCGCAGAACCCTGATGGCAAGGATAAAAACATCGTTCATCACATAAAACATCATTCATCATGTCGCTGTGGACCTTGGCGCAATGGAGAGTGGAGCTAGTCAATCCCTCACCTCAAGGCAAGGGATGCATGAAGTTCTTAGTTGCCGTTGTTGACTACTTCACCAAGTGGGTAGAGGTCGAAGCACTGGCAACAATAATGGTGAGCAACATTGCCCGATTCTTGTTGAACATTGTGGTATCCACGTTCAGCATCCCCCACTGCATTATTTTGGACAACAAAAGGCAGTTCGACTCAAATCAATACCGTGATCAGTGTAGAGACTTGGGGATCAAGTTCAAATACTCATCCCAGGACACCCACAGGCCAACGGGCAAGTTGAGGCAACAAACAAGTCACTGCTCGCGATACTTAAGAAGAAGCTCGACGAGAAGAAACAGACTTGGGCAGAGGAGCTTCCTAGGGTGTTGTGGGCCAAACGGACCATGATCAAAACTTTGACAGGCGAAACCCCCTTCACCATCACCTACGGACACGAGGCGGTGGTGGCAGTCGAAGTTGGGATGCCCACTTATAGGATCCACTACTTCGATCCAGGCTCCAATGACAAGAAACTGGAAGAACAACTCAACTTGCTGGAAGAGAAAAAACAAGAGGTTGAGATAAGAACGATGATCAACAAAAGGAAGGTTGAGAACTAGTTCAACAAAAGAGTCCGATCGAGATCTTTCAAGGTTGGTGACCTGGTGCTGAGATAGACAAAGACGACTACTCGAGAGGAAGGAAAGCTGGGGCTCTGATGGGAGGGTCCATATGTCATCACCGCCAACAACCTTTCGGGCTCCTATCGACTCCTGAGAGAAAGAGCTACCGCACCCATGGAATGCAGAACATCTAAGGAGATTCTTTTGTTAGTAAAAATATTCGTACAAAGTATGAATAAAGCTATATTTTCTTCAGAACTGTGTGTTTTGTCTTGCAGGACCCACAGCGGGTCTAGTCTTTCGGCTACTTGACCACATTACCTTCCCTCTGAGTGTCAACAAGCAGGTCCATCCTTTCAATTGCCCGACCTCCCTCATGTAAAGTGTGGGTCCAGCATTTTAGCTGCCCGATCTCCCTCAACGAGAAGTCAAGGCGAGTCCAATCGCCTGACCTTTGCTACGCTCCAACAAGACAATTGAGGTTTGTCAGTCTCACATTTGTGATTTGGATTATCTACGCTAACCGGTTTGGTTTTTCTTAGCATGGTCAAGTGTCTCTTCCAAATGAAAGACAAGTCACACCTCCTCGATAGTCAACAGGCAGTTCCAACATTTTGACTACCCAACTTTTGGCTACCCAACCTTCCTCACGGGGGAGTCATGGCAGGTCCAGTTTCTCAACCGCCTGACCACACTACCTTCCCATTGAGGGGTGACAGGTGGGTCCAACCTTTTGACTGCTTGACCTTCCTCATGGCGAGGTCGTGACAAGGACAAAAATGAAGTAAAACAACCACATTAACTTCTAGCCAGTGGGGGTAAGTCAGTTAACTCCACACCATGTCAGAGTCCCACTAGAGCTAGGCCTTTCGCACACCTTAACATAGAATAAAAGAGAAGACAACATGGTGACAGAGTTAAGGGCATTAGTGTACGTACAAACGACAAGGAGAAGAAGGTAGAGGAAGATTGCTCACAAAGAGAGAACTTCATCAGTATATATAGATATATATCTATATATCTATATATATATTCCACAATAGAAGTATACATGTAAAAAGAAAGAATGTCAACAGACTGCATGTATCGCCTATGGAATTGCCGTGCCGTAGTGCCACCGTGTCTTTACAGAATTTCTTTACACAAAGAATAAAAATTTAGGGGAATAAAAAATACAACATCAACTGGCAAGGTTGACCGAGAAGGCATCCGACATCAGATCCTTGCCTATGGAATTTTCGTGCCGTAACGCCACCAGGTCTGGCAGGAGAGACTTCAAGTCGAGGGACCTCATATCGTCCTGTGGATAAGGGTGTTGTGACGCCCCCAGATTCCGCTTGAAATTTGATGGAACGTGAAGTATCGAGACATGCAACACAAGGTTACATACCCCCGTTCATGACAATTAAGGATGCAATGCATCTAGCAATATACAATATTCACAGCGGATAAATTTTTTTTTTCTTTTAGCAATACTATGTACCAGAAGTAATATATCCCAAAACATAAACATGCTACATAAAATTCACGTGATAACTAGTATCCAAAAGGTTATAGTACTTATCCAACATGTCAATAACATAGAGAGTATTGGAGATAGCCCTCCATAAGTACAGTTTGGAAATAAAAACTATTGTACTAAATCGTTGAGCCGTTCATGTAGCTTAACTATGATATCCAAATTGACGTCCAGAAAATGGGGATTAGGCTCCATCAACTCATTATCTGCTCTGCATTCTATTCGACCTTGCCAATCTCTCGTGCGTGGGTTCTCCAGATCCTGACACATCGTCTACCACTCAAGGGGGAATGATAGTTGGGACTACCAAGTGAGATTTGATTCCAAATCTCCGCAAGTTAACATATAAGTTAACATACAGGTTAAAGATGCATGTATGGCAGAAAAAACATGAATGCATACATGATCATAAATAAGCTTGATGCGACTTGAGATTTAACAAGACACGTACTAACAAGACTTGAGCTGATATGAGAAGAACTGAATTTACATGAACTAAAAATAACATAAAGATGGACGTGAAACTGACATGATTTGAACTTGAACTAAACTGAGACTGAACATGAATTGAAATGAACTAAACATGGACTGGACTAAACTTGAAATGCTAGCTCGTATAAATGAAATTATGCATTCCGAATAAGAAAAGAGAGTACTCAGGTAGCTCCTACACCTTCACCATGAGGATCCTTCTATACTACAGCAGATTATGCTCCCTCACTGTAGTACCAAGCAACGCATATGCCTTGACCGCAGTATCAAGTAGATTGTATATTCCTTTACTGTAGTATAAATTAAATGACAACATGATGAACTTGAATTGAATGTGAAATAACAATGCATGAAACTGAACATGAAACTGAAACTTGAAATTGACTTGACTGACATGAAAACTAGGAGTTCTAAATGTTAGTAACTTTATCACTAATAACTTAGTAACATGAAAAATGCTATCTTATAGTAAAATTACCATTTTACCCTCTACATGTGGAAAAAGACCATATCACTCCTAACTTAAAGATTTCACATCCTAACTCCAAAAATCACCAAACTTCACAATTCTCATGTAAATCTTGTCCTAAACTCAAATATCAATTTAAAAAAATTTAAAACCAAACACAACTATGAAAAACATCATAGGGCTGAAACTTCCAAAGGCCATTTCTCTTTGATTTTTATTGCAATTTTGTCCAACTTCAAGGCTCAAACTTAAACCAAAATACTGCAACATAGATCATCACATCCTATACTTAGAAGTATGCTTAACACAACCAACAAAAACCCTCTTCACATAATCATAAAAATTTTTAGTAAAAACTTTTTAACTAAAATACAAACCCTTGAATCCGAAGGTTTTGACCTTTTTACAAAACATCTCCAAGAACTTCCAAAAATTCAAAAATTTCTTCTACCATGCTCATAACACATTCTTAAGAACTAACTTGCTTTGAATCAACATATAAAAGTCACCAAAAATCACAAAATCTCACTTGAAGTACTTGGCTCCAACACTTAGTCAAAAACATAGTTATTTTCTCCACTTTGCTTTGATCAAACACTTGATCCCAGACATACCCCGATGAAATATTCAAACCCATAACATCATATGGTTTAACAATATTTACTAAATTAAATCCAAGCATTAAACTTAAAATCACATGGTTAAAAATAAAACAAAACATGGATCTAGCCGAAAACATCAAACTTTTGACCTAACCGAGTATTCTCTTGCATAAAAATCATATCTTCACAAATCAACACCTAAAATATTCAAACCAACATCCTAACATGTAGATAAAAGTTTTAGTATTATCAAATAAATATATCAAAGCCATTGGAGTAAGAATAGACCACAAAAGATCCAAACTTGCTTAAAACAAAAATTGTTTTTCCTCTTCTAGTTTCTAAGTTTCTAGCTCTAAGAAAATATTTCATCAAAAGATTTAACCATACAACTAATCACCAAAAAAATTCATATAAACATGTTGACAACACTCCATAAAATGTTCGGATCAAGATTTGTCCATTAGCTTGTTAAAAACTCCAAAATACAACAAACTATCCAGTTTATCTCCCAGATCGACCTCTCCATGATTAAAACGACTTTTAACTGATTAAATGACCATGAAATCAAACAAAATATATACCCACATAAACTAGACTCAAGGATGAACAACCTTTATCAATGAATTATTGTGAGAAGATACTTAGAGAGGTTCCAAAAATGGCACAAAAAAAGCTTATAGAAACTCCCAAGGGTTTATTTCCAAGAATGGATGTGAAAAGTGGTGAAGTGAGGAAAGTGGTGAGCTGCACGCCTCAAGTACTTCTGAAAATGGAGGTATCGCCTTGAGTGACCACTTGATGGATGGTGATTAGGTCACAAAAAGGTGCAAATAGTGAGTGGTTTTCAGCCAAGGAAACTTCCAAAAGAAGGGTGGTGGTGAGGTGGCCTTTGGCCTTCACATCATGCACGACTTTGGGGCTGTTAGGAGTAGTGGATGGCATGCCATGGGTGGGTGGAAACTTCCTCAAGAAGATTTGCCAAGGTAGCCAAAATTCGTGGGCCTCAAACAAGTGAGCTTCATTTGGGGTTCAAAGATGGTTTGGTTAGGGTTTGAGATACTATCAAGCCCAAATCTAATTTTTCTTGGTCCAATCAAATTCTCAAGGTTTAAAGGGTTGGATAATGATGTCATAACATGAATTTGGAATTTGAGGAATTAATATTATGTGAAAGTTATTTAATCAAGCGATTAAAAACAATATGAGAAATCGGATCAAATAGGGTTTGGAGACCAACTTTAGGGTTTTGAGCATGCTACTACATCACTGGTTGGTAATGCTACTTCCACTAACTGTTGTAGAGGCTTTGAGATTAAGCTACAGGTTGGGGTGAAAGTAGTGGATACGAAAGATTGCGATGCTCTTGAGTCAAATAAGCTACAAGCATAATAATCATACAATCAAACTCTTCTTGATATGGTAAAAAATCTTTGTTCTAAATACTATGCGAGACAAATGAATCAACTTTCAATATATTTCAGCAAGTTCATACATGTGATGACTCCTGCATCATGGGTCTCTAGAGCTTCATCATCCACCTCACTAGGCATCAACCCATATACCCAGGCCTGTACTAGTCATCTCTGGCCTAGTCTTCCTCCATGTTTGGCTAGTCATCAACCCATATACTCCTAAGTAGAACTGGGGCAATCCCTAGCATAATGCACTACTTGGCCACATTTAAAATAATGAACACCTTGACGACAATCGCCCTCATGCACTACTTGCACCTGCCACAGACTGGAGCTCGGTCCCCCATGCAAACTCCTGTTGGTGCTTGAGGTCTTGCTCTTATCCTCAACACGAACTTCTGGGGTGACCCTGAACTGCTACCTTCATTAGTATAGGTCCTTCTCTTTTGGCCCATTGGAGAAGCCACCACACCGCCATGTTCATGTTATGCTATTAAGGCCAGTTCTAGCAACCTATGAAAATGTTGGATGTGAAGACAGGCAACCTATGCATGGATTCATTGTTCCAAACCTTCCTAAAAGTGTTCGACTCGCATCTCCATAGTGGCCATTAAATGCATAGTAAATCTTTCGACTTCCATGAACTTCCTGGTGTACTACTCCACGGTCATATTGCCAGATATATGAACAGGTAATGTTCTTGTAGATTTAGAGTTTTTCAGAGTTAGTGCGCAAGGCAATGTTGGTGGAGCAAAATATTAAAAGAGGTGTGGAATCGCAAGAATAGAGAAAGAGAGCTACTACACAAGGATTTTCGGGTATGGATCAAGGGCCGTGGAAAAAGAGAAGGGAGCAGCTCAGGGCAAAAGTAGATGCAAGGAAATCAACCGAATAACCTCTGTAAATTTTGTAATCGTGCACACACTAGAGAGTGCAGAGAGGAATTGAGAACATGTTTTCGATGTGGAAAGTCCGGACATTTTATCACGGAATTTCCTTTGCTTCTGTCGGACAACAAGAAGCCTAACCCACCTCCAGATTCCCAACAGACAAATCAAGGAAATAATCAACGTAGGATGGGACCGGCTCGGGTGTTTACACTGACATCTGAAGATGTGGAGGACAATAACGATGCGATCACTGGTACGCTATTTTCTTTTCCTTTTCTACTTAAAAGCATATGTGTTAGTTGAGTTGGGATTAATCATTCAGCTTGCGTTATAATGGAAGTTTAAATTAGGCATGGATTATGAAGGATAAGTATTTTAGGCTTTACTTTCGATGCAACAAATTTCGAGGACGAAATTTTTTAATGGGGGATGTAACACAAGAGCCTAACCAAGTCTATTAAATATTTTCGAGCTTATGTATGAAAAACTCATTTGAGTTTTAACGAGTATTTTCAGAGCTTACAGGCCAAAAAAAAATTATTTTTGATAAAGTATGAATTTCATAAGATTCAATGATTGGACAAAAAGCCCAAATAAAATTTTTCTAATCTTTAAAGATATTATTGGACGAAAGATTTATTTTAAACATGAGGATTATGACCCAATTTATTTATCTAGTTTAAGCCTATTAACGTGTCAAATTTCAAGCACACTAGAGTTACAATTTTAGAGTCTCCTTCCTGATAAATTTCCTTAAACCACTGTCTTCTATATATTTAGGCCCATGGATGAAATTATGCCGCACCTTATACATGTAAATTTCCGTTAAACATGATGAGGCCCGACCCAACATTAAATGAGTTAAGAAAGCTTATTTTATTATGCACCTACTTCAGAACGAGTTCCCTCTGGCCCAAGGCACGCCAAGCCCACCAGGCCCACGACCATATTCCACTTCAAGCCTCTAGGGTTCACTTCACACTTTTTGACTGGTGTCCTTGATGAAATTCATGGGCCTAACTCATCTCATAAAACCGGTTGTATAAGAGAGGATTGCTCATTGCTTATAAACATGCCCAAGACCTTGTCCACAGCCAATGTGGGATTATTCCTCAACAGTCCTTCTCTTCTCGAACTCATGCCGCCATCATCCATCTCCTTCTTCTCCTAACCCTAAGCCCCTTCGGCTTGTTACACCTAAGCCTAGCCCTTCAAGTATGCCAACAACACCCTATTAGCCACCGTGTGAAACTGCCCAGCCTCCATCTCCACGTAAAACTGACACCACAACCCAGCACACACGAAACCGTTGCCACCCGTGCACCCCCACCGTATCGCCAGCCACCACCACCGAAAGTAACCCCATTGCCATTTTTTCTTCCACGCCATAACCTCCCACGAAGTTGCACCCTCACGGCCTCCCCGCAGCCCACAACCTTCATTTCGTCCAGCAGCCTCGCCGCCCTGAACCAAAACCAACCACTGCAAGCCTCCACAGGAAGCAACACAACCCGCAGATAAACCACCAAAAGAAGCCGAAACTGCTCTGTCTTTGCACAAAGAAACAGAGCACTTCCATAGCCAGACCTTCCTTCCCAAGCACGCGTTCAGCCACTGTTCTCGACGGAAATGGCCACAACTCGGTCTTGCTACGCCCTGCACCACCTTGATGCACTGTCGCCGCCTCAAACCGCCATCCTCCCTCTCGGTAACATATCTCTCCCGCAAGCCGTGGCCCTCTCGCTCTCTCTCTCTCCCCGTGTTTCTCTCCCGCTCATCACTCTCTCTCTCTCTCTCTCATTGCGCCGCCCTCGGGACAGCCACCATCCTCCGCAACCCAGTCCCACCGCGACCTCCTTCCCTCACGGTGAGCCTCCATCGCACGATTTGGGTCTAAGTATACTTCCCTGCAAACAAATAATAAACAAGAAAACATGGCTTATTGGATTTTTTACGTAAAAGCTTAGTTATTACAATTTTGTCCTTTGAATTACAACATTTTTCTTTATGTTATTTTTGTAACCATGGGTCTGTTTTATAGGAATCAGTATATTATTTTTAGTGGGGCAAATATCACTTTATACTAGTACCAAAAATCTTATTTCATAGAAATGATTTTAATATTTATTTTTTGGTCGGTTGAGTGAAACAGTATAGATAAAAAATTTTGGAAGTATTGATATTTTAAGGTTTAGTGAATTTTAGATTTTTAGGAAAATAAGTTATTAAGTATTTCAGGTTTAAGTATTGATATATATATGTTCGATTGGAAATTTATGAGAATACTTGATTATTTTATAGGTGACGATTAATTATTGTTCAATATTGCTGGAGAGAAGTTTTGATGAGTTAAGAAGTTCAGTTAAGCGTGATTTCTATGCTAAACTTTGCATAAAAATAAATAAAATGGGCTGAAGTTGATTTTTGAAAAAATATGTATATTTTGTTATGAAAAAAAAAATTGAAACGATCTCAGTTATTCATTTTACATGACTCATGAAATTCTGTATAAGAATAAAGTACTTTCTGTCATGACTGTTGTCGACATGGGTAAAATTTTAGTATTCTGTTTCTAACTATGCAAAAGAACGAATATAAAAAATTGTGCATAAATTATATTTTTGTGATCGGATTCTATTATATTCTATTCTGAAAATGTTCTGTACTCTAATATAATATTATGCGATTTCTAAAACCTCTTACAAGTTTTGTTGATCATAGAAGATTAAATGCCTTAGGATACAAGGACTTTTTGGAAAGTCTTTTTGATAGTGTTGATTTTATGTTGCTTTGGTATTTTGAGTAATGGAAATTTCTAGTCTTCGTGGAAATGTTAATGTATATTATTGAAGTACTCTTGATGTGCACTTATGTAGGAACATAAATATTCGTGCTGAACAGATAGGTTAATATTTTATGTAGACTCTGGATTATTTTAAAAGTGTAAATGAAGATGATTTTAGATAAAATGAATTAACTCTCCGAATCCACAGTGATAGGACGTTACATAATAACTTGAAAGTCAGATAAATGGATTGAGTGTAATGATTTCCAACCTTGTTAGGCTTTAAACCAGTTTGGAGAAGAACCTGGAGACGAATGGTTGAACCCTCCTAGTTCAACAAGGCTCAAGCAGGGTCTCAACTAGGACGCATTATGGTAGCTAGGCTTCATGCCATCAATCATAAGCTGGTGCAAAGGAGTAGTTGAGCTCATTTGGAGTACAAAATAGATGATGCTCTCTGAATTGACGAAAAGCCTTTCCTCTTTTAATAAAATTGGGATTGTCCTCCTTGAAAGAAAAGTTGAAAATCAGTATTGGTTGATTTTTAGTATGTTAAATGCTCTGATTTTGTGAAAATAATTATTAAACTCCAATCTAATGCCTCATCAGTTGATTATTACAGCCAACATAAACTAAGATCATATATGACCCGGATTTCATGAAAACGTTATCAGGGTCAATTGAGAAGATCATGATTTGGGAGAATTTGGGTCTGTTCGGCAACACTACTGTTCTCAAGAATTCTAACATATTTTCAAGAGCCCGGCTATACATTATCTGGCACTCTCCGCACACCGTGGTTGTTCTTTTTTCTTTTTTTTTTTAACTCAACACACCAAGTGTGTTGAGGATGCTACCAACAGTAGGCTGATGTAAATAATTTCTCTATTTTCAAATATTTCGTTCCCAAACATCACTCAAATACAAAATACTTTTCAATTTCAAATCTTCAACTTTTTCATCTAATCATTGTAATTTTTTCAAACTCAAACAAAACACAAAAAATAATACTACTTTTTCAAATTTAAAAAAAAATATATATTTTAACAACTTTTTTAATTTTAAAATATTTTTAGTCAACTTATATTAAAATATTTTGTTCAATTACAAAATGATTGTTTCAAACACTCAAGATTACCTGTCATCTATCTACCATGAATCATTGTAATAGTGACATTGTTGATACTGCTTTTTATTCGTATGCGATTTGAAGACTCTGTTTCTGGAGCAACTTGAATTGCAGTGAATATGGGTTGTTTTGGACGAGGCAGCTCAATAATCTCACTTTTTAGCGTGGAAATAGCAACATCCACACTTGGCCTATCTTTAGCTAAATCCTGCACACACAACAGCCCGACATGTATACATCTCAAGATCTCCTTCTGAAAGTATGGTTCTGATATCACTGGATCGATTAAAGCTGCAATATTGTCTGTGTCCCACATTTTCCATGCCTGTAAACACGAAACATGAATGGAGTTACTTCAGTATGTTGGAGAAAAAAATACTCGAGATTCTTCAAGTTGGATACTGATACAACATGATCTTTTGGCAACATCTGATTCAAATATAAAAGCCATAATTTTGAGCTCAAAGGCTAGGAGACGATAAGATAAAGAGAGACTTACAAATCCTAAAAGACTCGTGATTTGCTCATCATAATAAAAACTAGCGTTTCTTCTTCCACTCACTATTTCTAGTAATAATACTCCAAAGCTGAAGACATCTGATTTTTCTGAAAAACGCCCTGCCATTGCATATTCTGGGGACATATAACCGCTGATCTCGAGCAATTGAATACATATAGGTCTTGTTATCTCCAATATTAGCAATAGTATCTAACTGAATTGAGCAAACAAAGATATATACTTACTATGTTCCGGCAATCCTTTTAGTATTGGCTTGGTCTTCATTGCCTCCAAAAATCCTGGCCAATCCAAAATCTGATATTTTGGATTGAGCTCTTCATCCAATAATATGTTACTTGCCTTTAGGTCCCTATGAATAATCCTTAATCTCGAATCCCTGTGAAGGTAGAGTAGACCTCGACCAATTCCTTCAATAATGTTGAAGCGTTTTCTCCACTTTAGCAGCTTTTGTTTGACTGGATCTAATAAATTTAATCAAAGCAAGTGAAGATTAGACATATCACAACCATAAATACATAATCCCAGACTAGGAAATATTTGAAGATACTAACATAAGGCAACATAATTAACTAACCAAAAAGAAATGTGTCCAAACTTTTGTTTGGCATGTATTCATAGACCAACATCTTTTCTTCTCCTTCAACACACCCACCAAGGAGTCTAACAAGATTTCGATGCTGAAGTTTAGAAATCACTACCACCTCATTCATAAATTCTTCTAGCCCTTGTCCTGAAGTTCTCGCAAGTCTTTTAACTGCAATTTCTTGTCCATCTAGCAGTTTTCCCTACAGAAAAAACAACCCAATGACTATATATACAATCAAGCTATTAGGCATTAATAAGCCTCTACGAGGTGCAACCATTACCCTGTATACAGGACCAAATCCACCCTGTCCAAGCTTATTAGATTGATCGAAGTTGTTTGTGGCACTTGCTAGCTCCTCAAGACTAAGTATCGGTAGCTCCTCAAGTTTGTCTTTGTTCATGCTGACTGCAAGATTTTCTTCACCACGAAATTTTAGATACATTCCACCTGTTTTGAACAATTAATTTCCATTAGTTTTCTTTTTCCTTGATGGTTTAGTCATCTGTAAATAACTAAACTGAAGGAATGTGCATTATACCTTTTCGTCTAGCCATCCACTGGCATAAAAAGAAAGTGCAAATGGCGGTGAACATTGATCCTATGACCACTGTGACAATGATGATTACTTTCACTTCTCCCTTTTTATCTGCAAATTCGAAACATCAAACTATTCATCTCTATTTTCTTTTTTATGTGTAGATACATGCAAAAGGTAAAAAAAATCAACCCACCAAGTTCTGAATAGGCCACACGAACATACAGATCAACTCCTCCAGTGGAAAACTTTTGTGAGTCTATCAAGTCACTGCTCCATGACATACACCCAATGCCAGATTCATATGCGTAAGCTATACAAGAACAATTCTCCAAACACTGGTATCTACATTCATCCTCAACACTAGACGACCAATTTGCAAAGTCTGGCGTTTTCATCATATTCACTTTCAAAAACCCATCCTTTTTGCTTTCTTCACCACCAGTGCTCATCACCCTCTTACACTGCAAGGGCTTCTTCCTCACACAACCGCTAGTCCAATTTCTTCCATTCCATTCTTCAATATTCTTTGGCTCAAACCCCTCTTAACAACTGCAAATTGGTGAATTATGTAAGTCACAACTTCCAAATGGCCCACACTTGCCATAAATATTGCATTCTGACATCAAAGATGTGTCGAACCCCCAAACCTTCCCATTAATGGAGTTAACTTCCTCTAGATTTCCTTCGGAATCCAAGACAAGATGTGATAACATAGACTTGTTTGAAAAATCAAAACTAAAGGAGAATGTTCCTTCTTTGTCATCTACTAGACTAAATCCATCAAGATATAGAGAATACATGGTTGGTATTCCAATAAATATCCGACTGTTCCATGGACCACTACGCCAATAGGGTTTGCTGTCATTCCAAATGAATATTTCAGGAAGATTGAAAAAGTGAATACCTGCTGAAAAGGTTCCAACGGATGGATCAGAAGGGCTCTTCCATGACGTTAGCTGCACATTCTTGCCTGTTATTACATTAGTAATCATTTTCATCTTTGGCAGCAATGAATCAGAAGGATATTGGAAACTCTCCCATATGATTGACCCTGTAACGTTTTCTTGCAAGATAAGGTTCCCAGAATCTAAAAGTTGGGCACTCGAATTGGAAACTGAATTTGTCAAGTTTGACGACCAAATAATCTTCTTTTCCCCGTCTAATACCACTAGATTTCCGTCATCAGATATAGTAAGAATCCCAGAGGAAGTCTTGAGGGGCTTGTCTCTATTAGCAACCCATACGACACGAGACGCAGAAACTTTAGCATACCATATCCCAACATACCGATAGGTTGAATTTGCAGGGCTGAAAAATCCCAGTTTAAAGTCACCGCCTTTGGAAATTATGATTTCAGGGTCTGTGATGAATTGATGTGCTGTGATAGTGTCTATGGCACATCCAAACTCCAAACAAGAGAAAGATATCAAGAGTACTAGGAGATATGAAAAGTTTCTGGTTCGAACCGCGAGTCCCATAACTTGTCGGATCGATGCTTCTTGCATGTTTGTGAAAGTGAAGTCGACTTTGGATGCCCAAGCGCGATATTGTTGATTTGTTGATTCTTATCTTCATACTTCTGATCTAGCCGGGCGTGATATTTTTACCCAAGTCCTGTATATTATTTGCGTAGAATTTTAAGACATCATTATCCTGTTTTGAACCCTTCAAATTTCAAACTTATTTGTGAGCAAGACAATTATATTTTAAGCAAAATGGCTATCAAATATGCCTGCCAAATGTGCCTAATTAAGTAAGTGATTATTAGTGAATTATATTTTTTTTATTTTTTTTTTAATGGTTAAGGATATTTAAAAATTTCTTAAAGAATATGAAAATAAAAAATAAATAAAAAAATCATTTGTACTATCATTGCAACATGAGGAGTTTTTTCTTCACGGCACATGATACTCAATCTATATGTCAAAATGAAAACGACCTTCATATTATTTGAAAAAATTGAATTGTTTATTATATTTTATATTAAAATTTAAAAAAATTGTAATGATTAGTTAAAATGAGTTTAATTTAATTTAATTTTCAAACTTAACCTAAAAAAGGAAATACCGAGAGAAAAGGTTCAAACGGCTGGATCTGACTCTCTCTTCCATGATGTGAACTGCACTTTCTCGCCATTGTATTATATTATATTAGTACTCATTTTCATCTTTGGTACAAATGAATCTAAAGGATGTTGGAAACTTTCCCATATGGTCATTGACTTGGTAATGTTTTCTTGCAAGACAAGGCTCCTGAAATCTAGAGGTTGGGCGCGGGATTTGATGACCAGGTTGGCCACAAAGGAACAGAACCTATTTCATTTGATGACCAAATAATCTTCTTTTCTCCGTCTCATACGTCTAGATCATCACCGTCTTTTCTGACCCTATTGTTAGCAAAAAATTGTCTTTCATTTTCTGACCCTATTGTAACATTAGAGGAAATCCCAGCATATATTTCTTTATTAGTTTAATAAAATGAAGATGAGAAATTAACTTCAATGAATGAAAAAAAACACAAATAAAGATCATCACCATATTCGGATCGGATATAATAAGAATCTTGGAGGAGGTCTTGAGGGGCTTGTTCCTATTAGCAACCCATACGGCACGAGTTGTAGAGACTTTAGCATATATCATATAACCAATTTAAGAGTGTCAATGTGTGACACGACCCGTTAATCTAATACAAACAAGATAAGATAAAAGCAGGTTAGGGTCTAGCCTTAACGGGTTAGGGTCAAAATGGGTTGACCCGTTAAGACACGATTGCTTAACGGCTTGATAACGAATCAACCCGTTATGACCCGTTAAGAAAGTTAAAGTTATAATTATACCTTTATACCTAAAAATAAAATTGTTGGGATTTTAATTTCGATATTTTTATTGTTTAGATTGTAATTTTGAACTTGTACTTAGTTTTATATTTTTTTATAGATATTGTGATTTTAACATTTATATAAAATTATGCTAAACTTAAATAGGTCAAACTGGTTAATTTCGGGTCTGTTCAACCCATTTACATAAACGAGTCAAAATAGGTTGATACAACACGACCTGTTATGTTAATGGGTCGTGTTAGGGTTTGAGATTTTGACACGATAAACTTAACGGGTCGGGTTAGGGTTGACCCATATAGTATAATATACATGTCTTGAGACGACATGAACACGACCCGTTAACACGATTTGACACCCCTAAACCAACCATAGTGATAAGAAGAATTTGCATGGCTAAAACATCTCAATATGGACTCATCACTAGAAAGGTATTCCCCTCCCAGACAACAGGGTTGGGCCTGGGCATGATACTAATTAGGCCCCTCTTGAACTAGACTCTACGCTCCCACGGCCCAAGAATCACCAAAAAAGCCTGACCCACAAGCTATGTTAACAAAAAGGGAATGCATCACGTGGAAAACAAGTTGAAGGGGATAGACAGGATGCGCCGACCTTGATACTCACCTACGATGCCCAGCTTTAAAGGATCTACGATTGCAAGTGAACGAAAAGCACGAGCTCCATTCTCTAGGGGTGGGCAGCGAGGCGCCGCACCTCGCTGCACCACCCCATTCGCCCCACCCCAGACCATGCAAGGCGGGGGTTCCGTCCCGCTCGTGCAGGGGGCCCCACCCACACCCCTGGAGGCTAGCGGAGGCTGGGACAGAAAGGCTGAAGCCCCTAAATTCAAATTGAAACCTCTAAATCAATTTATTTAGGGGTTCAATCAGAAACCCTTAAATAAATTGATTTAGCCTTTTGATTTAGGGGTTTCAATTGAGGGGTTTCGGATTGAACCCCTAAATCAATTTTGGGGTTCAATCCAAAACCTCTAAATTGTGTTGGCTTTGCGCTTCGCCTTATTTTTTCATGTGTGGTATATTATTATGATTTTTTTATGTCTTGTGTTGATTGATTTTATAATTTTTTATTGTGTTTTGGAATCAAAAATGTCTTATCAAAGTAATTTCAGTGATGGCTCTCCTACCCCTACCAGTACCCCTACCCCAGAACCTAACCCTACTCCAACCCCTGGGAGAGGGAGTACACCTTGCCCCGCCCCCAAGCCCACACAAGGCAAGAAACCTGTTTCCATAATTTAGTCTCACTTTACCAAACTAGAGGGTAGTGACCCCAATAACCTTCAAGTTAAATGTAATTATTGTGGAAAAATATATGGATGTCACTATAGGAAACATGGTACATCCCAGTTAAAAGTCCATTTAGAGGAACAATGTAATAAGAGTCCAATATTAAGATCCTTAATGGAGAAAAATCAATCTAGACTAGATATTGGAATAAAACAAATGGCGGATGGGAGTAGTGAGGGTCCAACATTGAAGGGGTATAAGAAGTATAATGCCGATGAGTATAGAAGGAAATTAGCTCATATAATTATCATAGACAAACTACCTTTTCAGTTTGTGGAAGGGAGAGGGTTCCAAGAATTGGAACCTAGATTTACACTTCCTTCTCACCACACTGTAGCAAAGGATATTAAAAAAATGTACAGGAAAGATAAAGATGTTTTGATGAGCCAATTAGCGAGTTTGGTAGTTTGCCTCACTACCAATACTTGGACTTCTGTCCAAAATTTCAATTATATGTCTTTGACTTTTCATTTTATTGATTCTAATTGGATTCTTCATAAAAAAATATTATTAAATTATGTCAAATAACTAATCACAAGGGTGAGACGATTGGGAAGGCCTTGATGGCCTCAATAAAGGAGTGGGGGTTGGCACAGGTTGCAGCAAAGCAATCCAAGCCCAGATGGATTTGGTTTCGTGTTCTGTATCACCTGTTGGGATTTTATCAAAGATGATGTTGTGGAGGTAGCTTCGGGAGTTCTTTAGTGGGAATGTTTTGCTGAGGTTTATGCTTCGTCTTATATTGTGCTAATTCCAAAGGTTACAGAGCCAAAAACCCTTTGACAAGTTTAGGCCAATTAGTTTATGTTCTGTGGCCTATAAAAAAATTTCCAAGATTATTGTAAGAAGATTATCTGGTTTGCTCCCACGTTTGATCTCCCCTGAGCAAGGAGCATTTATTCCTGGGTGTAGCATTTTTTAGAACATCTCGCCGGCCCAGGAAATGGTGCATTCCATAAATAAAAGGGTCCAGGGTGGGAATGTCATGGTAAAGATTGATATGGCGAAGGCATATGATAGGGTGCACTAGGAGTTTCTTTTTGCGGTGCCTGAGAGTCTTGATTTTTCTCGGCAGTTGTGTAAATTGATAGAGGAGTGTGTGAAGTCACCTTGGTACTCTGTTATGATGAAAGCGACTTATAAGGGCTTTTTCAAGGCAAGTTGGGAACTCCGTCAAGGTGATCCCCTTTTGCCTTATTTGTTTATTTTGATGGAAGAGATCTTGTTTTTTCTATTAAGGAAACAATTTGAGGAGGGACGCATCGGAAAGTTCTATCATCCACGGGGAGTGTCGTTGATTTCGCATTTGCTTTATGCGGATGATGTTTTGGTTTTTATTAATGGTGGAAAATGATCCTTAAGACGTCTGGTTGATACATTACTCACCTATGAGCGATGGTCTAGACATATGGTTAATAAAGAAACATATGCACTTTTCCATTCTAGTAGCATCAATTTAGCACGAAGAAGGGGATTGACAAGGGTGTCGGGTTTTGTGGAAGGGCAATTTCCAATGTGTTATTTGGGAGCTCCCCTTGTGAATGGGAGGCTTAAGGCATCACATTTAGATTTTTTGGTGGCTAAGATCAGGTCCAAAGTAGCGGGATGGAAGGCGAAATTACTATCCCAAGGTGGTAAAATTGTCCTACTTAGACATGTATTATCAAGTATGGCCTCTCATATTCTTGCGGTCATGGACATGCCAAAAGTTGTTATAGGTAAGATTAATTCTATTTTTGCCACATTCTTCTGGGAGGAGGAAAATGGGAGATTGAGGACTAAATGGAGGTCTTGGTAAAGAATTTGCAAGCCTATGGCTAAACGTGGTTTGGGGACTAGGGGATTCTTAGAGGTTCAACTTGCAATGCATATGAAATTACCTTGGCGCTTAATGTCGATGGACTCTTTATGGTCAAGGTTTTTCTAGGCTAAATATGCTAGACAATGTCATGTTTCTTTGGTGTCGAGACAAACTAATGGGTCCAGATTATGGAGATCTATAGTTTCAATTATTCCGGCAGTGTGTGAACAGATGAAGTCCAAAGTGAGAGGAGGGCAAATTTCCTTCTAGTTTGACAGATGGCTCTCGGTGGGCCCATTGTGTGAGTTGGTTCAGCCAATTGTAAATCTGGGCCTACTTATTAAAGAAGTGTGGATTGGGAATGACTGGAACATGGAGTTGTTAGTTCAGCTAGTGGGTGAGGAAATTGCTGAAAATGTTTTTAGTGTTCAAGTTGGGCAGCAAGGTAATGATGTTTTAATTTGGAAAGCTGCTAAAGATGGGTTCTTCTCTTTGGCTAGTGCATGGGAGCTGATTCGAGTTAAGGGTCAACCTTCTCTTTGGCTGGACTGGATTTGGCACAATTTACTCCCTAAGAAGATCTCAGTATGTATGTGGAGAGCTCGATTTAATTATTTATCTGTGGATGTCAAAGTGCAGACTCGGGGAGTTGCTTTGGCCTCAACGTGTGATTGCTACTCTGGTCCACATGAGGAGACCTTGGATCATATTTTTGCTACTGGAGAGATTGCCTCTGAGGTATGGACGGATGCTTCAGTGTGGCCCTTGGAGTTTATTGTATGCAGGCTGTAACATGGTGGAGTCGTATATCTCTATGGATGTCTTGTGCGAAGTCCTCCAAAAGAGGAATTCTGATTGGTGTCCTTCCTAGTGTTATTACCTGGAGGCTGTGGCAGAGGAGATGCAAGGCTAGGATGGAAGGTGCTTATGAGTCTGCAGAGTGTGAATGGCGCTCAGTTCAGCTTTGGTTAGGCAAGTTGATGAATGGAATGCCTGATAAAAAGGCTTTGTCTTCATTTGATGCCAAGGTGCTTCGGGAATTGGATATTAATTTTTCAGAGGGTCCGATTGAAAGAGTTATTCCAGTTGCTTGGTCCGAGCCTCGAATTGGTTGGTGGAAACTTAATGTTGATGGCAGTTGTAGGGGAAATCCGGGTATCTATGGGTGGGTGGTGTTGTTTGAAATCATCATGGCGATGTTAAGGGTGTGTTTTTGGATCATTTTGGGGAAGGTACCGATAATGAGGCTGAGTTGAGGGCTTTGCTGCAAGGGGTCCGTTTCTGTAAAGATCTGGGCTGCCAATCTGTGATTATCGAATGTGATTCAAAAGTGGTATGTGATTGGTGGAGCATCTTGAGGCTTTGGATGGGATGCGATATGAAGTGGTCCACCAATTTCGGGAAGGAAAAAGAGCTATAGATTTGCTTGCACGTTGGGGTGAATCTGGGTTGGTTTGCAAATGGGGTGCGAAAGTGAGTTTACCAGCTCCTCTGCTTGGGATTTTAGGTACGGATAAGTTAGGCTTACCTAGCTCTTGTAAACTGAAGTGAATATGTATAGGTTTTTTAGTGTTTTGGCTTTGTTGATTTATTTTCTAGGTATTGGTGGTTTGGTTTTTCGTAAATACGTTGCTGCGGTGTTGAGTCTTTTTAGGGGGGGGGGGGTTTATTGCTATATTTGTTATTTTTTGGGTTTGAATTGTTACAAGGTTTTCCTCCTCCATAAGTGATGGTCTTTAATAAAATTGGGAGGGGGTCACTCTTGGACATGTGATCACTTCTCTTTAAAAAAAAATACCTCATCTAATGATATCGCATTGGGATATCTGAAAACTTATCTTAGAGAAACAAATAAGACATTCTTGGGTGGTGAATATTTACATGTTAGATATTCTGCTCATATCTTGAATATAATTGTGACTGAAGGGTTGAAAGATGTTGATAATACGGTTGCACAAGTTAGAATGGCTGTGAAATTTGTGACGTCTTCTCCTTCTAGATTGGAGAAATTTAAGATTGCTGCGAAAACTGTAGGCATAACATACATCGAAGAATGGTCTTTGTACTGATATTCCTATCAGATGGAACTCAACCTTCTGGATGTTGGAGGCGGCCTAAGAATATAAGACAGCCTTTCAATTATTGGGTGATGAAGACATTCAATATGTTAAATACTTTAATGAGTACGGGGGATTAGGAACGCCTAATGATCATGATTGGGAGGTAGTTTCTACTTTTGTTCATTTTCTCGGGCATTTTTACGATGTCACATTGAAGTTATCTGATTCTTTGTACCCTACATCCCATGAATTTTTTCAACAAATATGTAAGGTGAAAGAAGAATTAGACGACATGTGTAGGGGTTCCAATCTAAGGATGAGAGGGATGGCATTAACCATGAGGGTCAAATATGACAAGTATTGGGGAGATTTGAGTAGACTAAATATTTTGTTATATGTGATTGTTATTCTTGATCCTCGTTTGAAAATTTCAGGCATGTTATATGGTTTGGGACTTGCGCACGATCAGACATGGACTGATCTTATTGGTGAGATGGCCCGAGATACTCTAGCTAAATTATATGATGAGTTTAATGCAATTAAGGGTGGTACTATATCTACTACACATACACCTACCCCAACACCTCCTCTGGACACCGGGGCAACAAAGAAACGTAGATTAGCGTGGACTAAGACCCTCGCACATAATTCCACTCTAGTCCGTCAATCTACAGAGGTGGTTTCAGAGTTAGACAACTATTTGTTAGCGAATCTTATTTAAGATGATGATGGTTTCGACTTATTAGAATGGTGGAAGGCGGGAGCAAAGAAATATCACATCATTTCTAAGATGGCCCGCTTTATTTTGGCCATCCCTATTAGTACCGTTGCCTCAGAGTCAGCGTTTAGTACCGGAGGGCGCATATTGGATCATTTCCGTAGTTCATTGTCTCCTACAACTGTGGAGGCATTGATATGCACACTTGGACGATGGTTAAGGAAATTTATGTTCCAGATGTTTTAGATTTTAAGGAAACGGACAAAGAGAGTGGTGATTAGTCTGGATCTGGACCATGTGGTAATTTTTGTTTTTATTTTATTATTTTAATTTATTTATATTCATTTTGATTTCATCGGTATTAATTTTAGTATTCATTGTTGTAGCAACACATGAGACGACTTAGACGACATCTACCTCCACTGCAATATGAATATGTGCTCAAGCCTCAAAAGACTACCTGCCCGGGCCGCCCCAAATGTCACAGTCAAAGACTCAAATAGTTCTATGCCTCTATCTTTAGATTCTTAATTTCTTAGAATATTGAAATTTGAATCATTTGTATGTATTATGTAATTGATTTGTAATGTTGATACAATGTCCCTTGGACACTTTTATGTTTGTAATTTTGTAATTGTTTAGACTTTCAATTTTATTTTTGTAATAGTTTAGTTATTATTATTAGTTTCTTAGGTAGTACACTTGTAGTCTGTAGTAGTACTTCATTAGAGTCTAAATTAGTAAATTTATATCATGTATATATTATTTTTATTTATGTAACTTTTTTTTTTAATCTGGCTTTTTAAATTCTTTTTTCTTTTCTTTTCTTTTTTTAACTTCTAATTTTCTAGGCCCAAAATTTCTGGGCCATTTTAGGCCCATTTCAACTGTTTCTGGGCCAAAGGCCCAGTAGGGGGTGGGGGGAAGATGGATTGACCCCCCCCCCCACCCGCACCTCGTTATTCAGGACAGGATACCCCACCCCTGCACGCCAGGGGCGGGAGCGAGGACGGGGGAAAAACGAAGACCCCACCCATGCGGGGGTGGTGAAAGTGGTGGGGGGACGGGTAGCACCCCTACCATTCTCTGACGATAGGGACAATAAGTGACCACGCCAATTGCCAACCGTCGAGCCACCACTCAGGAAGTCATGCCACATTAATGGCGCCACCTTAGACTCTACGCCGCATTAATGGTGCCACCTCAAACGCCATGCCACATTAAAGACCATGACCGAGGCAACTGTGGGCGTGACACATACCCTAACACAAGGTATGGGAATGTCCCCCTGAAATCTCGTATAAAAGCCATGCTCCAGGTACGAATGAATCTCTCTGAACTCTATTATTCTCCTACGTACAATTCTCCCAAACGAAATACTGATTTTAGCATCGGAGGCTCCCTGGACCACCACCATGCCCACATTTGTCTTTGTGATTGCAGGTAGAAACATTCCCGCCCGAGTTGCAAGAACTTAGCCCAGATGTATAAACACGACCTTAAAACTAGCATCGTCTGCGGGACTCTAATAGACTTAACGTGTCCTTCGTATGCCGACTACTACACGTTCACAGGCAACCCATGAACAAAAGTGATGTCAATGAACATGGAAGGATGTTTCAAAGAGATGGAAGAACGTATGAGAAAGATAGTGGAGGAAGTCAAGAACATTCGCCGTAAAAATGAGGCTCTGAGACGAGTCAACATTGAACTGCAACAAGGCCAATTAGGAATGAACAAGAAGAATCCCAGAGTGCTGGCATGGTAGACATCGGTGAAGAAGAAAGAAGGAAGATGCACCAAGAGTTGCGGAGCCTCATGAACAAGTATGAGGAGATGGTGAGGAGGATGGGCGACTCCTCATTAGTGGATCAGCTACTCACTAATACAAACTTACTCTACAATGCCAAGGTAATGGTTCCACAGTTGCCACCAAAGTTCAGGTTTCCTCAAATAGAAATGTAAGATGGGTCCAGGGACCCCTTTGAACACTTGGAGACTTTGAAGGCTCATATGACCCCGTATGGTTTCCTCAGGGAGATAGCTTGTAGAGCCTTTCCATTAACCTTGAAAGGGGTCGCGAGAGGGTGGGTCAGGTCGTTGGCACCAGGATCAGTTGACAGCTTTGAAAGACTTGCTCATCTATTCCTCACACAGTTTATGGCCAACTGGGGAAAAGGTGTCCAGCAGCATAACTCCTAACCGTCAAACAAAGGGAGGATGAAAGCCTGAAGGCATACCTATCCAGGTTCAAGTCACAACCCGCCCCAATCCTACGACCTAGACGTGGTCGCGACAATTTTCCTGTTCATTCTTTACTAATATTAGTATGTATTTATTTATTTTATTTTATTTTATTTTCTACGAGGGTAAAGGGATGGGCGTGAACACGTCATGCATGTACACTGCGTTTCTAGTTTAAAGGTAGGCACCTGATAGACAATTTGTTCAACATATTACCAAAGGACTCTCAGAGTCCACCATTCATTCATTTAAAACATCACTAGTTCCAATAAAAAGGGGACTCCGTCCCTACAACATATCCAAAATACGTTTAACCTTCATATGTGGGGTTACCATCACCCCACTATAGAAGTTACACTATTACCATCATACTACCACAATATCTACATCATGCCAAAGACATATTGTCTTAAAGTCAACCAACAAAACGTCCCAACATGGGACCCATCATAAAACATAAAATATAACCATCATCATTAAACCGAACCGACAGGGAATACTAAGCATCAGCCCTTCCCTCCTCAGCAGTACCCAGCTCCACAGTCCCATCATTCATACCTGGACATTTAAAACATAAACACAAAATGAGTCTAATACTCAGTAAGCAGTACACCATGCTGTTAACTTATTAATCACATAATCTTTTCTTTTGAAAACATGCATACATAAACATTTGCTAATTCTTGACAATGCTTTCATGCGTAACAATTTAAGAATACTGTACTTTTCATGCTTAACTGTACTTTCATGCTTAACTTTCATGCATAACTGTACTTTTATGCTTAACTATACTTTTCATGCATAACTGCACTTTTATGCTTAACTATGCTTTTCATGCATAAACATTACTTATTTTCACGCATAACATTACTTAGAGATGACTTTGCTTTACGTTTCACTTTCTTAGGCCAGTACACACTATTATGTCCCGTGTGTTAGGGTTAGCGGTCTTTTGGACCTGGATTCCCGCCCGTTGCCGCAGGTTGGGAATCCCTTTCATGGGAGGGGGCAGCACTGGGGGCACTTCCAGTACTACTTACCCGGCATTGCAATCTGCCCATTCATTTGGTACCATTTTCATACATGGGGCCATTACGTACATTCATACATTCATGCTTTCATTCATTTTCCTTTCCTTTCTTTAGAAAAATAACGTTTTCATTATCTTCATTTAGTGCCAATGCGTATGCGTTCCTTTGAAATGAATGTTTCATGTCATGCTACATATAAGTACGGCATAATTATTTCAGAGAGCATGCATAAAATCTCATGATGCATTACTTTACATACACATAATGGTAATTAAGAAGGTACTTAACAAGGGTTACCAAGAAAGGCTTATACATACTATATATGCATCTATTCTTTTCATAAGAGAAACATTTGGAAAGAGAGAAAGAGAGACTTTTTCATAAGAGAGCTTTGTGTGTAAGGAGCATAGTCATAGCTACTTATCCCGTGGCTTTACAAGTAAGTTCCTTGAATCTTGAAAATAAACTCCTATTCAATGAAATGAAATAAACATATTAATATTCATTCCACTTAAGACTTTACTATCCAATACCCATACGCGCTCACTTAAATTCCAAGTGGAATTAAGACGTCTTCCTTAACCCATTTAGCTACATACATGGCACTAAGTCAACTCTTAGTATCCTCACTACAATATTTAAGTACCTATGAGAGTATGAGGCTTGCTTGCTGTCCATTTCTTAAAGGCTATTGTTTTCTATAATGGTAATAGATGGAAATCATAAGTAAAAATGAAGAGGTGCTATGAATCTGGAATTTTCATAAAGGAAGGCATTTTGACAGTTTTGCATCATCATATGGAAGATAGATCCAACAAGAGGTAATCCTAATAAGAGGGTTGGTTTTGTCACTCATTCTCCAATGGTTTTTCATGCTAAAGTTTATCTTTGATTAAACAAGACGGAGTAAGGTTAAGCAAAGGTAAAGTGATTGGCTTAGGCTTCCAAAACAGAACCGGTTTTCTAGTTTCTGTAGTGCATGGACAGCTAGCAAGTCTCAATGTTTTCATGGTCTTAAACATCCCTTACTTAATCAAATATCAATCATACAATTAACTAGTACAAGAGTGGTAGAACTCAAGGAAACCTCATGTATTTTCTGAAACATAGCACAAATATAAGGATACAAACTCTTGGCAACTTAGAGTTTCTAAGTAAGCTTACCAATTTAATTTAAAAGTCTTGGTGGCTTACTTAGGCCATAAATCTTGAGCAAAGCATGTTTAAAATTAAAATCTTAACTTCATAAATTTTAACACATAAAGACATGAGTTTAACAAAAGTAAAACATGACTTGGACTTGGAAAACATAAGAGGAAGGACTACAAAATCACCCTTGGGACACACGGCTGGAACACAACAAAGCAGGACTTATACACACACTGCTAGAACCATAAAACATAACACACACACACGGCTGGAACCCCATCAAAACAGAACATGATCCATGGCAAAACAACCCTGAAGATATTCGGTTTTGACCATAAGAAAAACTGGGCTTTTGGTTATTACAAACTAGAGCAGCTAATAGTGGAAACAAAAATGAGAAATTGTTTAAAGACTAACACATGAATGCTCGGCTAATACAAAAATCCGAAACCCCCAAATACAAGACACAAATTTGCTTTGCAATAAACTCAATCGCAAGAAATCTTAGGGAAAGGACATCACCTGATTTGATCCCCTTTTTAAGCCACGGAATACACAGCAGATGAGAAAGGGAAGAGAAAATCCGAACTCTCAAAGCTGGAACGCAACAGAGAATTTCGAAGAAAGAAACCCTAGGTTAAACCCATGATCCAAGATTCCAAACCAGAAATTAAAATCATAGAATTTACTTACGAGGTTGATTTTCCCTTGGAGATTTTCGACGGAAACTCTTAGGTTTACGAAATGGAAGAATCGGCTTGAGGAGAAGAAGAGGTCGCGTGGACTAGAGGGAAACCGAGAGCCTCTCGTGTGAATGAAGGAGACTTTAGGAGATCTTTTCTCTCTTTGCTTGCCTTAGGACCGATGGGTGAATGAGAAGGAGAAGGGAAATCACTTGCTCTAGAAGCTGTCGATGGGTGTAAGAGTAGAAGAGGAAATTGTTTTTTGTTTTCTTGTCCCTTGGAATCAGCGTGTAGGAGAAGGAAGAAGAGTCCAATTAGCTTGCTGAGGAAGCCGACGTGCAAGAGAGAAGGAAAGCTCACTTGGCTTCTTAAGGAAGCTTCGGGTAGGGAGAAAAGTCAATAAATTTAATCACTTGTCCCATAAGCTAGTGGATGGTGGAGATTAAAAGAATTTGGATCATTTCTTGAGTAAATAAAATTAAAGCATTTGAAAGAAATATTGTAAGGTCATAAAAATCATACCCATGAATTATTTAATGACCCATTTAAAAATAAAAGCACACCCATCTTAAAATAATTTAATAAAATTACTGAAAGTCTTTATCTCAAAAAATTTAACTTAAAAATATTTTAATAGCTGACGTAAGAATCCACGTAGTAGGATTCGGGTATTACAATGAGCGTATGAAGACGGATGATCAGGATGAAAAAATCACCTTGGCAGCACTCATGGGAGGCATATGGCCCCAAAACCAATTTGTGGCAGAGTTAGAAAGGAGAACCCCCACCATGCTGCAAGAATTCATAGATTAGGCTGATGGCTTTATCAACGCTAAAGACACATTCCGAGCCTTCACCAAGCCCAAAACAACAGAGCTAGAACAGGTAGACAAAAAGGCCAATGAGTCAAGCAAAGCTAAAGCCCCCAAGAAGGCCAAACGGAGCTAGCAAGATAGAAGGTGGGATAAGGCGCCCCTCCCAATAAGCCTAGGACCTCTGTAACTAAGCCTAATTACTTACCTAAGGGTTGCTCATCTTCTTCCTCAAGTCCCTAATGGTTGCTACAGCCATGATTTTTTTTTTTTTTTTTTTTTGTGAAGCTCCTCCATGTTGCTACCTCCTCCCCTCAGCCCAGTCACACTGAATTGCAATTTCCCTAGGGAGACCAAGCCGCTACAAACTCCTCCACACCAACAGCCCCAAATCCTCCACAAAAAACTATGACTTCCCACACCCGACACAATGACCCATGCTACCCAGCCAACACCCGAGGGCAAACACCATAGAAACTGCCACTTCCCTATATGACTATGAACCACCATAAAAATAGCCAATGGAAAGGCCTTATCTTGCGACCCCAGGAACAAAAGCACCCATACACATAACACAGCCGTCACTGCACCCTTGAACAGCCCCACATATCAGTCATCAACCACGGATGAAGAAGACTGGCCAGGCCACTAACGTTCTACCCAAGTCCCTATTGCACAACCACCCAACCCCGTGTCCATACAAGTTGGCACCAAGAGGAAGAGAAGCCAGCCACCGTGACCCTCACTCCCATGTTTAGCCTCTCCAAGACGCCAACATTGGCAGCAACAAAGCACGCTAGAAAGCAGCCTCTCACTGAGCTACCATCACGGCATGACCTGCACCATGAGAAAGAACCTATTCATACCGACGGTTGGCTCGCTGTGGGTTTTCACCTCTATTCATTGTCGACCACCACAGGGAATGGCCCTGTCAACCAAAAACTACTAGCCATCGCCCCTCTTGTGCTATGCCGCTTACCACCTTCAGCCTCCACCCAACTCACTGCCCCTATGCTACCCACAATGAACGTCGGCCTTGTTTTCAAAAAAAAAAATAGAAAGTGAATTCTTCGAGTCTTGCGTGCAGTCTCTTGCGCGAAGTAGAGTAACTTTTTGAGATGAAATTACATTTATGCCCCTTTGAGTTACAAGCCAAAGCAAATGTATTTTTAACTTGTATGAATATTTCAATTACGTTATGCCAAAAGGCTTCTGAATATGAATATCTGTAGCTCTGATATTTTGATAACCTATTTTGGTTCTACATTCCGAAAATAAAAATATTTTGTTCTATATTCAGAACTTTATAAATGATCATGTTTACATACTAGTATATGATCTTTGCTTACTGAGTTGTTGATAACTCACCCCTTATTTTCACAACATTTTCAGATAATTTTGATGGTTTAGTTGGAAATCAACAGTAGGAAGCATGAGTAATGCTAAGTGAGCATAGTGAATTAAGTACAAAATGATGACATGGTTATTAGAGAATTTTATTCAGTAGTTTTGTTATGCTCTATTGACTTGATATTTAAGGAGGTTGACATTCATATTAAGACTTTATGGTGTTCCTAGTTGATTCTTGGAGTAGTTGGTTTAAAACAATAAGATCTATATGTTATCGAGAATTTGGTGTCTATAAATATACGGTTGGGATGTGAATTTAAGTAACAGATAGTAACTCTCCGAACCATCCAGGTATAAAGAGTTACATTTCGTGTTTGTGTCTTGTTAAGTTATGAATATTAGATTATACGAGTAAACCCAAATCCAACCCATGTAAGTAAATGGATAAGATTCTAAAATTATAAAATGACTCATATAAATAATAAGTGACACGACACGACTCACACAACCTATTTAATATTTAATTTTTATTGGGTTAGCATAAACACGACCTATTTAACTCATTTCATATAAATGTGTTGAACTAACACATATATTTATTTTAATTCAATTAATATAAATTCATATATACTACATGTATAACTATATAAATCATTCATAATAACAATTGGAATTCATGATATAGGATAATTAAATAATCAAATATTAACATAAAATTTCAACAATAATAAAGGCATAAATCTAAACAGTTCTAGAATTTGCATGAAAATGGAATTTATTCATTTATACGGGTTGATTATAAGTTTCACAATTGATCCGTTTATTAATAGTGTCTTATTAAGTCAATTTTTTTTATTCGAAATTCATTTATATCAAATTTAATTTTACTTATTTGTGTTGAGTTCACAAAATGGATCATATATCGCCTCAGAAAAGATATAAATATAAAATAAATGTACCAATGCACTAGATGTATCTCTAATATTAGTTTGTGGTTGTACACGTCAGTTCCAGGTATATCTGAAGATTATTTTACTAAAGTTTCTGACAATTATTATAAAACAACTTGACTTTTGCATTCACAGTTGTCATTTTCCATGAATTTGGCGTTTTTACTTTTAAAAAAAAAAAATCATAATTATATTTCTCTGTGTTGAACAATCCTTTCCTTGTACCCGTAAAAGTAGTTCAGCCTCTTTCGATTTTGGGCCCTATGAAATTTTTTTCATTTTGGACTTTCTTGGAGAGAAAGATATTGCAAGTTCTTGTAGAGGGGCCAAGCCTACTTAATTCTTATTACCCAATACAATTATTTAAGTTATGGATTGGCAAGTAAATGGGCAAGGATTTCTTTTTTCTTTCTTTTTTTTCCTTTCGGAGGGATGCTTAGTTTTTAAGCCCAAAAAGTTATACAGTTCATTATTTATATATATATATATATATATATATATATATATATACACCTTATACAATAAAAGTGGCTATCTTTTAAGTGACTAGAAATAAACAGTAACTTTTATTTGACACTTTATTTTCTATTTCTGCCCTTATATATCTTCTTATTATTACAGTTTTGTTTTGGCTCTTGTATTTTCCTTTCTATTTGTGCCCTTCTGTGAGTGATCTTTATTATGATTTTTCTCCTGATTCTTGTGTTATTTGATTTTTTTTGTTCCGATGATACTCCTATTTGATTGAGTATTATTATGTTTTTACCCTTGATTGATAAATAGCATTTTTTCGACCACCATTTTTTTCCAATTCTGTCGTGTCTTTTTTCTAGAAATTATCTTCCGTTTTGTGTTTTTCTTCCTTCATTTCACAACTTATCTATTTACTTTCCAATTTTGTCCATCATGCGTTGTTGCCGCTTTCACAAATTAGTTTGAAAATTCTGTATCTCTCTCCTATCAAATTTTTTTTTTTCGCAATTTGTATACGACTTGTGTGCGTTGTAGCTATTCGACACTTAAATTGGATAGCTAATTAACCCAAAAAACCCAAAATTCTTTCTCACTAAAAAGTGGTAGAATAAATAAGAGGGTAGGGAGATCTAACAGATCAACAGCAAAAACCATGCCAGTGAGCTATAACCGTAGGCATCTTGCATCACTTCTATTAAGAGCACACATTGTTCTATTTGATTCTCAGATGGGGCAGAAGAAGATGTCATTCGTTTGATTTTCAGATGGACCAGAAAACCATTAAAGACTAACAGACTAATAGAAAAACATAAACTCTTTTCAAAAATGGTAGAAAAATGTAAACTTTCCAAACTTCTCATTTTTTGTGTTCGATCCGAAATGTCTCATCCCAAACATCCAACCCAAGATGCAAAATTTTCTTGGAGATTTTCTCATAGAGCTTAGATATAAAAACATAGAAAGAAATAGAGAAACAAAAGAAAATGGATGAAATTTGTGGAAGAAAAAGTGGGAGAGCAGATAAAGGAAAATGCTTACTCTAGGTTGTTGCGAAGTCGTCAGCGACGGTGGAGAATGCGATGAGCTTTCGTGGTGGGGAAGAAGGGGAATGTGAGAGAGAGTAGAAAAGGAAAAAAAAAACAATTGGTTTGCAATTGTCCATGTGTCCTCTCTTCAAGCTATGAAGTAAGAAAAATGTTTGGGGTATCCATTTTGGCTCCGAGCATTTCTACTAACTAATTTTTTTTTTTTTTTTGTTATTTCTTTTAATAATGATTAAGTAAATATTTTTTAATGATGTGGCAATTTAAAAAAAATGTTTAAGAGTATAAAAAAAATTTTGAAAAGAAAAGTTCATTTGGCCTTATCGATCAAATGTCTCGTGCTATACGACTCATGTAGTAATGATCAAAGTTCCAAAGAATACATCCTAGAAAGATAACATTTTTATAATATTAATTTTAATGAAAATTTTATTTATCATACCCTACACTACACACCACATGTCTTTCAATTTTATTTCCTTTTCTCATAACAAATATATGTGAATTCTTTGAGTCTTGCGTAAGTCTCTTGTGCAAAGTAGAGTAACTTTTTGAGATGAAATTACATTTATGCCCCTTGGAGTTACAAGCCAAAGCAAATGTGTTTTCAACTTGTATGAATATTTCAATTATGCTATGCCAAAAGGCTTTTGAATATGAATATTTTGAATTGTACCTCTGATATTTTGATAATCTATTCGGTTCTACATTCTGAAAATAAAAATATTTTGTTCTGTATTCTGAACTTTATAAATGCTCATGTTTACATACTAGTATATGATCTCAGCTTACTAAGTTATTGATAACTCACCCCTTATCTTCACAACATTTTCAGATAATTTTGATGGTTTAGTTGGAAATCAAGAGTAGGAAGCATGGGTAATGCTAAGTGAGCATAGTGGATTAAGTACAAAAGGATGACATGGTTATTAGAGAATTTTATTGAGTAGTTTTGTTATGCTCTATTGACTTGGTATTTAAGAAGGTTGACATTCATATTAAGACTTTATGGTGTTCCTAGTTAATTTTTGGAGTAGTTGGTTTAAAACAATAAGATCTATATGTTATCGAGAATTTGGTGTCTATAAATATACGGTTGGGATGTGAATTTAAGTGACAGAGAGTAACTCTCCGACCCATCCGGGTATAAGGAGTTACATTTCATGTTTGTGTCTTGTCAAGTTATGAATATTAGATTATATGAGTAAACCAAATCCAAGCCATGTAAGTAAATGGATAAGATTCTAAAATTATAAAGTGACTCATATAAATAATAATTGACACGACACGACTCACACAACCTATCTAATATTTAATTTTTATTGGGTTAGCATAAACACGACCCATTTAACTCATTTCATATAAATGTGTTGAACTAACACATATATTTATTTTAATCCAATTAATATAAATTCATATATACTACATGTATAACTATAGAAATCATTCATAATTACAATTGGAATTCATGATATAAGATAATTAAATAATAAAATATTAACTTAAAAGTTCAACAATAATAAAGGCATAAATCTAAACAGTTCTAGAATTTGCATGAAAATTGAATTTATTCATTTATACGGGTTGATTGTATGGAATTTTACAGTGATGGAAAAGATTCAATTATATTCATATACACTTTCTGTTTATATACAGTGTACATCAACACAAATAAGGAAAGACATTAAATACATATATTTGCAATTAACTCTAAATCATAACTGAAGAAATAATACAAAGATTTGCCTAGAATCAAGCTAGTAACAGCTAAGGTGTTGTCCGTGAGCTGTCTTGATTATTGTCTGTAATATGCCCCCTCAAGATGTGTGTTCCATCGGCAACACCAATCTTGGTTGATAACTTATGAAATCTTTGACGGGATAAACTCTTTGTTAGCAGATCAGCAAGTTGGTCTTCAGTACTAACATGCGAGACAGTTAAGATTCCTTTTCCAACCAAGTCCCTAACAAAATGTAGATCAATTGCTATATGCTTCATACGGGAGTGAAAAATTGGATTGAGACTTAGTTGAGTAGCACCAATGTTGTCACAATAAATTGTAGGAGCTTTTGGGATTGAAATATGAAGTTCACTGAACAGGGAAGTGATCCAAACGAGTTCTGATGCTGCTGTGGCTAAGGCCCTGTATTCAGCTTATGTTGATGATCTTGTAACTGCACGTTGTTTCCGAGTGGACCATGATATAGGTATTACACCAAAAAAAATGAGATAGGCAGAAGTTGATGTGCGATCAGTTTTATTTCCTCCCCAATTAGCGTCAGAGTAACCATGTAGAATTAATTTATCCGTGCTGCGAAGTAAAATCCCATGATTTACAGTGAGCTTGAGGTACCTTAGCAATCTTTTCGTAGCTTGCCAATGAAGTGTACTCAGCTTCTGCATGAACTGAGCAAGCTTGTTGACTGGGAAGGCTATATCTGGCCTTGCAAGTTCTAAGTATTGCAATGCTCCAATGACTTTACGATACTCAGTTGCATCAACTGGTGTGGAGCCATCATTACTTTGTAAATTGTCTTTTGAAGCAAGTGGTGTTTGTACTTCTTTAGCACCTTCCATATAAACCCGTGGGAATGAATTCCCTTGAACCCACAGTCAATTTGAAAACTCCCCAAGAAAGCCAAAATCAAGTCAATGGATGGAGAACCTAGACCCGATGAGAACT
This sequence comes from Juglans regia, assembly GCF_001411555.2. Taxonomy (NCBI): domain Eukaryota; kingdom Viridiplantae; phylum Streptophyta; class Magnoliopsida; order Fagales; family Juglandaceae; genus Juglans; species Juglans regia. The sequence goes on along the minus strand of NC_049904.1, from coordinate 14,725,687 downwards.
TGTTTCAAGAACCTAGATTATATTAAAATCTAGACCCGTTGAAGAACCCGTCTCAAGAACCCAGATTACAAAGGAGGAACGCCACAAAGGTTGTGATTTACCTTTGATAAGTTCAAAAGTTCAATTAAGAACAAGAGGAGTAAAACTCAACTCACAATGAATAAATTCATCAAATTTTATAAATTTCATAATCTGATTAAAATGTGGCCACATAGAGTATTTAAAGCAAAACATAATGAAACCCTAACCAAAATAAACCCCCCATCTTCCAAAAGTGCCCCTGGATGAACAGTGTCGCGGCTACAGTACGGAGCTACAGTAACTCGCTACAGTAACCCTAACCCTAGTTCAATAAAATAATAACTTTCCCAATATGCCCTTGCATAGGCATAAACCCAATTATTCTAAGCAAATAAAATAGGTCCTTGAAATTAATTAAATAAGTTGAAAGTCTTCAAGTGTCCAAAGCCTATAAGTCATGTTGTTGCCCTTTCCATAGCTTATGAAATGAATCAAAGCATAATCTTCATCGTTTAAGCCCTTGAACTTGTATTTGACCCATCTGGTACTTGCAACATATCTTTAAGACTAGGCCCACCTTGGTTCCCATCAGTATGTCTCTGATATACTTGTGTTGCGTTAAGAACAGTCCTTGTTTGCAAGGGATGACTTCCACACCTAGGAAGTAGTGGAGATGACCGAGATCTTTAAGAGAAAATCTGGTTCCTAATTTTTTGATCATCTTGTTGACAGCAGCTGAGTCACTTCTGGTGATGATAAGATCATCCACGTACACAAGCAAATAAATTGTTAATGTGTTCTGCCGAAGAATAAATAAAGATGGATCGGCTCTTGAGTTTATGAAACCCAGTTGAAGTAGATACTGATGTAACTCTTTGTACCAAGCTCTTGGAGCTTGTTTTAGTCCATAAATGGACTTCTTTAGCCTGCAAACATGATTAGGGAAATTAGAATCAACAAAACCATGTGGCTGAATCATGTAGACATCCTCATGTAGCGTTCCTTGTAGAAAAGCATTGTTTATGTTGAGTTGCCATAAGGACCAGCCACAACTCACTGCAATTGTAAGTATTGAACGAACAGTCACTGGTTTTATTACAGGACTGAATGTTTATGTATAATCGAGGCCTGGTCTTTGATGAAAACCCTTGGCCACCAAACGCGCTTTATAGCGCTCAATGCTTCCATCAGGATTTCTTTTAATTCTGAATACCCATTTGCAGCCTACCAGATTATTTGCATCTGTTTTAGGAACAAGGTCCCAAGTTCCATGTTTCACAAGTGCCGTGAATTCATCCGACATTGCTTGTCGCCACTTTGGGTCTTTCATGGCCTGCGTGATAAAGGTTGGCTCAACAGGTTGAGATAAAGGATGCTTTGTAACCATGTACAGATGCTTGAGTTTGTAAATATTATTCATTGATCTGGTTGTCATGGAATGATTTCTCGATGGTAAGGCAAATGATGGCAAAGATGAGTTATTTGTTGGTGCAGGTGCTGCACTTGAAGGTGTAGGTGGCTCACTTGAAGATGCACGTGGTTCTGTAGGAGGGTTCAGATTTGAAGAGGCTGATGCATCAGAAACAACATCCTGTGAAGGCAGAGCCATATTTGATGTAGTTCTTGTTTGGTGCACCAGTTGCAATAATTTTGCTTAAGCACTTGCATTAGCAGGTTTGACACTTGATTAAGATTGGTGAGTGTGTGAACTATGGAATGGAAAAATGGTTTCATCAAATTCAACATGTCTGGACAGAAAGAGTTTTGATGACTGAAGATCAAGGCATTTATAAGCACTTTGGGAAGTGCAGTAGCAGATGAACAAACATGGTCTGGACCTCGGGTGAATTTTGGTTGCACTATATGGTCTTAACCAAGGAAAACATTGACAGCCAAATGTTCTTAATTTTAAATAATTTGGTTGTCATCCAAAGAGAGCTTCAAATGGAGATTGGTTTTTAAGAACTTTGGTTGGCAATCTGTTTATTAGATAAACAGCCGTTTGAAAAGCGTGTGACCAATACGACAACGGGAGGGAGGCTTGATGAAGCAAAGTAAGACCAGTTTCTACAATATGTTTATGACGGTGCTCACTAGTCCCATTTTGTTGGGGAGTGTGAGGTGCGGAAGTATAGAAACCAATACCATTGTTTGCAAGAAATGCACCTAGTGCTTGAAACTCTCCTCCATTATCTGTATAAAAAATTTTAATTTTGCTTTGGAACTGATTTTCCAGCATTGCTTTGAGATGAGTAAAGATGGTACGCACATCAGATTTGCTGCAAAGTGGAAATAACCATGTGTACTTTGTGTAATGGTCTATAAATATTACGTAATATTTAAAACCATCAACATAAGTGAAAGAAGCCGGACCCCAAACATCAGCATATATATATTCTAATGGATGAGAACTGATAAGAGATGTGTTTCCAAAAGGAAGCCAATGACTTTTATTGCATTTGCATGAATTACACAGACTTGTCAAAGAAGAATCCTTAGCTAAAACAGGTAAGGAGTTTTGACTGACTATTTGGGACACGATAGAAGAGGTGGGATGGCCAAGTCTCCGATGCTAGTTTTCCATGGATACACGTTCACCTACTAATGCAAGAGGACGAGTAGAACTTGTGGCAACTGGTGCAGGAAATGGATATACACCATTTTGACATTTACCTTGAAGGAGTGTCATTCCCGTGCTCCGATCCTTCACAAAAAATTCAAATGGGTGAAACTCAAGAAAGACATTGTTAGCCTTTGTGAAGTTGTGCACAAATATTAAATTTTTGTGGATGGATGGAACACATAAAGTTTCAGGTAATGTAAAGATACGAGAATTTGAGGGAATGGAAATAGAGCCAACATGAGTAACACGCAAACCTGAGCCATCACCAATAACGACTTCATCTGTTCCATCGTATTCAGAGTGAATAGATAGATTAGATAAGTCAGAAGTGATTGTGTGAGATGCTGCAGAATCGACAAGCCACTTTTTGTCCGAGCATTAGAACTGGTAGCACAGTTTGCCAATGGTGCACATTTGGGGAATGATGGGCATTGTTTTGCTGTGTGTCCTTGTGCAGCACAAAGTTGACATATAGTGGATGAGATCCCTCCCTTTTCTCGCTTGTTAGAACGTTTATCACCACTAGAGAAACGTCCTTGTTTTTTTTAGTTGAACTTATTTTGATTGTTACGTCGTTGAGTAGAGTTTGCCGTTGCAATCAGAGTAGCATTTGCAGATTCCAGCCGTTTGAGATAATTTTCATGGCCAACAAGCAGATCATGAAGTTCCTCAAAACTGAGTGGATTTTCTCTAGCTCGAATAGGTGCAACAATCTCCTTGAAATCTATCCCTAGTCCATTGAGGACATATAGCGTGATGTCGTCTGCCGAAAGTGGTGCATCAATCACTGCTAGTTCATCTGCAAGTACTTTCACAGATTGAAGAAAGTCACTAATAGATTTATTTCCACGCTACATTAGAGTGAGATCCTCCTTGAGCTGCATAACACGAGTGCAAGATTTATTAGCATATAAACGCCTAAGTCTCTCCCATGCCGAGTAAGATGTTGCCACAGATGCAATGAGAGGCATCACTGCTTCAGAGACTGAGGCAAAAATGGCATGAAGCAAGAGTTGATCTTGCCTATACCACAGCGTGTAGGCAGCAGATGGTGGCTGAGTAGGGTCACCATGAGATGGACATTGAAGTGTACCATCTATAAAACCCATAAGATCATATCCTATGAGAAGAGTGACAAACTGAGCCCTCCATGAAGGATAGTTGGTAGGGGTAAGTTTCAAAGGTAATTGAGTGCTGGCATCAATGTTTTGAATACCGTACCGGATGTTGTACCGATCAAGGCACTGGAACGAAATATTTCGGTACAGGTACCGTTTCGGATAGCGTTTCGGGTTAACATTTCAGAATACTCGATATATAAATAAATTATATTCCAAAATTATATTCCAAAATAATAGTCTATATATAAATAAATTATATATAAATACATATATATATATATAAATTATAAATAGTCTAGTCTGAATTATGGGTTAAAAAATAAAGTTGTAGTTTAAAAAAAGGAGAAAAAATGGCCGAAATTGAGGCCAGTACGTCCGGTATTTTAGCCAGTACTAAATAGATATAGTACATGTACCAGCCAGACCACCGGTACTAAAAATTTCGGCCGTACTGGCCGGTACGGTATGAAATTTAAAACTATGGCTGGCATTGACAGAAACTAACGGTTGTTGGTCTGCCATGTTGATTGGTTGGTTTGATACTGGGGTATTAGAACTGTGGGAAGCCATAGGATCGAATGTTTTGATAATCTTGTTAGAGAAGAAAATTGTCTGATACCATATGGAAATTATAGTGATGGAAAAGATTCAATTATATTCATATACACTTTCTGTTTATATACAGAGTACATCAACACAAATAAGGAAAGACATTAAATACATATATTTGCAATTAACTCTAAATCATAACTGAAGAAATAATACAAAGATTTGCCTAGAATCAAGCTTGTAACAGCTAAGGTGTTGTCCGTGAGCTATCATGATTATTGTCAGTAATAGATTGTAGGTTTCACAATTGATCCGTTTCTTAATAGTGTGTTATCAAGTCAACTGTTTTTAACTAAAATTCATTTATATCAAATTTAAATATACTTATTTGTGTTGAGTTCACAAAATGGATCATATATCGCCTCAGGAAAGATATAAATATAAAATAAATGTACCAATGCACTAGATGTATCTCTAATATTAGTTCGTGGTCGTACACGTCGGTTCCAGGTATATCTGAAGATTATCATACTAAAGTTTCTTACAATTATTATAAAACAACTTGACTTTTGGATTCACAGTTGTGATTTTCCATGAATTTGGCGTTTTTACTTTAAAAAAAAAAAAATCATAATTACATTTCTCTACGTTAAACAATCCTTTCCTTGTACCCGTAAAAATAGTTCAGCCTCTTTTGATTTTGGGCCCTATGAGATTTTTTTCATTTTGGACTTTCTTGGAGAGAAAAATATTGCAAGTTCTTGTAGAGGGGCCAAGCCTACTTAATTCTTGTTATCCCTTTCAATTATTTGAGTTATGGGTTGGCAAGTAAATGGGCAAGGATTTCTCTTTTCTTTTCTTTTTCTTTTTTTTTCCTTTCGGAGGGATGCTTAGTTTTTAAGCCCAAAAAGTTATACAGTTCATTTTATATATATATATATATATATATATATATATATCTTATACAATAAAAGTGGCTATCTTTTAAGTGAGTAGAAATAAACAGTTACTTTTATTTGACACTTTATTTTCTATTTCCGTCCTTATATAGCTTCTTATTATTACAGTTTTGTTTTGATTCTTGTATTTTCCTTTCTATTTGTGCCCTTCTGTGAGTGATCTTTATTATGATTTTTCTCCAGATTTCTATGTTTTTTTATTTTTTTGTTATGCTGATGCCCTTATTTGACTAAGTATTATTACATTTTTACCCCAAATTGATAAATAGCATTTTTTCGACCACCATTTTTTTTCAATTTTGTCGTGTCTTTTTTCTAGAAATTCTCTTTCGTTTTGTGTTTTTCTTCCTTCATTTCACAACTTATCTATTTACTTTCCAATTTTGTCCCTCATGCGTTGTCACCGCTTTCACAAATTAGTTTGAAAATTCTGTCCCCCTCTTCTGTCAAAAATTTTTTTTGGCAATTTGTATACGACCTGTGTGCATTGTAGCTATTCGACACTTAAATTGGATAGCTAATTAACCCAAAAAACCCAAAATTCTATCTCACTAAAAAGTGGTAGAATAAATAAGAGGGTGGGGAGATCTAAGAGATCAACAGTAGAAACCATGCCAGTGAGCTATAATCGTAGGCATCTTGCGTCATTTCTATTGAGAGCACACACTGTTTTGTTTGATTCTCAGATGGGGCAGAAGAAGATGTCATTCGTTTGATTTTCAGATGGACCAGAAAACCATTAAAGACTAACAGACAAATAGAAAACATAAACTCTTTTCAGAAATGGTAGAAAAATGTAAACTTTCCAAACTTCTCATTTTTTGTGTTCGATCCGAAATGCCTCATCCCAAACATCCAACCCAAGACACACAATTTTCTCAGAGATTTTCTCATAGAGCTTAGATATAAAAACCTAGAAAGAAATAGAGAAACAAAAGCAAATCGATGAAATTTGTGGAGGAAAAAGTGGGAGAGCAGATAAAGGAAAATGCTTACTCTAGGTTGTTGCAAAGACGTCGGCGACGGTGGAGGATGCAATGAGCTTTCGTGGTGGGGAAGAAGGGGAATGTGAGAGAGAGTAGAAAAGGAAAAAAAAAAAAAAAGACAATTGGTTTGCAATTGTCCATGTGTCCTCTCTTCAAGCTATGAAGTAAGAAAAATGTTTGGGGTACCCATTTTGGGTCCGAGCATTTCTACTAATTAATTTTTTTTTTTTTTGTTTATTTCTTTTAATATTAATTGAGTAAATATTTTTTAATGATGTGGTAATTTAAAAAAATGTTTAAGAGTATAAAAAAAATTTTGAAAAGAAAAGTTCATCTAGCCTTATCGATCAAATGTCTCATGCTATACGACTCATGAAGTAATGAACAAAGTTCCAAAGGATACATCATAGAAAGATAACATTTTTATAATATTAATTTTAATAAAAATCTTATTTATCATACCCTACACCACACACCACATGTCTTTCAATTTTACTTCCATTTCTCATAACAAATATATGTGAATTCTTTGAGTCTTGCGTAAGTCTCTTGTGCAAAGTAGAGTAACTTTTTGAGATGAAATTACATTTATGCCCCTTGGAGTTACAAGCCAAAGCAAATGTGTTTTCAACTTGTATGAATATTTCAATTATGTTATGCCAAAAGGCTTTTGAATATGAATATTTTGAATTGTAGCTCTGATATTTTGATAACCTGTTTCGGTTCTACATTCTGAAAATAAAAATATTTTGTTTTATATTCTGAACTTTATAAATGCTCATGTTTACATACTAGTATATGATCTCAGCTTACTAAGTTATTGATAACTCACCCCTTATCTCCAATTCACCACAACATTTTGAGATAATTTTAATGGTTTAGCTGGAAATCAAGAGTAAGAAGCATGGGTAATGCTAAGTGAGCATAGTGGATTAAGTACAAAATGATTACATAGTTATTAGATCATTTTATTCAGTAGTTTTGTTATGCTCTATTGACTTGGTATTTAAGAAGGTTGACATTCATTTAAGACTTTATGGTGTTCCTAGTTAATTTTTGGAGTAGTTGGTTTAAAACAATGAGATCTATATGTTATCGAGAATTTGGAGTCTATTAATATACGATTGGGATGTGAATTTAAGTGTGGTAACTCTCCGACCCATCCTAGTATTGGGAGTTACATTTCATATTTGTGTCTTGTTAAGTTATGAGTATTAGATTATATGGGTAAACCTTAATCCAACCCATGTAAATAAATGGATAAGATTCTAAAACTATAAAGCGACTCATATAAATAATAAGTGACACGACACGACACACACAACCTAATTGATAATTAATTTTTATTGGGTTAACATAAACACGACCCATTTAACTTATTTTATATAAATGTGTTGAACTAAAACATATTTATTTTAATCCAGTTAATATAAATTCATATATACTACATATATAACTATATAAATTGTTCATAATTACAATTGTATTCATTATATAAGATAATTAAATAATCAAATATTAATATAAAATTTCAACAATAATAAAGGCATAAATCTAAACACTTATAGAATTTGAAAATGGAATTTATTCATATTATACGGATTCATTGTAGGTTCCATAATTTGCCCATAATAGTGTATTATCAAGTCAACTTTTTTTATTCGAAATTCATTTATATCAAATTTAAATATACTTATTTGTGTTGAGTTCACAAAATGGATCATATATCGCCTCAGGAAAGATATAAATATAAAATAAATGTACCAATGCACTAGATGTATCTCTAATATTAGTTTTTGGTCGTACACGTCAGTTCCAGGTATATCTGAAGATTATTATAATAAAGTTTCTGACAATTATTATAAAACAACTTCACTCTTGGATTCACAGTTGTGATTTTCCATCTATTTGGCGTTTTTACTTTAAAAAAAAAAATCATAATTATATTTCTCTACGTTAAACAATTCTTTCTACCCGTAAAAATAGTTCAGCCTCTTTTGATTTTGGGCCCTATGAGATTTTTTTCATTTTGGACTTTCTTAAAAAGAAAAATATTGCAAGTTCTTGTAGAGGGGCCAAGCCTACTTAATTCTTGTTATCCCTTTCAATTATATGAGTTATGGGTTGGCAAGTAAATGGGCAAGGATTTCTCTTTTCTTTTCTTTTTTTCCTTTTTCCTTTCGGAGGGATGCTTAGTTTTTAAGCCCAAAAAGTTATACAGTTCATTATATATATATATATATATATATATATATATCTCTCTTATACAATAAAAGTGGCTATCTCTTAAGTGAGTAGAAATAAACAGTAACTTTTGTTTGACACTTTATTTTTTATTTTTGCCCTTATATAGCTTCTTATTATTACAGTTTTGTCCTGCCTCTTGTATTTTACTTTCTATTTGTACCCTTCTATGAGTGATCTTTATTATGACTTTGTTCATGATTCCTATGTTTTTTTATTTTTTTGTTCCGCTGATGCCCTTATTTGACTAAATATTATTACGTTTTTGCCCCTGATTGATGAATAGCATTTTTTCGACCACCATTTTTTTTTTTCAATTCTGTTGTGTTTTTTCTAGAAATTCCCTTCCCTTTGTGTTTTTTTCTTCATTTCACCGACTTATCTCTTTGCTTTCCAATTTTGTCACTCATGCGGTGTCACCTCTTTCACGGATTAGTCTGAAAGTTATGTGTCTCTCTATCCTGTCGAAAAAAAATTTTCACAATTTGTATACAACCTTGTACATTGTAGATATCCGACACTTAACTTGGATAGCTAATTAACCCAAAAAATACAAAATTATATCTCGCTAAAAAGGTTATAGAATAAACAAAAGGGTGGGGAGATCTGATAGATCAACCACAGAAACCATACCAGTTATAACCATAGGCATCTTGCGTCATTTCTATTGAGAGTACACACTGTTTTGTTTGATTCTCAGATGGGGCAGAAGAAGATGTCATTCGTTTGATTTTCAGATGGACCAAAAAACCATTAAAGACTAATAGACTAATAGAAAAACATAAACGTTTTCAAAAATGGTAGAAAAATGCAAACTTTTCAAACATCTCATTTTTTGTGTTCGATCCGAAACGCCTCATCCCAAACATCCAACCCAAGACGCACAATTTTCCCGTAGATTTTCTAACATAGCTTAGATCTAAAAACATAGAAAGAAAAAGAGAAACAGAAGAAAATGGATGAAATTTGTGGAGAAAAAAGTGGGAGAGCAAATAAAGGAAAATGCTTACTCTAGGAGAAGGAGCGAGAGAGGGGGGGGGAGTAGAAAAGAAGAAAGAAAATTGTTTTGCAACTGTCCATGTATCCTCTCTTCAAATTATGAAGTAAGAAAAATATTTGGGGTACCCATTTTGAGTTTGAGCATTTCTACTTATTAGTTTTTTTTTAATAATGATTAAGTAAGTATTTTTTTAATGATGTGGTAATTTAAAAAAAATGTTTAAGAGTATAAAAAAAATGTATAAAAAAATATGAAAAAGAAAAGTTCATTTGGCTTTATCAATCAGATCTCTCGTGCTACACGACTTGTGAAGTAATGATCAACGTTCCAAATGATACATCATTGAAAGTTAACAATTTTATAATTTTAATTTTAATAAAAATTTTGTTTATCATACCCTACACCACACACCACATGTCTTTTAATTTTGTTTCCTTTTCTCATAAAAAATATATGTGATATATAGATGATGAATAAAACAATTCAATTAGCTTAACAAAAATAAAATAAAATCATGTAAACAAAGTAAATTTTAAAACTATATTATTTTCACATTCTAAAATTTAAAGAGTCATATTTGAAAAATATGTTTTGTTCATTAACACTACAAATATATATCCCATTTAGTTTGGACTTAATATTTGGAAGATTTTCAAACACTTGGCTTAATTTAAAAGTCATCTGCTAGATTTAAAATAAATACTTGAGATAGCAATATTTTTCTCCAAGATTTTCTAAAATTCTAAATTTATTTTATGCAAGAACATTTACCCTATTTGCAAAAACCTTTGCGATCCATGCTATATATAATTTCATGTAGGAACAACGACATAAGAGATTTAACATTCTGTCCATTCATCCAGTGACTTACTCAACAACATAAGTTTCAGGTATATATTGCCCTCAAACTACAACAAAACTGTTTTGTTAACTTAAATTGTTTTTTACATTATATATGTTGTTCACAATTTGCCTTTGAAGATCTTTTTTGACATTGTTTTATACATGTTATGAGATGATGATGTTTTATTATTTAAAATTTTTTTTCTTAATTTTTACATTTTTTTTAGATGAATTATTACTATAATCTATTTATGTGAAAAGATTTTACTTTTTTATATACTTTTTTTTTCCATCAACCGGGCATTACGTGCAAAGGGGTGTCCGTGCCTTTTTTTTTATTTATTTATTTAAGAGAAGGAATCACATGTCCAAGAGTGACCCCTGCCCAAATTTATTAATGATCCCTCACTTGTGGCGGAGGAAAACCGTAGTTACAATTACCAAAAAACTCTCAAGACCAACCAATAATAATAAAACAATAAACCAAACAACCAAGAAAAATCGTCTAAACAGGCCTAATGAATAACACAAAAAAATACTACCCAACAGCAAAGACTTGACGCAAATCATAAGATGAGTTGGAGAGTTCTGCTACCCCCTTCCCAACATAGACACTACACAGGTCTTCAATTCTCACAGCATCCCCTAGTGGATTAACACCTAACCTCATGCGATTTGCACCGAATGGAAGCAATGCCCCATTTATCCATCCTTATTAAACCCCGCAGCATAGCAGGTGCATCCGACGTATTTCTCCATTCCGCATCACCCACTCTTGCCCCCCACCGAGCAAGCCAATCCGCAACAGCATTCCCTTCCCTAAAAATGTGAGAAACTTTGTAATCCATATCTTTAATCAGCTCCTAAATCTCCTCCCATAAGTCCTCCAAATACCAGATTCCGCACCTGTTTTTCTGCAGCCACGACAGAACCACCTGTGAATCCACTTCAATATCCAGAACAGACAAATTTAATTCTTTACAACGTTTTATCCCTTCCAGTAATGCCCGTAGTTCTGCTTTGGTACTATCACCATATCCCAAATTCATCGAAAAAGCCAATAAAACAGACCCCTGCATATCTCGAATAACCCCTCCCGCACCTGAAATACCTGGGTTACCCAGGCAGCTCCCGTCCGTATTTAACTTAACTCTACCAAGTAGTGGTTTAGACCAAGTAATGAGATGAATTGGATGTTGTTGAATAGGGATAGGATTAACATTTAAACACCCAAGAATGTAAGCATCATGCTGATTAAATTTTTTAAACCTAGTCATTCCTTGACCAAGAACGCCTACCCAGTGCTTGATAGAAAGCCAAATCACCTGACTTGTTTCCAATTTATTCTCCATTTGAGCAGAACATCTTCTTCCCCATAATCTCCATGAAATTATAGTAGGTAATAAACCAAGTATAACACCAATTTGAGATGAATTTGAGGCTCTACGAAACCAGCTAATACATGTTTCACGCCATAATCTTCCAACCCGTATCCCAAACAGAGCACCACATTTCTTCCAAATCCCAACTGCAACCTCCCCTTCAAATAAAACATGATTGATATCTTCATACTGCCCATTCTTACAACAATTACATTTCGATGCTAGTGGAATTCCAATCCTCCTAATATTATCATCAACAGCTAGAGCTCCATTCCACGCCTTCCACATAAAAACAGAAAACTTCTTAGGTAGAATGTTATTCCATATCCATTTATGTCCCTCTAGAATAGGACTTCTCACTCGAATACCTTCCCAAGCAGACCTTGTAGTAAAATTCCCACTTTCAGTTTTAGTCCATATAAGGATATCTTCACCCACTTTACTCCTTTCCAACACATTAATGACATGTTCAGCAAATTCTATGCCCACCAATCTCTCTAAAAGCTCCACATCCCACCCATGATCAATCTTTAAATCTTTAATTTTAAGAAGGGGTTGCTCAACCACTGGCAAGATTTCAGCAAATGGCTCTTGTGCCAACCACTTATCATACCAAAAGAAAACATTTCCATCTTTAATTTTCCATTTAGTATAATTCAAAATAGTAGGAATATTTTTAGCAATCATACACCAAAATCTTGTACCCTTTGGAGAACCAAGTAACCTGAAAGGTTTATTACCTATATACTTATTCCGAAAAAAATTTGTCCAAAGAGAGTCTTCATGCATAAGCTTCCAAGCAAATCTTAAATGAAGAGCTTTTTGCATTTCTTCTAATGACCGAAATCCCAATCCACCTTCTGCAATAGGCCTACATATATTCCTCCAAGCCACCCATTTTCTCTTATTCTTTCCATCCCTTTCTCCCCAAAAGAAAGAACTCATAAGCCTATTTAAAGTATGAATAATCTGTTTAGGAACTCTTAAGACCGCCAGAAAATGTACAGCCATGCTAGCTAGTACATGTCTTAGCAAGATTACCCTTCCTCCCACAGATAAAAGTCTCATCTTCCACCCACTTATTTTGGTCTGAACTTTTCTCACTAGTTCCTCCAAATCCGCAATCTTGAGTTTGCCGGAGACAATGGGAATCCCCAAATATTTAAAGGAGAATTTTCCTTCCGAAAAACCAGTCAATCTTTTGAGATTCCTTTTCCTTGCTATGGAAATTTTATTAGAAAAAAACATGGCAGTTTTTTCTTTGTTGATCAATTGACCTGTCCAACTCTCATAAGTGTCCAGAACTCTTAAAATATTTCGGATAGAAGAACGACCACCATTAGTAAAAATTACAACATCATCTGCATACATTAGATGTGATATCAATCTAGTACCACGGGCTTGAGAAAACTGACCAAACCTCTTTTCTTCCACACTTTGTTTTATAAGTCGAGAAAGAATTTCCTGTAAAATAATGAACAAATAAGGGGACAACGGGTCCCCTTGTCTTAGCCCTCGACCTCCCTTGAAAAAACCCTTCGTAGTACCATTCATTAGTATGGAATACCACGGCGTGGAAATACATTCTCTAATCAAACTACAAAAAGAATTTGAGAATCCAAAAGCAAGAAGCACTCCCAGAAGAAAATCCCAATCAACACGATCATAAGCTTTAGCCATATCCAGTTTTAACACCACATTTCCACCATGAATCTTTTTATTGATCGAATGCACCATTTCTTGAGTAAGACTAATGTTTTCAAAGATACTTCTGCCCGGAATAAAAGCACCTTGCTCTAGAGATATCATTTTTGGAAGCAGAGAATTCAAACAATTTACAATTATCTTTGAACAAATTTTGTAAAAAACCGAACACAGACTTATGGGTCGAAATTTATCAAACCCATATGGTATATCCATTTTTGGTATCAAAACCACATAAGAAGAAGTATAAAATCTTGGCCATTTTCCTCCTCTAAAAAATTCTTCTACAGCAGACATGCTATCTATCTTAATAATATCCCAAGCACTTTTAAAGAAGCCTGCTCCAAAACCATCAGGACCCGGAGCACTATTAGAGGGAATAGAATCTAAAGCCTTTTTAACTTCATCAATGGAAGGAATATCACATAATAATGCACTTTCCTCCACTGTTATGACCGGCGAAATGATCTGAGTTAAGTCTGGAACATTTTCAAAAGACTCCTTCTGCAGAAAAGAAGAAAAATAATTGACTGCTCCTAAATGTACCTCCTCAGGTGACTTCAAAACAGTGTCATCTTGAAGTCTCATCTCCATGACTCTCTTCTTCCTTTTGTAAGTCAAATAAGCATGGAAAAATTTGGAATTTTGATCACCTTCCACATTCCATTTAAGTTTCGCCATTTGAGCCAGTCTAGTCTCTTCCCTACTCCTCCAATTTGCCAATTCTGCAGTTTTCACCAAAAGCTCCTGTTCAGTAGTTGGATCCCAATCTTGCTGTAGAGCCGACTCCAAAGAATCAATTTGAGCTTGAGTCTCCTGTAAATTAAATTCAGTTCTACCAAAAATCTGTTTATTCCACACTCTCAATGCACCCCTTAGCTTTTTCAGTTTTAGAGCCAATCTCAATAGACCCGTACCAGCCACCTCTTCCTGCCAGACGTGTTCCACAAAAGGACTATAGTCTGGATGATCTATCCACATTTGCTGAAACCGAAAAGGAGGAGGGCCATAAGCAAAAGGATCTTTCTTCATTTCCAAGAACATTGAAGAATGATCAGATGTGGATCTCGCAAGATAACTACAAACCGCATTAGGGAAATTACTCAGACAACTAGCATTAATAAAACAACGATCTAATTTCCCCCAACTACGCGAAAGACCTCTCTGACCATTACACCAAGAAAACCTCCTACCCAAAGACCTCATTTCAATCAAGCCACAATGATCAATCCAAGAATTAAAGTCTTCCATAGCTTCTCTCGGACGAGGTCTACCACCCCGACGTTCTGAGTCATCTCTAATGATATTAAAGTCCCCCATAATTATACAAGGTTCAGAACCAACTACCTGGTCATTCAAGTGCTCCCAGAGTTCTCTTCTCTTCACCATATTGCATTTCGCATAAACAAAACCACACAAAATATTAGACATACCCTCCTCCAATCTAAGAAGAATGAACTGCTCTTTGCATAATACAAGTTGTACAGAGACATCATCCTGCCACAACACCCAAATTTTACCTGCCTCCCCCTCACTAGTAATAAACTTATCCATATGTAACAAATTAAGCAACTCAGGCAATTTCTCCACAGCTGCAAAAGGTTCCATTAACACTACAACTTTCGGATTCATTTTCTTAACCAATTTCTTTAATCTATTTCGAGAAGTTCCAAGACTGCGAATATTCCAAGCTAAGATCAGACTAATCATTAGGAAAATTTATTAGAACGAGCTACCACTCGAGTTGAACTACGGACTTTTTCAAAATTTTTTCGAACACCTTTCTTTTTCCTCTCCCCACCCTCATTTTCTGTAGCATAATCCTTATTCTTTGAATAATTTTCCACATTTAATTCCAGCTCCGGTTCAGAGAAAGAATCACCCATATTCATTACTCCCTCTCCATCGATATTAACAAAATCTGTAGCTTCCATAGTTATATCATTTTCAACTTCTTCCACTTGATAAACCATCTCCCCTGAAATTTTCCTTTCACTCTGTTCAACTGCATTAAACCCCCTTATCTCTGAATCTAGCATAGTACCAGTCTTTCTAGCATTTTCCGCATTATCCATAGAACCCTGAGTGATATCAGCATCCACTTCTTCCACATGATAATTCTGTTCCTGCGCAGTCTCATGACCACTTGTCTTTTCTGAATCTTGATTTGAACCATCCTATACTTCTTGCACCCGATCTACATCAGGAATAAGCTCATTTACCTCAGATTTCTCTGCTTGTATATTCAATGTTTCACTCATAGAACCTTCTATATTTACTGGAACCAACTTCACTGCTTGTTCTATATCTTTTTCACTCTCTTTAGCATATTGCCCATCTTTTCCAGTATTCATAACTTTTGAATCCTTACGAATCCAAATTTTTTCCCCATTCTTTTGAATCTTTAATCTACAAGTACTGATATTATGCCCTTGCAACTTACACTTAGAGCAAAACGCTGGGAGCGTCTCATAAATCACTTCTTATTTCCTTCCTTGCCCTGGTAGCCCAATCCAGAAATGAGAGATCGGTTCTTTTGCAGCATCCATTTCCAGACATAAACGTGCTCCATCCGTACGCGTTGCACATTTCGTCGGATTATCCCTTCTAATATATCGGCCAAATGGAGCAGTGAAGATCTTTAGAAAAGATTCATGATAAAAATTAGGAGGGAGCCCTGGTAACACAATCCAAACGGGAACCAACGAAGGTTCTTCATCTTCATTAAAATCTGGCTTCCAATGAAAAGCCCTGTATTAAATTCCATTCACATCACAGATTTCACGAGAAAGCACTTTTAAGAAATCTAATTCATTAGTCATTCGGATAAAGACATTTCGTGGTCTCCTCATAGCCGGGACAATCGGCATGCATGATAAACCCCAACGATTATTGATGAAAGACCGTATCGAATCCAAAGAAGGCCTCTGTTTTAGAAACTTTAGAACAATGGAAAAACGGAACGGTTCAGCAGATCTTGCAATCTCCTCCTTAGAAAACTGAAAACAGATTTCTCCATCCACATATTTTGGCCCACGATGAGACACATTCATTTCGGGAATGGGTTGCGGGACCTTGGAGACAAGATCAACGTAGGGGCGTCGATTTGCCTCTACGGCGCTAGCTGCCATGCAGCCCGCCCACGTAAACAACGCTCTATCTGGCTTCCTTTTCTTTCTTGCCTATCTTGGAGAATTTCTTGGAGAAGTGGGTCCTTGCTAGTACCACCCATATATATATATATATATATGTGTGTGTGTGTGTGTGTGTATGGATGTGTTGAACACATGGTTTTGATGTGATATGGATATGAAAACCTTTGCCATACTTATCTGTTTTAATTCTGATTCTGAATATGGCTCTGATATGATATTATTGGATCACGTGATATGGTCGGTACCAACATGATATGATATGATATGAGTGCACGCACTTTGGAAACAAAGTGACCTTTTATGTGTTCTTTCCTGTGTACACACTCGGGGCTCCGAGATTGTAAAAAGGAAAGTGTTACAACATGATATTGCCTGGTTTGGCCACCGAGGATAGCATAACCCTACCACGGGGGTTAAACTTGGTATATGACATGATACGATACGATATGACATAAAAAGATGAAGATGTGCAGTTATGTTATGCCAAAGCGGTTTTTGAATATGAAAATGGTTTATGAATATGAAAATATTGAAAAGTTGCTCTAATTTTTCTGATAACACGCTTCAAGATGTGCATATGAAAATGAAATGTTTTATTTCTGCATACCAAACTTTCTAAAAATGGCTAATGTTTGCATACTAGTATATGTTCTCGGCATACTGAGTTGTTAGTAACTCACCCCCTTTATCTTCACAATATTTTCAGATGATTTTCGATTTTTCAGCTGAGGATCAAGACTATGAAGCATTGGGTGAGATGACTTAAGAATAGTAGATTAAGAATAGAAAGTTTTCGATGAGTATTGGTGATTTTTGTTAATTATATTGTTGAAATATGAGTTCAAGTGACATGTAGAGACGTTGATTTTTTTTTTTTTTTTTTTTTTGTTACTGTATTGGAGATTTGATATATGTGTTTGTGTAGTTAATTAAATTTAAAATGTTTACGTTTGATTTAAAGCTTTTGGAAGTATATTAGCAGTATGGGAGTTGATTAGCAGGTAACATAAGTTAACTCTCCGGACCCTCGGGGAGAGGGTGTTACAAACTGTCCGAACCTCCGAGACCGGGGCGTTACACTCTCATTTTTTAAAATTCAATAAAGCATGTCAACTCAAACTATTTCACTTCTATTCATAGATATATTCAGATATTCTATTCAAACTTACCCCTTGACTAACTGAGTAAGAACAAAAATTATATTAAGCAAATATGTGCAGGTTCTATCGAAAGTTTGCAACTTGTTCAATTACAAAATGACTGTTTCAAACACTCAAGAGTAGGTGTCATCTATCTACCATGAACCATTGTAATAGTGACATTGTTGACACTGCCTTCTATTCGTATGCGAGTTGAAGACTCTGTTTCTGGAGCAACTTGAATTGCACTGAATACAGGTTGCTTGGGACGAGGCAGCTCAATAATCTCACTTTTTAGCATGGAAATAGCAACATGCACACTTGGCCTATCTTTAGCTAAATCTTGCACACACAACAGCCCGACATGTATACATCTCTGGATCTCCTCCTGAAAGTATGGTTCTGATATCACTGGATCGATTAAAGCAACAATATTGTCTGTGTCCCACATTTTCCATGCCTGCAAACATGAAACATGAATGGAATTATTTCAGTATGTTGGAGAAAAAAATACTCAGTTTCTTCGAGTTGGATACAACATGATCTTTTGAGCTCAACTATGTCATCCACTCTTCATACTACTCTCGATCAATACTAAGTTACTCAAAAGACTAGGAGACGATAAGATAAGAGAGACTTACAAATCCTAAAAGACTCGTGATTTGCTCATCATAATAAAAACTAGCGTTTCTTCTTCCACTCACTATTTCTAGTAATAATACTCCAAAGCTGAAGACATCTGATTTTTCTGAAAAACGTCCTTCCATTGCATATTCTGGGGACATATAACTGCTGATCTCGAACAATTGAATACATATAGGTCTTGTTATCTCCAATATTAGCAATAATAGTATCTAATTGAATTGAACAAACAAAGATAGTACTTACTATGTTCCGGCAACCCTTTTAGTATTGGCTTGGTCTTCATCGCCTCCAAAAATCCTGGCCAATCCAAAATCTGATATTTTTGGATTGAGCTCTTCATCCAATAATATGTTACTTGCCTTTAGGTCCCTATGAATAATCCTAAGTCTCGAATCCCTGTGAAGGTAGAGTAGACCTCGACCAATTCCCTCAATAATGTTGAAGCGTTTTCTCCACTTTAGCAACTCTTGTTTGACTGGATCTAATAAATTTAATCAAAGCAAGTAAGAAAAAGTAAAATGAAGATTAAACATATCACTGTTGAGGAATAATCGTACATTCTTTGTGGACAGGATTTTGGGCATGTTTATAAGAAATGAGCAATCATCACTTGTAGGATCGGTTTTATGAGATGAATTAGGCTTATGAATTTCTTCATGGTATCAAAGCCTGCCACAGAACGAATGGGAGCCCACACTACTTACCCAATGGCAAGGACCAGGAAAAATACCGGCCTGCACGTGAGGGAAGGTGTTGAGAAATAATCTCACATTGCCAGTGGACAAGATCTTGGACATGTTTATAAGAAATAATTAATTCTCTCATGTAGAACCGATTTTATGATATGAGTTAGGCCTATGAATTTCTTCAATCACTACCATAAATATCATATTTCGACTCCTAAAATACATAATCCCAGACTAGGATAAATTTGAAGATACTAATGTTATAACATAAGGGCAACAGAATTAACTAACCAAAAATAAATGTGTCCAAACTTTTGTTTGGCATGTATTCATAGACCAACATCTTTTCTTCACCTTCAACACACCCTCCAAGGAGTCTAACAAGATTCCGATGCTGAAGTTTAGAAATCACCACCAACTCATTCATAAATTCTTCTAGCCCTTGTCCTGAAGTTCTCGCAAGTCTTTTAACTGCAATTTCTTGTCCATCTAGCAATTTTCCCTATAAAAAATAAAAACAACCCAATGACTATATATACAATCAAGCTATTAGGCAATAAGCCTCTACGAGGTGCAACCATTACCCTGTAGACAGGACCAAATCCACCCTGCCCAAGCTTATTAGATTGATCAAAGTTGTTTGTGGCACTTGCCAGCTCCTCAAGACTAAGTATCGGTAGCTCCTCAAGTACTTTGTCTTTGTTCATGCTGACGGCAAGATTTTCTTCACCGTGAGATTTTAGACATATTCCTCCTATTTTGAACAATTAAATTTCATTACTTTTCTTTTTCCTTGATGGTTTAGTCATCTGTAAATAACTAAGCTGAAGGAATGTGCATTATATATACCTTTTCGTTTAGCCTTCCGCCGGCATAAGAAGAAAATGCAAATGGCAATGAACAATGATCCTAAGACCACAGTGACCGTGATGATTACTTTCACTTCTCCCTTTTTATCTGCAAATCAGAAACATCAAACTAATTCATGTCCTGCAAGGAGTTCATAGCTTAGGAATTGGCCACAAATGCATGAAGTGAAGCGTAATATAAACTTCGAAAGAAAAAGAAAATCAACCCACCAAGTTCTGAATAGGCCACACGAACATAAAGATCAACTCCTCCAGTTGAAAACTTTTGTGAGTCTATCAAGTCACTACTCCATGACATACACCCAATGCCAGATTCATATGCGTAAGCTATACAAGAACAATTCTCCAAACACTGGTATCTACATTCATCCTCAATAATAGAAGACCAATTTGCAAAGTCTGGCGTTTTCATCATCTTCACTTTCAAAAACCCATCCTTTTGGCCTTCTTCACCACCAGTGCTCACCCTCTTACATTGCAAGGGTGTCCTCCTCACACACCCGCTAGTCCAATTTCTTCCATTCCATTCTTCTATGATCTTTGGCTCAAACCCCTCTAAACAGCTGCAAATTGGTGAGTTTTGTGAGTTACAACTTCCAAATGCCCCACACTTGCCATAAATATCGCATTCTGACATCAAAGATGACCACGTGACCTCCCAATCCTTCCCATTAATGGAGCTAATTTCCTCTAGATTTCCTTCGGAACTCAAGGTATAATGTGATAACATAGACTTGTTTGAAAAATCAAAAGTAAAATAGAATGTTCCTTCTTTGTCATCTACAAGACTAAATCCATCAAGATATAGAGAATACATGGTCGGTATTCCAATAAATAGCCGACTATTCCATGGACCACTACGCCAATGGGGTTGGCCGTCTTTCCAAATGAATATTTCAGGAAGATTGAAAAAGTAAATACCTGCAAAAAAGGCTCCAACGGACGGATCAGAAGGGCTCTTCCATGACGCTAGCTGCACATTCTTGCCTGTTATTATATCAATAATCATTTTCATCTTTGGCAGTAATGAATCAGAAGGATATTGGAAACTCTCCCATAAGATTGAACCGGTATTGTTTTCTTTCATGACAAGGTTCCCAGAATCTAAAAGCTGAACACTTGGATTGGAAACTGAATTTGGAACATTTGATGACCAAATAATCTTCTTTTCTTCGTCTAATACCACTAGATTGCCATCTTCGGATATAGTAAGAATCCCAGAGGAAGTCTTGAGGGGTCTGTTTCTATTAGCAACCCATACGACATGAGAAGCTGAAACTTTAGTATACCATATCCCAACATACCGATAGGTTGAATTTGTAGAGCTGAAAAATCCCAGTTTAAAGTCACCGCCATTGGAAATTATGATTTCAGGGTCTTTGATGAATTGATGTGCTGTGATAGTGTCTATGGCACATCCAAACTCCAAACAAGACAAAGATATCAAGAGTACCTGGAGATATGACAAGTTTCTGGTTCGAACGAGCCCCATAACTTGTCGGATCGATGCTTCTTGTTTGTGAATTAAGTGAAGTCAACTTTGGATGCCCAAGCGCGCTGTTGATTATTTGGATAGAATTTTAAGACATCATTATCCTCATGTTTTCAACCCTTCAAATTTCAAACTTGAACAAATTTCCAGTTGACATTATTTGTGAGCAAGACAACTATATTTTAATTACACAAATATAAATCAAGTTTATAAATGCGATATATAGTTATTTAGCTGCTTTCTATATGGCTCATCGATTTCCAACTTAATTGCTTGAATATTTTATTATTTGGATTTTTTTAACCTTATCAAAAGCCACCAAAAGTCATGAATCATTGAAAACTGGCGTATCCAAATACTTAAATATTAATAATGTCATTGTATATTCATCATGAGGAGTTTTTTCTTCTCGGTACCTGATACTCAATCTATATATATATAAATATGTATATATGTGGTATTTGTGGGTTTTACTTGAATATTTTGGTCTAAAATGAAAACGACCTTCATATTATAATCTAACAATAAATAAATCGAGTTTAAAAGATAATTGGTGTTTGAAATTTTTTTTAACTATAATGAGTTTCACAACAAATAGTGTGTACTTGTATTAACAGAACAAATAGTGCACTTTCTGGCCATTTATATTATATTGTATTAGAACTCATTTTCATCTTTGGTAGAAATGAATCTAAAGGATGGAAACTTTCCCATGCATATGATCATTGACTTGGTAATGTTTTCTTGCAAGACAAGGTTACCGAAATCTAGAAGTTGGGCGCGGGATTTGATGACCAGGTTGGCCACAAAGGAACAGAACCTACTACATTTGTTGACCAAATAATCTTCTTTTCTCCGGCTAATACGACTAGATCATCACCGTCTTCGGATATAGTAAGAATCCCGGAGGAGATCTTGAGGGGCTTGTTCCTATTAGTAACCCATATGGCACGAGTCTCAGAAACTTCAGCATATATCATATCCAAACATGGCGATAAGAAGAATTTGCAGGGCTAGAAAGGATATTCCCCTCCGAGCCCGCTGGGTTGGGCCTGGCCAAGATACTAAGGCCCCTTTTAGACTAGATCCTGCCCTCCTACGGCCAGGAATCATCAAAAGAGCCCGATCCACAAATTGTGATAGCAGAAAGGGAAAGCATCACATGGGAAACGAGTCAACGGGGACAGACAGGGCGCGCTGACCTTGATACTCGCCTATGATGCCCAGCTTTGAAGGATCTACGACGGCAAATGAACGGAAAGCACGAGCTCCATTCTCTGACGATAGGGACAATAAGTGACCACGCTGATCGCTAACCGTCGAGCCGCCACCTGGGAATTCATGCCACATTAATGGCGCCACCTCAGACTCCACGCCACATTAATAGCGGCACTTCAAACGCCATGCCACATTAAAGGCAATGACCGAGGCAACTATGAGCGTGACACATACCCCTGACACAAGGTATGAGAATGTCCCCCTGAAATCTCGTATAAAAGCCATACTCCAGATACGAAGGAATCTCTTTGAACTCTATTATTCTCCTACGTACAATTCTCCCAAACAAAATACTGACTTTAGCATCAGAGGCTCCCAGGACCACCACCAAGCCCACATTTGTCTTTGTGATTGCAAGTAGAAACATCCCCGCCTGAGTTGCAAGAACTTAGCCCAGATGTACGAAACACGACCTTAAAAGTGGCACCGTCTGTGGGACTCTAATAGACTTAACGTGTCTTTCGTATGCCTGCTACTGCACGTTCACAGGCAACCCGTGAACAAGAAGCGATGTCAATGAACATGGAAGGACGTTTCGTAGAGATGGAAAAAGGTATGAGAAAGATAGCGGAGGAAGTCAAGAACCTTCGCCGTAAAGTTGAAGCTCTAAGACAAGTCAACACTAAAATGCAGCAAGGCCAAGTAGGAATGAGCAGGAAGAATCCCAGAGTATTGGCGGGGTAGACATCGGTGAAGAAGAAAGAAGGAAGATGCACCATGAGTTGCGGAGCCTCATGAACAAGTATGAAGAGATGGTGAGGAGGATGGGCGACTCCTCATCAGTGGATCAGCTGCTCACTAATACAAACTTACTCTACAGTGCTGAGGTAATGGTTGCACGGTTGCCACCAAAGTTTAGGTTCCCTCAAATAGAAATGTACGATGGGTCTAGGGACCCCTTTGAACACCTAGAGACCTTTAAGGCTCATATAACCCCGCATGGTTTCCTCAGGAAAATTGCTTGCAGAGCCTTCCCATTAACCTTGAAGGAGGCTACGAGAGGGTGGTTCAAGTCATTGGCACCCGGATTAGTTGACAGCTTTGGAAGACTTGCTCATCTGTTCCTCACACAGTTTATGGCCAACGGGGGGAAAAGGCGTCCAGCAGCGTACCTCCTAACCATCAAGCAAAGGAAGAATGAAAGCCTGAAGGCATACCTCTCCAGGTTCAACAATGAGCGTTTGAAGACGGATGACCAAGATGAAAAAATCACATTGGCAGCAATCATGGGAGGCGTATGGCCCCGAAACCAATTTATATCAGGGTTGGCAAGGAGAACCCCCACCATGCTACGGGAGTTCATAGATTAGGCTGATGGCTTTATCAATGCCAAAGACACACTCCGAACCTTGATCGAGCCCAAAACAACAGAGCTTGAATAAGCAAACAGAAAAGCCAAGGCGTCTAGCAAAGCTAAAGCCCCAAAGAAGGCCAAATGGAGCCAGCAAGACAAAAGGCAAGATAAGGCGCTCCTCCCAAGAGGCCTAGGACCTCGGTAACTAAGCCTAATTACTTACGTAAGGGTTGTTCATCTTCTTCCTCAAGTCCCTAACGGTTTCTGCAGCCATGATTTGTTTTTTGTGAAGCTCTTCCATGTTACTACCTCCTCCCCTCAGCCCTGTCGGACTGAATTGCAGTTTCCCCAGGGAGACCAAACCGCTGCAAAATCCTCCACTCCAACAGCCCCAAATCCTCCACAAACAACTGTGATTGCCCAGCCCCTACGTTGCCACCCTACACAATGACCCATGCTACCCAGCCAACACCCGAGGGCAAACACCATAGAAACTGCCACAACCCTACACCATGAACCACCATGGAAATAGCCAACGGAAACGCCCTATCTTGCTACCCCCGGAGCAAAGCACCCATACCCATAACCCAGCCGCCACTGCACCCTTGAACAGCCCCGCATACCAGCCAACAACCAAGGATGAAGAAGACTGGCCAGGCCCACTAATGCTCTACCCAAGTCCCTGTTGCACAACCACCCAACCCCATGTCCATACAAATTGGCACCAAGAGGAAGAGAAGCCAACCACCCTGACCCTCACTCCCATGTTCAGCCTCTCCAAGATGCCACCGTTAGCAGCAACAGAGCACGTCGGAAAGCAGCCTCTCACAATGCTACCATCACTGCATGACATGCACTGTGAGAAAGACCCTATTCATACCGACGGTTGGCTCGCTGTGGGTTTTCACCTCTATTCACCGTCGACCACCATAGGGAAGGGCCCCGTTAGCCAAAAACTACCGGCCATCACCCCTCTTGTACTATGCTGCTAACCACCTTCGGCCTCCGCCTAGCTCACTACTTGGTCGCATGTCCCCTTCTCTCTTTGTAAGCCTCTGCCGCCCCTCTGCTACCCACAATGAACGTCGGCCTTGTTTTCAAAAAAAAAAAGAAAGAAAGTGAATTCTTTGAGTCTTGCGTAAAGTCTCTTGTGCAAAGTAGAGTAACTTTTTGAGATGAAATTACATTTATGCCCCTTTGAGTTACAAGCCAAAGCAAATGTGTTTTCAACTTGTATGAATATTTCAATTATGTTGTGCCAAAAAGCTTTTGAATATGAATATTTTTAATTGTAGCTCTGATCTTTTGATAACCTGTTTCGGTTCTACATTCTGAAAATAAAAATATTATGTTCTGCATTTTGAACTTTATAAATATTCATATTTACATACTAGTATATGATCTCAGTTTACTAAGTTGTTGATAACTCACTCCTTATCTCCAGTTCTCCACAAAAATTTGAGACAATTTTGATAGTTTAGCTGGAAATCAAGAGTAGGAAGCAGGGATAATGCTAAGTGAGCATAGTAGACTAAGTACAAAAGGATTACATAGTTATTAGATAATTTTATTCAGTAGTTTTGTTATGCTCTATTGACTTGGTATTTAAGAAGGTTGACATTCATATTAAGACTTTAGGGTGTTCCTAGTTAATTTTTGGAGAAGTTGGTTTAAAACAATGAGATATATATGTTATCAAGAATTTGGAGTCTATAAATATATGTTTGAGATGTGAACTTAAGTGACAGGTGATAACTCATATAAATAATAAGTGACACGACACGACACACACAACCTAATTGATAATTAATTTTTATTGGGTTAACATAAACACGACCCATTTAACTTATTTTATATAAATGTGTTGAACTAAAACATATTTATTTTAATCCAGTTAATATAAATTCATATATACTACATATATAACTATATAAATTGTTCATAATTACAATTGTATTCGTTATATAAGATAATTAAATAATCAAATATTAATATAAAATTTCAACAATAATAAAGGCATAAATCTAAACACTTATAAAATTTGAAAATACAATTTATTCATATTATAAGGGTTGATTGTAGGTTTTACAATTTATTCATTTATTAATCGTGTCTTATCAAATCAATTTTTTTTTAACTGAAATTCGTTTATATCAAATTTAAATATACTTATTTGTGTTGACTTCACAAAATGTATCATATATCGCCTCACGAAAGATATAAATATAAAATAAATGTACCAATGCACTCGATGTATCTCTAATATGAGTTTGTGGTCGTACACGTCAGTTCCAGGTATATCTGAAGATTATTATACTAAAGTTTCTGACAATTATTATAAAACAACTTGACTTTTGGATTCACAGTTGTCATTTTCCAAGAATTTGGTATTTTTACTTTTAAAAAAAAATCATAATTATATTTCAACAGAACAATCCTTTCCTTTTCCTTGTACCCGTAAAAGTAGTTCAGACTGTTCAGCCTTGTTTTGATTTTGGGCCCTTTGAGATTTTTTTCTTTTTGGACTCTTCTTGGAGAGAAAAATATTGCAAGTTCTTCTAGAGCGGCCAAGCCTACTTAATTCTTGTTACCCCTTTCAATTATTTGAGTTATGGGTTTGCAAGTAAATGGGCAAGGATTTCTCCTTTTTTTTTCTTCTTTCTTTCTTTTTTTTTAAACTTTCTGAGGGATGCTTAGTTTTTAAGCCCAAAAAGTTATACAGTTCATTATATATATATATATATATATCTTTTATATAATAAAAGTGCTATCTTTAAGTGAACAGAAATAAATAGTAATTTGTATTTGACACTTTATTTTCTATTTCCGTCCTTATATAGCTTTTTATTATTACATTTTTGTTCTGACTCTTGTATTTTACTTTCTGTTTGTACCCTTCTATGAGTGATCTTTATTATGACTTTGTTCCTGATTCCTGTGTTATTTGATTTTTTTTGTTCCGCTGATGCCCCTATTTGACTAAGTATTATTACGTTTTTGTCCCTGATTGATGAATAGCATTTTTTCGACCAACATTTTTTTTTCAATTCTGTTGTGTTTTTTACCTAGAAATTTCCTTCCCTTTTGTGTTTTTTTCTTCATTTCACCAGCTTATCTCTTTGCCTTCCAATTTTATCACTCATGTGGTGTCGCTTCTTTCACAGATTAGTCTGAAAGTTATGTCTCTCTCTCTCCTATCGAAAATAATTTTTCGCAATTTGTATACAACCTTGTACATTGTAGCTATCCAACACTTAAATTGGATAGCTAATTAACCCAAAATTATATCTCACCAAAAATTTACTGAATAAACAAGAGGGTGGGGAGATTTGAGAAATCAACAGCAGAAACCATTCCAGTGGGCTATAACCATAGGCATCTTGCGTCATTTCTATTAAGAGTACACACTGTTTTGTTTGATTTTCAGATGGGGCAGAAGAAGATGTCATTCGTTTGATTTTTAGATGAAACAAAAAACCATTAAAGACTAATAGACTAATAGAAAAACATAAACTTTTTTAGAAATGGTAGAAAAATGCAAACTTTCCAAACTTCTCATTTTTTGTGTTCGATCCGAAACGCCTCATCTCAAACATCCAACCCAAGACGCACAATTTTCCCGTAGATTTTCTCACATAGCTTAGATCTAAAAACATAGAAAAAAAGAGAGAAACAGAATAAAAGTGATGAAATTTGTGGAGAAAAAAGTGGGAGAGCAGATAAAGGAAAATGCTTACTCTAGGAGAAGGAGGGAGAGAGAGAGAGGGGGGGGGGAGTAGAAAAGAAGAAAGACAATTGTTTTGCAACTGTCTATGTGTCCTCTCTTCAAGCTATGAAGTAAGAAAAATGTTTGGGGTACCCATTTTGAGTCTGAGCATTTCTACTGATTATTTTTTTTAATAATGATTAAGTAAGCATTTTTTTAATGATGTGGTAATTTAAAAAAAAATGTTTAAGAGTATAAAAAAATGTATAAAAAAATATGAAAAAGAAAAGTTCATTTGGCTTTATCAATCAGACCTCTCGTGCTACACGATTCATGAAGTAATGATCAACGTTCCAAAGGATACATCATTGAAAGTTAACAATTTTATAATATTAATTTTAATAAAAATTTTATTTATCATACCCTAAACCACACACCACATGTCTTTTAATTTTGTTTCCTTTTCTCATAAAAAATATATGTGATATATAGATGATGAATAAAACAATTCAATTAGTTTAACAAAAATAAAATAAAATCATGTAAACAAAGTAAATTTTAAAACTATATTATTTTCATATTCTAAAATTTAAAGAGTCATATTTGAAAAATATGTTTTGTTCATTAACACTACAAATATATATCCCATTTAGTTTGGACTTAATATTTAGAAGATTTTCAAACACTTGGCTTAATTTAAAAGTCATATGCTAGATTTAAAATAAATACTTGAGATAGCAATATTTTTCTCCAAGATTTTCTAAAATTCTAAATTTATTTCATGCAAGAACATTTACCCTATTTGCAAAAAACATTGCGATCCATGCTATATATAATTTCATGTAGGAACAACGACATAAGAGATTTAACATGCTGTCCATTCATCCAGTGACTTAATCAACAACATAAGTTTCAGGTATATATTGCCCTCAAACTACAACAAAACCGTTTTGTTAACTTAAATTGTTTTTTACATTATATATATTGTTCACAACAATTTGCCTCTGAAGAGCTTTTTTGACATTTTTTTATACATGTTATGAGATTATGATGTTTTATTATTTAAAATTTTTTTCTTAATTTTTACATTATTTTTAGATGAATATTACTATAATCTATTTATGTGAAAAGATTTTACTTTTTTATATATCTTTTTTTTTTCTACCAACCGGGCATTACGTACAAAGGGCATACGTGCCGTGCACGTACCACCCATACATACATATATATATATATATATATATATGTATATAATTGTTCAAAAAAGGAGTTAAAAGGGTTATAGAAGTAAGTGAGGTTGAGGTTATAATTTGATAAATGTTTTACTCACAAGTTTTTTTTATAAAAGTAAACTTATAAACTGATATCGCTTAATGTTATTTGTTAGATTGTAAAATAGATCTAACATATAACATGAAACTACGTTAATTTGTGAGTTTACTTTTATGAAATATTTTTATAATTGTAATACTTCTCTTATAATTTTTTTGGGAGCCAAACCAAATTTTGAGATGGGCGAATCTTAAGTGAGTTGCGATAAAATAAGTTGAAATGAAAGTTGAAAGTTGAATAAAATATTGTCAGAATATTATTTTTTAATATTATTATTGTTTTAGAATTTGAAATAATTGAATTGTTTATTATATTTTATGCAGAAATTTAAAAAAATTATAAAAATTAGATGAGTTGAAATCAACTCTGAATCTAAACGGAACCTAATGTTTAGGTCCATTATATATGAAAATATTAAATTTCAACAAATCTTTTATTTCTATTTTCTAGAGGATGAAATATTTAGAAAAATTAATCTTTCAACAATTAAAAATCAAAACTTTTGATTTGCTTTCTCACCAATTATGAAATACTTAGTACTTAAATACAGTACCTACTCAACGAACTGATCTACTCGATCGGTAACAATTTTTCAGATCATATCTATCTTTTATCTCTGTTAACAATTTATTTACACCAAAATTGTACGGCATCCAGCTTAGTAATGTTGGAACTTATTGCAACGTATCGATGCATGTTGTCAAAGTAACCCCCACTAGTACTTGTATTTTATTGCTAGCTACAACCCTACAAATCCCAAATATATATCTTTTGCGCATGTACTTTGTAAAAATATAGCTTTTACTAAAAAATAATGAGTTTTTTTTACAACTTTTTCCTAATGAGATCTATATTTTTACTAAAATATTACGCATGATTTATCTATTTACTGCTTGTAATCATTATTCCGTATTTTATCTTCATGCTCTCTACGGCCACCACGAATTCCATGCAACGTACTATGCATAATTCAAAACGACAAGAAACAAGTTAAAGGATGCAAACAATAATGAACCTGAAATATATCATCCTAGCGACATCATGAGAATTTTTTATAGGAAAAATGCTAGTTTACTTTTCTAGTGCAAAAGTGTATGTCATGTGTTTCTATTTTTTAATATTCAAGCTCCGTTTGGAATTTAGATTGAACTGATATCAACTCAATTCAATCTAATTTTAAACTAAATCTAACATCAAAACACTCAATCCTCAAATCATTAAACTTATCTCAATTCAAAAAATCTTTACACATGAGACTCACAACTTTTTTCAATTCAACATCTCTTTACACTCAAGATCTATAGCATTTTTCAACTTTTCATAAATACATCTAAACTCATCTTAACATCTAAATTTATCTTAGATAGGTCTTACAAAACTCACTTCACAATCTCAACTTACTAATATTCATAAAAAACTCAGCTCATCTCAACATCTAAACGGAATCTTAAACAAAATTATAGGAATAGTCACTCTTGATGGCATTCTAGAGCTAGAGTAGCAGCTCCCTTTTTTATAAGCTTCACCAAAATTTGAATATCAAATAAGGGAGGAGGCCGCAAGCCCATCATTCAATCCTATCTTTTATTCTCCTCTTAAAATTCTAGAAATCAGTACCATTTGATATAGTATTATCAACCAATTCTTCTCTTTTTTGTCCTAATTCTTATGTTATTTAAACTGATAGAAGAATTCAAGTTGAAAAATGTGAAATTATCACTTATCCTAGAAGTTAAAATTGATAGAAAAGAAATAGATCTAATTATTTATATTTATCTAAACACTCATTTTCACATGTAGGTCAAACTCTCACTTAATAAATGAGCGAAACATGTAACATATTTAATTAAATGAAGTAGAATATAGAGTCAAGATTCGAATTCAAGATTTCTGCTCATATATTATGTAAAATCATCACTTATCTCAAAAGTTAAAACTAATAAAAAGAATAGATTTAATAATTAATATTTGTCTTTACAATAAATATAAGCACGTCGTACACATAATCAGTAGCCTTTTCGAGTATATGTATGTATGTATGTATAGGTATATGGCCTGTTGGATGATATTAGATTCCAAAAAATAAATAAGCAAACAATGTACGTCCATATGGCTTTTATGGAAGGTAAACTGTCGTGCTGCATGATTGTTTCAATTTTCTGTTTTGACAAGTGATTAAGTAAGCCTAATTACATTCCAAACATGATTTGGACAGCCAATAATCCCAAGTGTTTGATTTAATTGGTAAAATTAAGGAATGAATATTGTCAAAGAATAATCAATATATATATATACATAAAAATGGGTACATAAGTACGTATGAATTTGACTAGGCCTTTGACTACAAGTTGTATGTACGAAAAAAAAAAAAAAAGGTTTCTGTCATTGCACTGGACCATATGTCTAGAAAGATGGGTTGGGAGTTTTCTAGGAAAGTGGCAAGCCTTGGCATAAAGCTATATATATCGTATTTCGTAATCGAATCCGAAGGAAAACTCTTGCATTATAGCTCTGCACAAACTTTTTCATGGATGAGTTGGAAGGTTCTTGGGAGCCTCCATTTCAATGAAACAGAGACTCCTTCACATCATGATTTTGGTAAGGGACCCTTGAGTCAATTTGTATTATTTGTGACATTTGGATCTACATTCAAAAGCAAAAAATCTTGTCGCATTAACAGCAAAAGGACATACATATTCATGTCTGTTCTTGTCAACTTGTTTGAGTTTGGTTAACACTGTAATTTTACTTATAAGTTAAGTGTGTAAATCTTTATAAACTTGGTCAAAATATCGATACTTATAAAATTATTTTTTTAAGTATTTGTATATATAATCGTGATGTGCGTAAAATTATTTTGAAAAAGAGTGGGTTTACTATTAAAAAATTAATTTTTTGTATATAAATCTCATATTTTATTTACTTTTTTTAAAATGATTATGCAAAAATTATATAATTCACAGTTATAAATATCTTTTTTCATATAAAAAAATTTAGAATCTATCGAAGCCGACCAGGAAGAAACATGATTAATCATATCAATTTTTTCTATAAATCTACTCTATTTTTATCTCATCTGTTATATTATTAAACAATAATAAGAATCATTGACCAGTATCTAGAATTTTGTGCACGTAATTAACAAAAGAAATGATTTTTTTTACTTAGAGAGGCATGTATTAGAATATAGAACTTATAAGCGGTGGTGTCTGATTTCTGAGCCATGGATGGCAGTGGCAGTAAGTAGGCCAGAGCAGATAGATAATTGGCGAATGCAATGCATACAGATAGAAGCGTCCCCATTTGGGACCAGCGAAAGATTGGGGGATTTCTAATACCTCCTGACCAATCCCATCTTCACGGAAGCATCGCGCTGGGCGCTCCCAGACAATGCCATCACCCGTTCGTACATTTTATCTGCATTTATTAACAAAATGGCTGGAAAACTGAAAAGCATTAATCATACAGATCTTCCAGCTTTTAGTGATTCAAAATGCCCTTCTTTTTTTCTTTTTCTTTTTTCTTTTTTTCTTTTCTGGATTATTCAAACGAATGCCTGGAGCACTTGGGTTCCTCGATTTGTTTAGGAATGGATGTTGACAGATTTGGACATGTGTATGCTTAATTCAACTCCTAATTTGGCTTTTGGGTTGGCCATTTTGAGCGAAAAAAAAAAAAAAGTTAAAAAAAAGGGTTCATACCAAATACATTTTAATAATTATTAACAATATTGTAAATAGAGGTCCAGATGAGGAGTTTTTTCAATCCATGTATTTTTATTTTGCACACAAGAAAATGCTTTTCCATGACCAAGCATGCAGTACCTTCCCATGCAACTTCGAGGAAGGAGAAGTGGCTCAGACCATGAAACGGCCACAAATTATTCACAGCAAAATCCCGGCACTAACCTCTTGTTGAAACAAACTCTCTTATCTTATCTGTATCTTTGTTCTCATCCTAATCAACCTCTCCTTCCTCGAAAACTTCCTTTCAATTTCCTTGGGTTTCTTCTAGATCGCATCCTCCTTCTTCGTTTCCCTGCCGCGTGTATATATATGACCTCCAACCTGGTCATCTTTCCATAAAATATATCCGAAGCAAACGTAGACTCCCGCACAAATTTTAAAAGTTGTTTGATATTTAGTCAAGTACGTACGTAGTTCCTAAGCTCTCAATCAAACTTGGTTAATTATCATCAATGGCGTCACGCAGTGGGGTTGTTTTCGAAGACTTCTTTCCCGCCATGGTCGAGAAGTTGGGTGCTGAAGGATTCATGAAGGAGTTGTGCAATGGGTTTCGCTTGTTGACGGATGGAGACAAGGGTAAGATCACGTTCGAGAGCTTGAAGAAGAACGCGGCTTTGCTGGGATTGCAAGGTATGAGTGATGAGGAGGTAATGTGCATGCTTAGAGAAGGAGATTTGGATGGGGATGGAGCTTTGAATGAGATGGAGTTTTGTACTCTGATGTTTAGGTTGAGCCCTGAGTTGATGGAAAGTTCAAAAGAATTGTTGGAGGAAGCCATTGTTAGTGAATATTAGTTAGTTTCCTTTCCTTTCCTTTCCTTTCCTTGCAATCCAAACCCCCCCACCCCACAAGAGAGAAAGAGAGAGAGCTTTGTTCCTGTCCTTTACTTGGGGATTAATCTTCTCTGTTCTTACTGTTTTCCTCGCCGGATTGGGTTCTCTGTTCGTTCGTTTGTTTGCTTGTTTTTTGTAGAGTCCTCTGTTTGTTAAGGAAGTTTTTGTTACAGAGACACCCAAAAGAACAAAAAAAAAGAATGTAGTGTCTCTGTGTTCTTCTAATGAGCATTATCTCTCTCTTTTTTCCAATGCTGTTATTTCTGTCTGTTTGATAAAGAATCAAAGCTTGTGTCCTCTGTTTTTTATGTTCCGGAAACATTACATCGACTCTGTTCCTACCTTAAATCAACACAAGATGATAATTTGGCTTTGCATATTTGTTAGCTGATTGCACGTGTAATGAACAAGAGAGACATGCAAATGACAATCAATATTCCTGGAAATGAATTCATGTATTAATGATTGAACAGTTTTAGTGTCCTGGATCAAATCAGAAGACAGAAATCCTTGAAACTCTACGAGGAATGAACTTCCTGTATCAAATGAGACAATCCCTCTTTATTTCTATTATGGTTGGGCATGGGCTGGACAAGGATTGTACTTTCCAGCTTTTCACAAGAAACCGCCTAGTTTAAGTTCAATTTGGATATATAAAATTATCTCCTCTTATTTTATCTCACTTCATAGTTATAATTTTTTATCTCACATCGTCGTTATAATTTTTTTAAATTTTTATATAAAATATAATAAATAATTTAATTTTTTTAATTTTTAAATAAAAATTATATTAAAAAATTATATTTTAATAATAATTTATCTAATTTTTAATAAAATATCTTATCTAAGTTGTATAATCAAACGAAGTATTAGAATGAGGCTGGTCAATGAAAGGTTGAGAAACAGATCGTGACTGACTGCCCACACTTTATGTTGGTCCCTGTTTCGGATGTCAAAAACGACAAAGGTTCAAGTCATTATTGGGGAGGTTATTAATTTGAGTAATTCTATATACAGTTATAGAATATATAAATATCATACAATCATTTTGAAAAAGAGTGAAATCTATTATTAAAAAATTAAATTTTTTTTATGTAAATCTTATATTTATTCACTTTTTTTAAAATGACTATACGATACTTGTATACTCATAATTACAAATATCATTTCTCTATTAATTTATACTAATCCCTTAGTCTCTTGACGTATTTGTGACTTCTTACAAAATTTAAAATATATATATTTAAATTAAAAAGTCGTTAAAAAATATGAAGAGATAAAAATCAAAATTTTGGTTTCTTTCTCTTTTATATTTATATTTTTAACTTTTTAATAAATCACATTAAAAGAATTAAATAAATAATATAAATAAAGAGACATAATAACATTTCTCTTATTTATAACTCCATTTTCTCGAGACGTTTATGATTTTCCAGCTTTTATATGGATTTCATCACGACTTTGGGCCTCCTTCCGGGCACTGTAGCTGCCCCATGGCCGCCATCCGAAGCGTGGCCAGGCCTAGAGTTCAAGCTACCGGGAAATCTAAAACAAAGAAGAGGATCGTGACGGTTTGTAGCCCCGGTTTGGTTTTACAATGTTAACGCATAGAAAATTATATTTAGAGAAATGATATTTGTAATTGTGTAAGATGTAAATATCATAAAATTTTTTTGAAAAAAAATGAATAAGTACGATTTATATGAAAAAAATTAATTTTTTAATAATAGATCTCACTCTTTTTTAAAACGACTGTCAACTCTTATATACTTTACGACTGTATATAGTATTACTCATCTATTTATAAGCAGGTATAAATAATATATTTGGTAAAGTACTTATATGACATAATTTGATTTAAAAGATAAATCTAAAAAAAAACTAAATTTTACAAATTAAATCTTATTATATAAATAATATGGATTGTATATTGTACATACGTGTTTACACAAATAGAATAGCTTTTATGATAAAAGAGAGAGGAATATGATCCTCATAATTATTTTACAACTATTTTATTATTCTATATGGAATGGGTGGTAGCTTTGAAAAATAGAAAATGATAGATATAACGAGAAAGTATACTTATCATTTAGATTTTATCTTCACAATCTCTTCACACTCTACACTCTATATTTTTTTTAATTTTTATTATTTTTTATCAAATATTTATTATATGAATAATGAATAGAAAATTTGAAATAATTTAAACAGAATAAACTCAAAAAAAATTTAAAAAATTTAAAAATTTTAAAAAATATAGAGTGTAGAGTGTGGTGGAGGTTGTGTAGCAAAACTCATGATATACCGATTAGGTTTTTTTATTTTTTAAGATTTGTGTTTGTTTAGTTTTTAGTATTGGGTTTTTTATTTTTTTTGCATTTTTTAAAAAATATATAAAAAAAAATGCTTCAAAAAAAGAAATAAAAAAAATTTACATTGTTGGTACAATTCTTCGGTAGGTTTTCTCGGTGGCCCAAACATTATCCGTGTAAAATTGATGTTTATTTTCAATAAAGTGACATAATTGTATTAATTGATTGTAAAATTAATTCTAAAAGAGTTAGGTGTATTTATTATCCTGAAAAAATGATTAACCAATTACGATGATTGGACAATGGACAACAACACCATTTAGCAAAATCGGATATGACTATGTGTCACGCATCCATTATACCTTATACTTTATAGGTCTCCCGCAATCCCCTGACCGAATACCGCATCCATCTAGGGATGAAAATGGGTCTGGTCTGGGGGTTATACCATTATGGTCCATCATTTTCCCGGACCACCGGTCAGGTCGGTCTAGTTTAATTATTTTATTTACTTTTAAAATAAATTAATAAAAAAATTATTAAAATTAAAATTAAGTAAATTATTAATATGAATTACGTAACTAACTCATTAAAAAAATATTTAATTATAATTATATTTATGATGTTAATAATTACTATTTACTAACTTAGACTTTACTCTTTAATATGCATAATTATTAATAATGTCATACATTTTACATATGATTAATGAATATTAAATAATATCATTGTCACTACAATATAGTTGCTTTTTAGTTAGTGACGGTTAGAAAATTATGACAGTCTCCAAACCGTCGCTAAAAAGTATTTTCTGTGACGGTTTGTGGAAACCGTCACTAAAGGTAGATGAGTTTTCTTTTTTACGTTCGAACGGAGAGCAAATTTACATTCAAACGTCACATATACGTTCGAACACTGTAGCTACCTACGTGCGAACGTCAAATGGTTTGACGTCAACGTTCGAACGTTAGTAAGTAATGTTTGAACATTAATTGTAAGTTTAAATAAAATATGACTCTAATGTAAAAATAATGTAGTTTTTTTAGTGCATAATTTGTGAATAAGTCTAAAAAATTGTAATATACATTTATATACACACAATTTGTAAAATATAATTATATATTTATATGTATAAATATATTTATGTTTATACATATAAATATATATTTATATATACATATATAAATATATATTTATGTTTATATATATTGGAAGTGCAGTAATTTAGTATTAAAGTTGGAAAATCTAACATTAAAAAAGATTGAGAATTAAAATTAAAAAACAATAGATATATTAAATAATATTGTTCCTTACATATATTAAAAGCAAAATAAAAAATATGATAGAATTTCGTAAACAATATTCACGTGAACGCGTTGTTCACAAAATTCGTACTTTGTATCTCTTCAGTCAAGCTATCAATCTTCTCATTGAGGATACCTACACAATGGGTTATCTCATCGACAAACTCCTCTACAGTCACGATCTGTCGATCGATATGTGCAGTCAACTATGAGATCACCTCATCAACCCAAACAGGCCGCGCATCTCCAGCAGATGTACTTATCCGCTGCTGACTACTACTCCCCACACTGGGCCCAGGTTGCGTCGGAGAAGCTAGATCTACTACAGGGGGTGGCTAACGTCGAGGATACCCCATCGCATGTCCAATGCTATGTTGATGCGTGCTCATATCAAGGGGGCTCATTTGATCTGTGACCCGCTCATCCGGCTAGAGTGGTACTCTCTAAGCAAGTAATAGATGGCTGATGATGACACCGTATGAGAGGTTGTCCTTGGAGACGATACTCACCTCGAAACGGATCCTTTCAAAGATGCACAATGGCAAATCGATGGGATCTCCACGTGCCACTCGTATCAAAAAATATGCCCGAGTTCGATTAAATGTGGTCTTATGTGCCACAAGATCCAGGTTTGTTGCAACAATAAGCTGTAACATGTGGAAGAAAGGTAGCAGGTGTATTTAGTTAAAGGCATTCTTCCTCTCAATCTGCGTGCGGTCTCTCCTGGTGAGACGTAGAAATCCTCGTCTCTGTTATCATCCCAAGCCTCATGGTCAGTACTCTCAACCTCTGACTAGTCTGCAACTCTGGCATCATCTACTGGCCCAGTTGGGCTAGAAGATGATGTAGAAGTGCCTACATCTGCATTGAGTGTGTCGTGTGCAGATGTAGATGTGCAAACGACGACTATGTCGCCAGTCTGAGAGTCAGCTGTAGTCGATTTATCAACTACTCGATGAATCCCGAGTAGCTCGGCGATCACATCCGGTGAAATCTCAAACGACATACCGCATACAATCACGGTGTGAGAGGATGGGTCCTGAGACATGGAACACATCCCCATATAGAATTCTCAAACCATTGAGGGGTATACCTTCCCCCTCAATGTGCAGATATTTCATCAGCCTCTACTGATGAACTCATCTCTAAGGTTCGTCTGCTCTCATCTGAGCTCGTCGAACTCATTGATCAGGACTTCTCGCTCCACCATAACAGTACGAGCCTCGATCCGAGCAGTGTCCGAAGTGGCTCATTCCCTCCCCCATTTCCGGGTATGTAAAGGATGAGTCATATCCTGAAAATAGAAAAGAAAAAAAAAATTATTAGTACTATTGATGCATCTTTCGTATTAATTTTAAACTACTCTTCATTAATGTTCAAAAATTATATAACAAATGTTCGAACGTTTTATCTAAAGATGCATGTTTATTAGATAAAAATTATATTAACGTTTCAAACATAATATAATATACACGTTTGAACGATAAGGGCATAACGGATAAGAATTTTGAAATGTATTGCGTTAGAACGTTATGCCTTCCAGTTCGAGCGTATGGTTTTTACGTTCCTTCCAGTTCGACCATATGGTTTTTACGTTCGAATGTCAATAACTTACATTCGAACGTATGTTTTGTAGTTCAAACGTATGTTTTTAGTTCGAACATATGTTTTTTACATTCGCACGTATGTTTTTAATTTGAACGTATGTTTTTACGTTCGCACATATATTTTTTACATTCGAACATTAACATTAAACGTTCAAACGTAAGTGCATCGAAAAGTATTGTTCGAATGTAGAAAAGATACATTCGAACGTGGAAGGGATATGCAATTGTAACGTCATATGTTTGAACGTTTCGACAAAGAATGGGCAAGTCGACTCAGCCATTATCGAAAATCACGTACGACAGTCTAAGTGGTCAAATACCACCATAGAAATGAAATATACACTTCAAGAAACTTTTCTACGATGACCATTTGGCTAATGGCAACCCGTGGTGGCCGAAAAATGGAATTGAAAATCCGGCTACCAGTAACATCCAG
The DNA here is from genome assembly GCF_001411555.2 of Juglans regia. Lineage (NCBI taxonomy): Eukaryota > Viridiplantae > Streptophyta > Magnoliopsida > Fagales > Juglandaceae > Juglans > Juglans regia. Next base: position 14,686,418 of record NC_049904.1, on the reverse strand, counting down.
TTTACACAAAATCCTACTAAATCTTTAAGAAAAACATATAAGAGGACAAAAAAGGGATGCCTACATTTTTGTGACGATTGTGGCAGGGTTTGACGGCGGAGGCGACGGTTTGACGGCGGCATGCAACGGTGGAGAGATAACGGTTTAGTGCTGAGAATGATGTTTCCTGTTTCGGTTTTGGGCTTAAATACACGTAACATTCGAACTTCATTTTGAGTTACGTTTGAACGTTTGGTGACTTAATTCCCAAAAATATATATAATAGAATACAGTGTATTATATATATAATATTTTATATACTATATTATATTGTATATTATATATAGTTAATATAGAATATAAAATATTTTATTTTATAGTATATATTATAATATATACTATATATATAGAATACAGTGTATTATATATATATATAATATTTTATATACTATACAAAAAATATATAGTATTATATATACACTGTATATAATGCTATCTACCATATATAGTATATTGTTGTTGTTAGTATAGTAATACTATATAGTAATGCTATTAGTATACAACATATAATATTAAACTAATTCTATACTAATATATTATAGGGTATAATGTTATAATATATAACATAATATATTAAGTATTATATATATTATTGTATAATATAATAATAACTATATATAATAATTCTAATTCATTAAAATGTCTAGATTATAATTTAAGACTTGAATTAGAACATTTGATGAATAATATAAAAGATCTTAAAAGAAAATAACAATTAATGAGATAAGACTATACATTCCAAAATGTCTAAATATCATATATATTAAAGTAAATAAGCGGCAATAGAGGAATGAGAAGCTGATTGTAACTTCCTAAGAAATGATTATCATTTCGTATCATATATAATGATGTTTAAATATCATATATACTAATACTATACACTAATACAATTAATTATGCCTTTTTGCCATTAACAAATCCTAATTTTCGGTTAGCTATCTAATATTAATATTGGTATTACTATATTAGTACATAATACTAATATTAATATAGTAATTACATAATATATAATACTAATATACTAATATATAGTGGAGAGATCTATTATAGCAATTATATAGTAATATAGTATTACTATATAGTATAGTAATAATATATAGTAATGCTATTAGTATATAACATATAATATTAAACAAATACTATATTAATATATTATATGGTATAATGTTATAATATATAGCATTATCCTAATATTATTAGTACTTATGCTAATACTATTAGATATATACTAATACTATACATTAATACTGTATATATAATGGAAAAACAATTTATAGTATAAGTAAAGGATTGTATGCATTTATAACAAGACATTAAATTATTCTAATAATCTTTTTGTAGACCATATTTTATTGAGTATAAGTTAGAATATTACTAACAACATTATCATATATTAGTATTGCATATAGTCGATTATATCGGCTATTTTACATGCCTTCATGTGTATGGCTAATTATACCGCCTATTATTATTTTTATTATCATATAATATTATTATTAGCTATTTATTACCTAGGATTTACGTCTTTGGTATCATAGTCATATGCGATTATTTTATTATATTATTGCTATATCACATATTATTGTTACAGGACGACCAACTGGCCAACTAAAAGGCTGGTGGGATCATTACCTTTCAAATGTCGCATCTCCTTCTCAAAATTACTCACCCTGGCATTCACCTCTCAAAATCTTGAAAATGAACATTTTTCTCCAACATATTCACAAGTGATTGAAGATGATGCCCAAATATAGACCTTGAGTTAAGAAGAATTTAAAATTAACAAAGAATATCTCAAACAAGATTATATGAAAGAATAAAATAGTCACAAAAGGTTAGTATTTTTCTCAACTTTTCAAAAATAAAAATTAAATTATATTCAAGAGAAATATTATGAGTATCTAGAAAAAACACATATATATAAATATTATATTAATAAATACTAACTACTGAATAACGTCCTAAAGTAACGTTCGAACGTACATTATTGACGTTCTAACGTTTCAGTATAACGTGCGAACATGAATCGAGATATATGAGAGGAAATCAATTGATGTTCGAATGTTACATTACATTATAATACGTTCGAACACGAGAAGAAAAATGTGAGAAATTGCTCGCCTGATTTCGCCCTTATGTGATGATTTGAAACGTTCGAACGTTAGTCGATGAAATTTACTGAGAATTTATAAACATTCGAACGTCAAATTTCCGTACGTTCAAACATGAAAAGAAAAGTGCGAGTAATTTCCTGCTAGATTTCGAGCTCTGTCATAGTAAGATATGTTCGAACATGTATATTTAACGTTCGAACGCCATTTGAAAATTGGGCAGGATATTTTAACGTTCGAATGTACAACTTAAACTTTCGAACATTAAATCTAATGATTTAGTTTTTGCATGAATACACGCATAGGAGGAAGCAAACTCATTTCCGCTACTTCTCCCGTGCTCACAAGTAATCGAGAGAGAGAAACGGTGAGAGATAATGGGTCGTGGGTTAGAGAGAGGGGGTTAGAGTGAGAGGAGGTTAATATTTTGGAACTCTAGTTCCATTGATCTTGGTAAGGAAAAACTATTTTTCTTTTGTATTTTTTTGAATTTTATGATATTTGTCTTGTGTTTTTTTATATATATGCTTCTAATAAGTTAGTGTTGTATTTTTTTTAAGAATTGGTTGTTTTGGCAAGTTGAAAGCTTTGATTTGTAAGAAGATATTGTGAGTGCTAGGTATATTTCTAAACTTTAGCAATATGTTTATACATTTTGTTGTGATTTTATGCTTACTCTTGAAATATTGTGATTATTGTTTGTGAGTTTTGTGAATAGTTTGTGTGTTTATGGTGTTCATTGATGATGAATTAGTATGTTTAGAAATACTATTATGAGAATATTGTGAATATGTTGTGATATGTATTTGAAATATATTGTGTTTAGGTTGTGGATTTAAGTGAATTTTTTGATATAATAGTTTTTGGTGTTTTTTGAATTTGTGAGTTTAACAAGAAAATTGTAAGTTTAGAAAATTAATTCAACTAAAGATTAAAAGCATTTAATATACATTTAATATGAGAATTAATATGTAATATTTAATAATTATATATAATATATTCATACTAATTTAGTTAGAATATGATTATTATGCAAATTATAAGTATAGTATAAAACTTAATTTAAAAAAAAAAGAAAAAAAAAGTATATAACTTAACTATATATAAAATATAATATACATATAATAACTATAATTAATAATTACTTATTAAATAAGGATGAACTAAATGCTTATATAGAAATTATATACTTATTTTCTATATAAATAAACAACTTACTCAATTAAGTATAACAGTTAACATTATAATTTAGGAATGATAATAATTAAAATTAGATAATAACCTTTAAAATTATATAATAACAATTATAATAACAATTAAAATTACGTAGGTATCAATTAACAATGTCCTAAGATATATAATAATAATTAAAATTATAATTTAGGAATAATAATAGTAAATGATTGACTAAATTTTAGTCTAATTGGTTGACTGTCGTAGTCTCTCCGACCTTGAGAGTTGTCAAGGTCGGAAAGTTTGTGATAGTTAAGTAATTAGACTAAAATTTAGACATTTTTTCAAGATCATTTTCCCTCATTATCTATTCATGATAGGAAACTTGTGAATATATTCTTTCATATCTCTCTAGTTTAACAATATAACATGCACTACTATTTGTTTGACATTATTAATTCAAACAACATGCGGATATTGTTTGTAGTATTTTTTTTATAGATATGGTGTGACATTGCATAAATAACTTTAGACCCATTTGAGAATTAATGTACATTTATGTGTCCACTAATTCCTGAATTGTTCAGTGTGGAAAATTTGAGATTATATTATCTATATTGCACATTTTTGTTACTTTTAATCTCCACGTTTAATATAAAGTTTCGGTGTTTTCCTCTACTATTCTTCCGGTATAATGTTCGTAAGGTCACAATTCCTCTATTTGAACATGTATACTTGGAAAACTATGAAGAAGTGCTGCTGAAATTTCTACTAACGTGGAAACTAGTAGAGTAACGAGATTTGTGCTATATGGATAATATAATCTCAAATGAGATAGGACCAACTACCTTATCAAAAAAGCAATGTGAATTGAAGCATGACATGCATCTGAATTTTCTATATACGTGTTATTAATAGATAGATGTTTTTAGAAATGGACAAAAATTAGATGCGTCTGGACGATAGACTCAGAAAGGATTACGTATCGCATGCGCGTGGAGTAAGAACCTTTGTTGATTTTGCAGGGGCCTCTACTGATAGTTGTGGTTATATTAATTGTCCTTGTCAATGGTGTAAAAATTTGTGTACAATAGGATTGGATGAAGTTGAAAGTCATATATTTGTGAAATGTATGGATCTGAGGTATACCCAATGGGTAATGCATGGTGAGCCGTATGAACAGTCAGCAGATATATTGGTGGATCATCCAAATTATTTGCGGCACATGGATGATGATTATGAGCAAGATGATATGGATGAGATGTTGGGTGACATTGGAGCTGAGATGTTTATGGATGAGGTTGACGATAATGCCTCAAGTGGTCGAGGGACTGATTGTGAAAATTTTGCTGCAATTTGGGAAGATGCAAAGCGCAAGTTTTATCCAAGTTGTACAAAACATTCCAAAATGTCGTTTATTGTGTCGTTGCTTCACATTAAGTCATTATGTGGGATGTCGACGAAAGCAATAAATATGGTATTGGACTTATTTCACGAGGTGTTTCTCGAAGGGTCTGCATTGCCGAAGAACTTTTATGAAGTGAAACAGTTGAGAAATGGATTAGAATTTGAGTACAAGTCCATACATACATGCAAGAATGATTGTGTTTTGTTATGGAAGGAGAACAATGATAAACAAGCATGTCCTATATGTGAAGAGTCGAGGTGGAAGGTTAAGAAAAACGTGCCGGTTAAGGTGTTGTAGTATTTTTTCTTGAGACCTAGGTTGCAAAGACTATATATGTGTAAGAAAACAACTCACGATATGAAGTGGCACGAAGAGAAAAGAGTTAAGGATGACGCATATATGAGGCACCCAGCTGACTCACTTGCATGGCAATCTTTCGATAATCAATACCAAGAGTTTGGGATAGAAGCTTGGAACGTACACCTCGAACTCACAACCAATGGATTCTACCCTGTCGGGAATATGACTACAAGTTATAGCACTTGAGCCGTAGTGTTGATTCTGTACAATCTTCCACCATGGAGCTGCATGCCCAACTTTTTGTTAACTTTACTTATCCCCAGCCCAAGATCACCTGGAAATGACATTGACGTATTCTTGCAGCCGTTGATTGAAGAGCCGAAAGAGTTATGGGAAATAGGCGTCAGTGTGATACCCCGTATTTTAGTATATTTTAATTGAATGAGTACTTTAATTAATTTAAATATTGATTCTCTTGTTTTAAATTTATCAGATTTCTCGTTGGTTTATTTTTATGATTTTTAAGTTGTAAAATTTATTTTAATATGTTTTCTTAATATTCATTATTGTTTTGCATTTAAATTGCTCTTTACTTTAAATAAGTTTAATGTTAGACTTTAAAATTTTTGTATTGTTGGATTTTTATTATTATTTTATTTTAACTAGTCACTGCGTTTAAATTATTTTATTCAACTTGCTGTTTTGAAATTCTTTTTGGTGGATCAATTTTGTAACCCAAGTTGTGACGATTGGACCTCATTTCTTTCCCTCACTTTTTCTTTTTCCCCTTTTTCTTTCTCCTCTTCTCTTTTTCCTTATTTTCCTCTCTCCTTTCCTCTACTTTTTCACCCGCGCTCGCGCCAGCCCCTCCCCTCTACCCGTCCGTTTCTTCTTCCTCCTAGTGCGCTGTCGTGCACCATCCGTGGCCTCCACTACCCCTCACATTTTCTTCCCCTTCGATCGGTGACCTTCTCCCTCGCTGCCGTTAGCCCCACGCAATGCTTCAAGCTGCAACCCTCTTTTGTTCCAGCGCCACCATTGGCCACCATCTTTTCACCACAGCACTAGTGGCCTCCCAGCTACCTAACTCACCCAAGCTCAGCTCCGATCCACCATCGTTGAAGCCCCTCTAGCTCATTTTCCGATTTGGGTGTTTTGGCTTTCAATCGCCGCCCATGCCATCACCCACGGCCAACCACCACCACCAATAGCTTCACCAACACCCCTAAGCCCTTACCTAGCCATCCCAAGTCTTCGTTTGTCTTCGTTCAAAAGTTGAGTTTTTGAGACCCACGACCCTTGTCCACTTTGCACTGTTGCATTGTTGTGCTGCCACTTCTAGCACCTCATTGATCCTTCGAAAGTTATATTATAGCGCTGTAAGTATATTTTCAAAGAAATTTTGAGATTTAAATGTATTTTTGCGCTAACTCATATTTACTGTAAAGTAGTTGGTTATGCCGGACTGAGTCCAAGGAGTAAGGGGGTCGGTTGGATTAAAGGATTGAGTTGTTGTGTGATGGGATTACGCGGGAATTTGTTGGTTGTTGGATATTTGTGTCGTGTCTTGTACATTGCATAATTGCATGCATGTTCATATTTGTAATGGGATTATGCGGGGATTTTTTGGATGTTGGATATTTGTGTCGTGTCTTATACATTGCATAATTGCACGCATGTTCATGTTTGTAAATGAAACATGGGTTTTTGCATAATTGCATACATGTTTATGTGTATATTTGAAAACTAGGTTTTCATGTGAGAAATGGTTTTTGGGTGTATGAGTATCACGACCCCAAGGCGAGATGGGGCATTATCTCGGTGGAGCTCCTCTGATCACTCGAGAGCGGAATATACTGAGTGACATCCTCTAGGTTGTCGTCGAGCGACAACGGGATCGGACGGAATGGTAACGCTCTCGTGTCGACTCCATGGTCCCTCTTGCTGTTGGGGGTTAGAGGATTCTCGGCCACGAACGCCCTGGGCACAAAACTCGGCGTCACTTGTTACGAAGTCACTCGCATGGTCATTACCCGTGGTGTGACGAAGGGAGCCGAGGTGTGCGGATGGTCCTTAGGAGAGATCATGGTGCATACGGTTAAAATGAATTATTGGGCTATTTTCTGGAAAAATTGCGTGTGTTGGATAAAATGATTTTATGAGCACCATTTTCTGGAAAAATGGTGAATTATGGTTTTGGGCCATTTTCAAAGAAAATGGCGGGAAATGTTTTCATGAATATATTTTTGGGCCAAAAGGGGATTTTGACGTGCGTTGAAAAATATTCATTTTCGAGGAAAATAATGTTTTGGGTCTAATGCATATTTCATCATATGCATACATAATTGTTGGTTGCATCATTATGTTTTTATCTATTGGGTTTCTTGGTTGATTACTTGCTGAGATTCATAATCTCACGGTATTCGATACCCTGAGGTACTGTCTTATAGTATCGCAGATTTTGATACAGATGATGCTGATGTTGAGCTTGAGAATTTGGCTCTACCGAATGAGTGATATGGGATCACTCGCTCGTGTTTGGGATTTGTTTCCCGCTTGTTGAATTATGTATTTTGAAAATATTATGTTTTTATGGGAAACTGCATTATCCTTTAAAACAATTTTGTTTTTGTGAATTTGTATTAAGCAATTCTTGTACTTAGTCGACTTATTTGAGTTATCCGCTGCTTTCTTTTGTTATACACTGTTGCATGTACACACACTTGGCACTTATCATCGGGATGTGTGACCGTGTTGTCATCATCTAGGTGTCTCGATTCCCGAATTTCCGTACGTGGGGGTCGGGGGCATCACATGTGAAACTTATGATGCATCCATGTCGACATCTTTTCAGATGCATGTTCCGGTAATGTAGACAATAAATAACTTTCTGACATATGGGAATCTTTCCGACTGGAGTATGAAAGGGAAGTTAGCGTATCCGACGTGTAATAAAGAAACTGCTAGTGAGTGGTTAAAATATTCTCAGAAGTTGTGTTTCATGGGTCATGACGTTATCTACCAGCAAATCATGCATGGAGAAGAGAATGTGCTAAGTTTGATGGAAAAGTAGAGGACAAAATTGCACCAAATGAGTTGTCTGAGGAAGAGATAGTGGAACAACTGGTACATGTTAGAGTGAGCAATTTTGGTAAAGGTCGGGGAAAAAACACAAGAAAATGAGGAGCAGAATTGAATTGGACAAATCGTAGTATTTTTTTTTACTTGCCGTATTGGTCGTCCTGCATGTTGCGACTTAATTTGGATGTAATGCACATAGAGAAGAATATGTGTGATAATATACTGAGTATATTAATGAGCATTAACAAAAAGACAAAGGACACAATTAAGACGAGGAAAGATCTTTAAAGAAGAAGAATTAAACATAATCTACATTTATGGGTGGAAGGCGATGGTCATGCCGCATGCATGTTTTACGATGACAGGGGAGGAGATGATGGACTTTTGCAAATAGTTGCAAGGTGTGAAGTTGCCAGATGGTTATACTTCAAATATTGGTAGATGCGTGAGCCCTGATGACTGGAAAATCAGTAGATTGAAAAATCATGACTGTCACGTATCTTTGTAGAAGTTATTACCTATGGGAATTTATGGGAAGCTGACATCTAATATACGTGTTGTTATATCCGAACTCTGTATGTTTTTAAAGGATTTGTGTGCTTGGGTAGTAAATCGAGATATGTTGCAGAAACTGGAAGAAGACATTGCTACTATATTATGTAAATTCGAGCAGATCTTTCTACTATCATTTTTTAATGTCATGGTCTATTTAACAATACATTTACCTCGAGAGGTACTGATATGAACCCGCGGGAATGAAATACCTTGAACCCATAGTCAATTTGAAAACTCCCCAAGAAAGTTAAAATCAAGTCAATGGATGGAGAACCTAGACCCGATGAGAACTCGTTTCAAGAACTTAGATTATATTAAAATCTAGACCCGTTGAAGAACCCGTCTCAAGAACCCAGATTACAAAGAAAGAACACCACAAAAGTTGTGATTTACCTTTGATAAGTTCAAAAGTTCAATTAAGAACAAGAGGAGTAAAACTCAACTCACAATGAATAAATTCATCAAATTTCATAAACTTCATAAAAACTTCTGAAAATGAGGTTACAAAGAGTATTTAAACCAAAACCTAATTAAAACCCTAGATAAAATAAAACCCCATCTTCCAAAAATACCCCTGAGTGAACAGTGCCGCGGCTACAGTAACCCTAACTCTAGTTCAATAAAATAATAACTTTCCCAACATGCCCTTACATAAGCATAAACCCAATTATTCTAAGCAAATAAAATAGGTCCTTGAAATTAATTAAATAAGTTGAAAGCCTTCAAGTGCCCAAAGCCTATAAGTCATGTTGTTGACCTTTCCATAGCTTATGAAATTAATCAAAGCATAATCTTCATCGTTTAAGCCCTTGAACTTGTATTTGCTACATCTGGAACTTGCAACATATCTTTAAGACTAGGCCCACATTGGTTCCCATCACAAAGCCTTTAAGTCTTGTCGTTGCAAAACTGGATCTTCATCCTTCAAGCCCCATCTTGAATGTTAGGCTCTTGCTAAACTTGTTCCAAGTGAATTGCTTCAATCCTTACATTGTCTCCTTGATCTTCTTGGCCCATCCGAAACTTGCAAATGATCTTTAAGACGAGGTCCATCTTGGTTCCCATCATTAATGATATGAACCCGCAGGAACGGAATCCCTTGAACCCACAGTCAATTTGAAAACTCCCCAAGAAAGCCAAAATCAAGTCAATGGATAGAGAACCTAGACCCGATGAGAACTCCTTTCAAAAACCTAGATTATATTAAAATCTAGACCCGTTAAAGAACACGTCTCAAGAACCCAGATTACAAAGGAGGAACGCCACAAAGGTTGTGATTTACCTTTGATAAGTTCAAAAATTCAATTAAGAACAAGAAGAGATAAACTCAACTCACAATGAACAAATTCATCAAATTTCATAAACTGATTAAAATAAGGCTACATAGAGTATTTAAAGCAAAACTTAATGAAACACTAGCTAAAATAAAACCCCATCTTCCAAAAGTGCCCCTGGAAGAACAGTGCCTCGGCTACAAAGTGCGCTATAGTAACTCGGCTACAGTAACCCTAACCCTAGTTCAATAAAATAATAATTTTTCCAACATGCCCTTGCATAGGCCCCCTTAAGTGCTTTCCATAATAAACTCAATTATTCTAAACTAATAAAATAAGTTATTTAAATGAATTAAATAAGTTGAAACCCTCAAGAGCTCAAAGCCTTTAAGTCTTGTCGTTGCCCTCTTCCATAGCTGATCAAATGAATCAAAACTAGATCTTCATCCTTCAAGCCCCATCTTGAATGTTGGGCTCTTGCTAAACTCGTCCCAAGTGGATTGCATCAATCCTTGCATTGTCTCCTTGATCTTCTTGGCCCATCTGGAAGTTGCAAATGATCTTTAAGACTAGGCCCATCTTGGTTCCCATCATTCCCTCTCTCCTCAAAAGGATTCGACCTCGAATCTCCACCTAGATCAAAGGGAAAGTGGTTAGTAACATTGAAAATAGTAGAACCAGGATACTTACCTGGAAGATCCATTAGATATGCATTTTCATTAATTTGTTCAAGAATTTGGAATAGTCCATCCAAGCTACTCATATCATCAACTGGTGAAGACTTTAAATCTAAAATAGAAAATAGATTAAGTCTATAAAAAATTTCAATTGTTGAAAATTTAGTAGTGGCATGAACACTCCAATTATATGTAAACTCAATGAATGACAAACAATACTCCCACAAATGTTCATGAAGCACATCTAAAGTCTTCCTCAAACCAAAATAACCACTCCAATATGCAAACTCAATGAATGGCAGATGATACTCCCGTAAATGTTCATGCAACAAGTTAATGAGTGGCAAATAATACTCCCACAAACGTTCATGCAACACGTCTAAAATCTTATTTTCACCAAAATGACCACTCTAATTATATCCAAACTCAATGAAACGCAAATAATACTCCCGCAAACATTCATGCAACACATCAATGTATGGCAAATGATACTCCCACAACTGTTCATGCAATACATCAATGAATGATAAATAATACTTCCACAAACATTCATGCAACACGTCTTTGAATGGCAAATGATATTCCCACAAATATTCATGCAACACAACAAAAGTCTTCCTTACACCATGGTTACCCAACAAACTACCATGTCTATCACACACAAGTAACTTACGCATAAAACTAGTAGGCACACAAAATCTATTATTTCTAAACAAGTACCAATCTAATTTATAGAACTTACCAAATGATGCTTTCTCACATGTTCCATACACACTAGCAAAGTCATCATCATTAGCATGCAATTCCTTATCATATTCAAGTCTAAAAAATTTTGCATCTAAAATGAAGACAAGCACATACCTTCTTGCTAAAGCATCAACCACAAAATTTTCCATACCTTGTGTGTATTTGAATACATGAGGAAAATTCTCAATACAATCCTCCCACTTAGAATGCATTCTACTCAACAACTTACCTTATCCATTCAAGTGTGTCAATGACTCATGTTTTTCAAAGAAAGGTCGGGTAGGAATTGTCGCACCTGGCACAAAATCAATGTAGTGCTCTATCTCCATAATAGGTGGCAATCCACTAAAAACATCACTTGGAAACACGACCTCATATCCCTGCAACAAAGAGACAACAATACTAGGCAAACATACGTCAAGTTCGTTAGGATTAAGACTCGCCTTAGTATAAAAATTCACCTTTCTCTTTACTTTTCTCTCACTTTCTTCACACTCTCTTTTCTTTGCACTCTCTTTTTCTTTTTCTCTCTCTTTTTCCCTTTCACACACTTTTTCCTTTTCACTCTTTTTTTTTTTTTTTTTTTTTTTTTTCTGTCACTCTCTTTTTCTTCATCTTTTTTTTTACTCTCGACCTCACAATTATTTTTCAACTCATTCTCCCTTTTGCTTGACTTAGTCTCACCCTCTTCTTTTTTCTCTCTCATTTTTCTCTCTTTCTCCATTTCAGTCTCATTATTTCTTTTCTTCTCAATCTCACATTTACTCTTACTTTTCAGCTCAATTTCACTTCCACTCTCACCTTCACTCTTGCTTTTTAGCTCATTCTCACTTTCACTCTTACTTGTTTGCTCAATCTCCTTTTCACTTTTTCCTTTTTTATCACTCTCACTTTTACTCTTTCTTTTTTTATCACTCTCATTTTCACTGTTTCTTTTTTGATCAACCTCACTTTTCAGCTTCAATTGATCCCCATGGACCTGTGTTGGAGTTAAAGGAGCAAGTTTGATTATTTTTCCATCATTTTCAAAAATGTACATGTTCCTTAACCCATCATGGATCACCTTCCTATCATACTGCAATGACTTCCCCAAAAAAATATGACCAGCATGCATAGGCACTACATCACAAAGGACCATATCCTGGTATTTCCCAATTGAAAAAGAAACTAGGACTTGCTCATTTACCCTAATCTCCCCACAATCATTCAACCACTGCAACATATATGGTCTAGGGTGTTTCAAGGTACGTAAATTCAATTTCTCAACTAAAGTAGTGCTATCCAAATTAATACAACTTCTCAAATCAATGATCATACTACATAGCTTGTTGTTGATGTGGCATCTAGTATGAAAAATATTTTCACTCTACTGCTCTATATCATCCATCTTAATTTTTGTATTGAGTGTATGCCTGGTAACAAGAGAATCAACATAGTCTTCATTCTCATACCCATTTTCAACACTAAACTCAGGACGCCTCCTATCTCTCCTGCCATGAAGATTTCTAATTACCGCATCTTGATGATCCATCCTATCCCTCACTTCACCCAACACCAAGTTCAATTCCTTAAACTGTTGTTGCATGGCTTGCAACACAAAGAATGGGTTATCTGCCACACCCTTTGATGATGAGTCACTTCTATGAGACATCATAAAATGCTGCACAAAAACAATGTTAGTAGAAAATCTCACACACTCACTTACGTGTTTACACTCGAATAATGGCACTCCACTTGTGTGTCACTCTTAATGGCTTTTTCCCGATAATAGTCTCGCACTCTCTTGCCTTTTACCTCAATAGTTTTCCCGCCCAAGTTCTTTAAGAACTAGTTGAATTAAATCAAGATAATACAACCTTGTATTATTCCAACCAGTAATATAGATCAAAGAAATAAGGAATGAATAAAATGACACGAGACTCAATGCATTTATATGAGGGAAAGAGTAATCATAAAACAAGATACCAACTAGAAAGATGTAATCAGCTCCTATGATAATAAAAACTCAATCAACAAATACTTTATTTCTCTTTGTTGTAACTTTGTGGCAACTTTGAATATGCTACATTCTCTTTTCTTCTTCTTTTTTTTTTCTTTTTCGAATTTTTTTTTCTTTTCCTTTCTTTTTTTTTCCTTTCTTTTCTTTTCTCTAATTCAATCACAAATAGCAATATTCAATTGTGAAAATCAAGCAATTGAATTCAAGCAGGAGAACGAAGTAGAAGAGAATCAATGGAATGGCACTCCAAGCCATAGATAAACTTAGAGATGCAGGGAAATCCTAGAATTTTGAAACCCTAGGTGATGCAAATTTCAACCAAACCCAAAATCCTAAGAATTTCGACAGCCAACTTTTTGTTTCTATTTTTTTTTTTTTTGACAACCCTAGAACAATGAAACCCTAGAATTAAATTTAAAAATGCAAGAAATAAAAGATAGAATCAAACCTGATTGGAAACCTTACTCTGAATACCAAATGATATGAACCCGCAGGAACGGAATCCCTTGAACCCACAGTCAATTTGAAAACTCTCCAAGAAAGCCAAAATCAAGTCAATGGATGGAGAACCTAGACCCGATGAGAACTCGTATCAAGAACCTAGATTATATTAAAATATAGACCCGTTGAAGAACACGTCTCAAGAACCCAGATTACAAAGGAGGGACGCCACAAAAGTTATGATTTACCTTTGGTAAGTTCAAAAGTTCAATTAAGAACAAGAGGAGATAAACTCAACTCACAATGAACAAATTCATCAAATTTCATAAACTTCATAAACTGATTAAAATAAGGTTACATAGAGTATTTAATGCAAAACCTAATGAAACCCTAGCTAAAATAAAACCCCATCTTCCAAAAGTGCCCCTGGATGAACAGTGCCACGGCTACAAAGCGCGCTACAGTAACTCGACTACAGTAACCCTAACCCTAGTTCAATAAAATAATAACTTTCCCAACATGCCCTTGCATAGGCCCCCTTAAGTGCTTCCCATAATAAACTCAATTATTCTAAACTAATAAAATAAGTTCTTTAAATGAATTAAATAAGTTGAAACCCACAAGAGCTCAAAGCCTTTAAATCTTGTCTTTGTCCTCTTCCATAGCTGATCAAATAAATCAAAACTAGATCTTCATCCTTCAAGCCCCATCTTAAATGTTGGGCTCTTGCTAAACTCATCCCAAGTGGATTGCATCAATCCTTGCATTGTCTCCTTGATCTTCTTGGCCCATCTTATAACGCCCGTCCTTGTGGTGGGACTTTTTCTAAAATATTTTTATAAAAAGGACGACGGGAATTACCGTCCTGTTTAAAACTTTTCACTTGCATCCCCAGGGTGCGAGACTCTACACTTATAAATAAAATGTGCTTTGATCATAAAAGAGGGTTACAGCGGAAAACATAAATCTTATAATAAAAAGGCCTTGTACGTTTAAAACTCGTGCCTAGACTTCCGTGCTCTTCCTCATGGGCCGTGTCCGTCCTGATCGTGCAGTTCCTGTGAGGGGGAGGGACATGCATAAAAACTAAAATGAGTCGAAGACTCGTAAGCATTACTTCATACGGTTAAAATATAACAACATAGGTTTTCAATCATGCATTTGTCATTCGTACATACTATTACGTGCGTGCCTACGTGTCTTGTGTGCGTTCGTTTGAAAATGTCACTGGACGGGGCTTTTCTTTTAAAAGGCTTTTCTCTATTTAAAACGTATCCCCCGTCACTGCCTTCATTTCTTCAAGAGTCGGTGTACGGGATTTTACTTTAAAAAGGGCTTTCTCGTCGTAAAACGTTTCCCCCGTCAGTGCCTTCATTTCTTAAAGAGCCCGTGCTCTTGTGCTCTTGTGCATACATGTGCATTCGTGTGCTCGTGCGTGCGTGCGTACATCCATTCTTTCTTATCGCTTTCATAGGCCAGTACACACAATTACGCCCCGTGTGTTTGGGGTTAGCGGTCTTCCTTTGGACCCGGATTCCGCCCGTGGCCACGGATTGGGAACCCCTTTTCATAGGGGCAGCACTGGGTGCACTTCCAGCACTACTTACCCGGCATTGCAATCTGCCCATTCATCGGTACCCTTTCATTCATGTCATGTGGCCGTTACGTGTCTTCATACATTCATGCTTTCGTTTCTTTCTTTTCATTCATTCGTTCATGTCAGCTCGAATGAGCTGACAGCTTTCATTCAGTTCGTTCTTTCATTTAACAGTCCTTTCTTTTCGTGAGAAAACATTTCTTTTCGTGAGAAAATATCGTTTGGGGCGTAAGCCCGAAAATGGTCTTTCCGTTTTCTTTTTCAATTTCATTTCAGCTCTATCCTCTTTTTAACAAGGAACATACATGGGCTTAAGCGTCAGCTTCCGTGGCATCCTATAAGTGTCACCTTGAACGTCGTCAATCATGGCATCTGCGAGTATCACCTCGTGGTGCACATGAGAGCGTCGGTTCGTAGGATTCACAAAAGCATCTGCTTTCTTGCCTTTCATGTATCTTCATCAGTTTATGGATTTTTCTTAGAAAATACATACAATAGATACAGCGTATAGTCATCCATTCACATGCGTACAATTAATACTTTGGGGTGCGTAAAAAGGGGCTGCCAATGAGGGGCCGTACATACTTATGCTTTTGAACATTTAGCATTTTCTTTCTTAAAACGTCTTTAGTCTTTTCGTGAGCATTTTAAAGGAAAAGCGTTTCTTGTATCTTTGATAACTCTAGAAGAGTATGAACGTAACACTTACCTGGACTCCATGCTACTTGCATGTCATTCAGTCCATTCACGTGCTTGTCAGATGGCAACCTACATGCATACACATAACCTTAGCATCATTCTCTATCTAATGCATAAGTAACTTAAACTATAAATAGAACTACGCTATACTTAGAACACTCTCCTTCTATCCCATGCACTTACGTGCCCTTCACTAGGTTAGACCCTTCGGGGACCACTTATGGTCACCACAACTTCCAACTCAAAGTCTTATCTCGAGTGCTCATCCACTAAAGTGAACCCCTTATTCACCCTAGGATTAAGACACTAGGACATTCATCTTACTCTTCTTACAACCACATTCGACGCATGATTCCGACCGGTGGAATCACACATCTCAATCCTAACGATGCATCCGTCACTATCTTCATGCAACTTGGCCCACACTAAATCCTCATTCCCATCCATAAAGACACATGGCTCTAAGCCAACTCTGAGGCTTAAGCACCGTGCAACTATGCTCATAACAGATTACCCATTACATATGGTGAATCCGTCCGGCACGTGTCTCTCACCATGTTACACAGGTACCTCACCCCTTTATCACCTAAGATCACGTATATAATACGTTGATCACCTGCTCGTAGGGACAAGGGCCATACTCCGATACCAATCTTCTCTTAACCCGGCTAGCATGACTCTTCACGCTACCCGTCCCTTTTGACAGTTCATCCCAACACTTAACACGACAAGACTTCATCCATAACTACGTTTCATGTCACGTTATATAGCCCGAGATTGCTCCAGTGCTACACTGTGACCTTGTCGTGTTACCTAGCATTCTACTTCATCACTCCTGACTCATCACGAGTACGGTTCCTCACGTACTCCCGTCACATCGTGACATCTCGTCACGTTCCCATTACGCCATTTCTACACTTTAACACTTCACCCATCATAAGCATGACTTCCAATAACCACGTCACTTCGTGACGTTGCCCAGTCATGCTTCCGCTGCGTACTCTTACACTTATTCCACTACTTCACCCATCACAAGCACGACTGTCAATAGTCATGTCACTTCGTGACATTCCCCAGTCATGCTTCCGCTGCGCACTCTTATACTTGTTCTGCTACTTTGCGCATACTCCTGGCCATAAGTCCATCACAGTGACACCTGTCACTTCAGACTACAGGCTACGCCATAACTACTTCGGGACACTGTTCCACAGTTCCCGACACTATCCATCACGTTCCACGCCCATCAATCACATAACCATCCTTATCTCTACGACACGCCACACGGAGTGTCGCTGCTACGTGGAGTACACTCCACATACACTCCATACACACCACATCACCATTATGGCGTAC
Organism: Juglans regia; assembly: GCF_001411555.2. Taxonomy (NCBI): domain Eukaryota; kingdom Viridiplantae; phylum Streptophyta; class Magnoliopsida; order Fagales; family Juglandaceae; genus Juglans; species Juglans regia. The sequence continues at coordinate 14,668,964 of NC_049904.1, read as the reverse complement.
CTACCATATGGTACATCACTCCATCATAGGGAGTACATTCCACTCGTACTCCCTTTACATACGCTCCATCACCATTATGACCTACACGCCATATGGTGCATCCCTGATCATATGGAGTGCATTCCACATGCACTCCATCCATACACACCATATCACCACTATGGCATACCCGCCATATGGTACATCATTACATCACATGGAGTACACTGCTCGTATACTCCCTTCATACACACTACGGCACATCACCACTATGGCATACACGCCATATGGTGTATCTTACCATCTCATGGAGTACATCCCATTTGTACTCCCCACATATACAACACGCCACATCACCACTATGGCATACACGCCATATGGTGCATCGCACCATCTCATGGAGTACATTCCACATGTACTCTCCTCTTACACGCACTACGTCACTGAGTACACTCCACTTGTACTCATCCCGTTCCACAATACGCCAGGAGGGTATATTTTACATATACTCTCCTTGTCTCGCATTACGCCACACATAAAGTACACACAGCGTGTACTATTCCCATCCCATATGCCACATCACCATTATGGCATATCCGCCACATGGTGCATTACTCCACCACATAGAGTACACTCCACGTGTACTCCTCACATATACTATACCCCACACAGAGTACACCCATCGTGTACTCCCTTCATACACATCACGGCATGTCACCATCATGGCGTACCCGCCATATGGTGCATCTCACCATCACACGGAGTACATTTCATTTGTACTCCCTACATATACAACACGCCACATGCACACAGAGTACACTCAGTGTGCACCGTATCCATTCCACATACACCATGCCACCATTACGGCACATATTCCCAATCACACTACACAGCACACTTCCCAATTACGCCCAACATATCACAGTACACTACACGGCACAATGCACCTCCATCCAATACAGATATGCCCAACACTTCACTACACAGAATGCCCAACACTTCATCAAAATGCCACAACTCCACAAATACTAACAGCACAGTCCACAACCTAGTCAACTAATCAATATCTAACATAATTAACAAGGGATAGAGGGTTATACCATCGACGGGATAACCCGTGCGTTGCTCGTTGACCGTCATAGCCGATGATGTCGGAAGAGTCGTACGTGGCGGCTAACTCACGTACGGTGACTGTTTAGGCGTTTGGATAGCTAGGTGTGGTCTTGGAAAGGCTCGTGATAGCCTTGTGATGATGGTAAAGAGCATAACATGGCGGATCTAGCCATGTACAGTGGCGGTCAATCACACGCAGTGACTGTCCATCACGTGCAGTGATTACCCATCACATAAAGTGATGGTTTAGACCTAGGGCTTGGCTAAAGGAGGTGTGGTGAATCTCGTGGTGGCGTCGAGGTGGCGCCACGGTGGCTCACGGTGGCAGATCTGGCCATTCCATGGAGGAGAAGCCGTGGGAGAGTGAGAGAGAGTGTGCTCTCGTGGGTGGCAGATCGGGGCCAATGGAGGTCGGGTTGGCTTGGTGGCGGCCTGAGTCGGCTGGACATGGCGGTCATCAGCCATGGGTGGCGGTGCACGGTGGTGCACGGCGTGCAACCCGTGCGTGCGTGAGTGAGGAGCCGTGAGGTGGAGGAGGGGGTTTCTGGCCATGGGTCACATGGAGGAGCTCGGGGAAAGGGAGAGGAGGTCCATGGAGTCGCATGGTGGTCGTGGGTGGCCGCGTACGGCGGCGCACGGTGGGAAATGGGCTAGAGACCCATTTCGGGTACTTGCCGTGGAAGGAGGGAGATGACTGCTTCATAGGGGCTAGCTTCGGTGGAGGATGATGGCCGGTGGGAGCGGAGCTCGCCGTGGGAGCGGTGGAGCCATTGGGCGGCGCACGGCGGCGCTACGCGCACTAAGCCCATACGGGCTGTGCAGTCCCAAAATGGAGAAAGGGAGAGCGTGAGGGGGAGAGGTCGGCATGGATGGACTCGCCGGAGGGAGAGCAAGCCGTTGGTGCCGGCGGTGAGGAAGGGCGACGCACGGCGGCACCGGGCCGAGGCCTTAAGCCGTTCGGCGTGAGGTGGTCTGCGTACAGCGTACGCCGAAGGAGAGAAGGAGGAGAGAGAGGGTTACGGGGAAATGAGAGGGAAAAGAGAGGGGTTTGGATATTTAACCCAGTCCTTTCGTCTGGGGGTCTACACGACGATCTAACGACGAATAATTAAAACACTGATTTGAAGATGCGTAAAACATTAACTTAATTAAAAGCACTTAGAGGAATTAAGGTAGACATTATTTTAAACTAACTTTAGTTTATAAAATAGTATTCTTCATCATTAATAAAATGATGAAGTCTCACTTAACATATTTAAAAGGGTTAAACCATTTAATTAATAAAAGTTCTCAATATAATTTAAATCCCATAATATCTTAAATAATTGAAATCATTTTAATAATAACATTAAAATGATTTCCGGCAATTATAATATTTTTGGAGCTCTTCAATAATATTATGATTGTCGTATTTAAGATCAAATCTTAATTCAACAATGATGGAAATACTCCTTATAAATATTTCCAGCATATTTAAAACACCGGGCGTGCCCTAGAAGTCACACGATATCTTTCGAGACACGCTATCATGGTTCGACACGCATAACGTGACTCGCAGTCGGTAGTGAGAAAGACAGATGATCACATAATCTCTGCCATTAGGGTTTGCTTACGTCATCAAGACGAAACATACGTCAGAAAGAGAGAAGCGTACGTAAGAAGAAGGAGCTGGGTATTACACATCTGGAAGTTGCAAATGATCATTAAGACTAGGCTCATCTATTAGATGGACCGATGCAGTTCCGTTGAATGTATCCAGTTAAAAGATATTTGGGTTGATTGAAGTGTACTATTGGTAATAAAGCCAAAGCTAAGGGTTCAATAGTAGAAGGTTATATACACGAAGAATGGTTAACATTTTGTTTTCTATATTGTCATGATGTTGAGACACGATTTAATCATCAAGAGCGAAATGTTCATCTTGCTGCTCCGCCTCCTCCTAAGCTTTCAGTATTTTCCCAGAATGTATGACCCTTAAGTGCACAAACGGGTTACGATTTAATTGATGGAGAGTTCAGTAGTATGTGCTAAATAAGTGCCGAGAGATTGATGGCTATCTCAAGTATGTCGTTGCATGCTTTGAATAATTCTAGTTTTTTTAAGTTTAACTATAACTCTTGTACTCAAAATATACTTATTTTGCACTTATATACAGTGAGCACATGAACAAACTTAGGACAGAAGGTATAGAGAATATAGAGGCAAGACACGAGAAAGAATTTTTCGGATGGTTTGAAGAACGTGTATGAACTAAAATTATATATATGTTACATTTTGAAACTTTTAACTCTAGGTAACTTTTAATAAATATATACTATTTCAATTGTTAGATTTTAGAACAACGTGCTCGTGATCCCAGATCAATTTCTCATGAATTGTATGCATTGACCCATGGTCCCTCAAATAGAGCACTTCGATGCACTGCATGCACTATTCGAGATTTTAGATTCTATACTCTGGAGCATGAATGTAATAGAAAGACTCAAAATAATTGTGTGTTGGTCGAGGAGAGTCATGGAACATATGATATTGACTATTATAGTGTCATACATTATATTATCGGATTGAAATATCTTGGTGGATCTGTAACATATGTCTTTAAATGTGATTGGTATGATCTAGGCAGTGGTCGGGTTTTGATACATAGGGATAGTCACTTTACGAGTGTCAATACTGCATCTAAATGGTACGAAAATGATCCATTCATATTGGCTTGTCAAGCTACCCAAGTCTATTACTTGATTGATCTAATGAAAAGCGCTGATGAAGATAATGGAGAGATAACTTGGCAAGTCGTATAAAAATTTATCATTCAAAATATATATGAAACAAAAACAAGTGCAGATTACGAGAATAATGGAGATGAAGATGACACTGATTGTAGAGGCATACCAGGAAGATGGAGAGGGTATTAACTTGTTTGTTGACCTCGGTGCACTCGAGTTGCTCCCCTTTTGTAGAGATGATGTCTCACCCGTCCATCTCGACCTGTCTGTATTAAATGATCATTGAAGTAAGTGAGGAGGATGAAGAAGAAGAAGAAGTGTCATAAGATAAAGACGAATCAGAATCCGGGCATGAGGTGGATAAGGAGGACGAATAAGAGGTTGATGATGATGATGAAGATGTTATTAAGGGAGATTCTGAAACAAGCATGTAAAATACATCCGAAGATGAAGAATAAAAGTACTAAATATTTTATTCATATAGGTAACTATAAAATATTATACTTTTCATAATTTCTTCTAATTAATTTCTTTGATATAACTAAAATCATTTTCAAGGATGTTGCCAAAACGACAACAAAATAATGTGTTTCCACCAAGTCCAAGTCCCGAACCCATTGAGGACCCCCCCCCCCCAGGAATCCATTTCTGAAGATCAAGTTAACACGTAAGAGAAAACCAACCAGTCGACACATACCAGTAAGAAAATATTGTGGTTGATAATTAATTACATAGTTAATATTTTTGTCTCAATAACTATATAACTATAATTATACAATTATCATATAGTTGATGCATCTACACGTCGTAGTCGTGGCTATACACGTGGCATCTCACTTGAAAAAAAAAAAGTATGGAAAACTCAAGATTACCATTCCTGATAATTTCACTGGATGAGTGAATGATAGTGCAGCAACGCTTTCCTCCTATATTAGCACAGTAGTTCGAGCTTATGCTTCATTTTATGTGCGCTCATGGCGAGATGTTCCGAATGAGATTAAATAGCACATTTGAAGTCGTGTACTGGTGAGTTTACTTTGAGAGTACATTTTTTTCACCTAAATTAGTATATCATATTTTTTATCTGATTCACTTATTAGGATGAATTCGACCTCGACTTTAACAAGGATTTGAGAACCGTGAATGAGTTGATGGCTACACTATTCCAACGTCACAAGGAACGATATCATGATCACTTCAAGAAGTTTGAGACGCTGGAAGTATAGTTGTGAATTTCGTACCGTACCAGCCGGTACGGCCGAAATTTTTCGTACCGGTTGTTTGACCGATACAGGTACTATATCTATTTTGTACCGGCCAAAATACCGGTCGGTAGTGTTTTTTTTTTTTTTTTCATTTTTTCAAACTACAAGCTTATTTTTTAACCCCCAATTCAGACTAGACTATTTATAATTTATATATATATGTATTTATATATAATTTATTTATATATAGACTATTATTTTAGAATATAATTTTTATATATAATTTATTTATATATCGACTATTCCGAAATATTATTCCGAAACGCTATCCCGAAACGGTACCGGTACCGAAATATTTCGTTCTAGTGCCTTGACCGGTACAACATCCGGTACGGTATTCAAAACATTGGTTGGAAGAGGCTGCGCAGTCCCCTTTCCAGCAGATGAAGTTAGATGATTGGAGAAAGTGTTGTGATCTTTTCGCATCTTCAGATTATCAGGTATTTTACATTTGTATCCTTTAATTATTTGCATTCATATTCGTTCTATATATTATATGTATATATATTACAATTAACATTCTTAATTAATTTTATAGCACTTGAGTTCTACAAATGCACAGAATAGATTTACTCTAATTGTCACCATCATGCCGGCTCAAGGTCATTCCACCGTCTTGCTGAAAAAATTGTAATTAAAAAATTATAGAATTCATTTGTTTTTTTATATTCTTTTATTTAATTACTAACATTATCTTTTTAAAATTGCTAATTTCGCTTTGTTAGAAATGTGATAATCCTGAAAACTTTTCCCTCATTCATGTTCATGCTGCTGCTCACACTAATGAGCGTAGCTAGTGAATTGATCCTACCATTGCATATAATTATGTAAATGGTGTTAATTTTGTTAAATAAATTGTGCAACATGAAAATAATTTATTTTTTATTTCTATTTCTTTTAATACGCTACTTATTAACAATGTGTTTTCTTTCAAATTACAGGAAAAAATGATGGAGATGCAATCAACTTCTAGGGAATCCTCTCCTAGTGACAGACATATCCACGCAAGTGCTCGGGCCATAGTCTAGTATAGCAAGAGGTTTGGGACGATCTTTCAAGCACAGATGTTCATCCTCCTCAACCTCCTCGACTTCACAAATTAATAATTTTATCAAAGATTTAGAAACTGTACGCCGTGAAAATGAATATATGAGGTCGAGACAGCAAGAGTTAGAGTCTCTCTTAGAGCGACAGCCTCATTTAGAGACTCGTTTGCAAGATCAACAAAGAGACCAGGAGGAAAGATTGCGCAGTGAAGTCCAAGCGCAAGTGCAGTGGGAGATGATGGTGCAAATGGAGCATGTTATGTCATTGCAACATAATCGCGGTAGGCGAGGAAAGAAGAAGAAATGAATTTTATCAATTTTATTAGGGTATATAACTAAATTTAATATCTAATTTTAAAATTTTATAAGACATTGTTAGTTGTTAATTGATGGTGTGTAATATAATACAATTGGTATGTTTTTAAATTTTATGAAATTAGCATTTCTGATCTGTACGTTCGAATGTATATTAAATGTAAGACCCGGGCCAGCCAAGCCACTTTTAAAAAAAAAAAAATTTGAGTTATAGTTATGAAAAATCGTTTGGGATTACAAGTAAAATTTTAGAAGAGAGTTTGAGTTTAAGATATTTTTGGCGCTATATAATTTTTGTCTGTAGGTTTGATAATTAGGTTTTAAAGTCTTTAATGAATCAAGTGGATGTTCATCAGAAAATTTATGGAATAATTATATTTATTTTAGGTTGATTAGAGACCCAAAACTTTAGATAAAAGCCATGCAATAATCTCATTAAGAGTCCAAGTCGTGGGCCTAAATATATTTTGTTTTTCTTTACTTTATGTTATGTTATTTTTGTTTTTTTCTTTTCTTTTTAGACGTAAGAACCCAATCCGTGGAATCGTTTTTCCAAACTCCATCGCACGGTTTGCGCCCAATTTCCTTTTTCATGCAGTCATTCCATCCTCTCTAGGTTTTTATTCTCTTTACTAAATATATCTTATATATATATATATATATATATATATATATATATGTGTTAAGCATCCTCAACTTAGATTCAACGCCGCTGCCCCCTCTTCACACTTTCAACCATCTAAACTCATCTAAGCCTCCACCCCCCAACCTCAGTACAGACCACAGCCAGCCATCACTTCTCGGTAAAACACCAAACCGAAGGGCTCAGTTTGTTTCCAGTAAACCGCCACCCTAAAGCTAATCCACGTGCAGCGACCCGCCAAGCACCGTCCGCGTCTACACCTCAGCCTCTCTTAGTTCACCACCCCAACCATGCTCAGCCAGATGAAACTGCCGCCCAGCGCCCTTGAAGCCTCTATTTCAAGCCTTGTCTTTCTTTATTTGTGATATCCGAAAAACAGAGTAATTCAACCACCATAAGCCGCTTCACTCACCCTCCACCGAGAGCTCCACCATGTTGTGATCCCACCTCACGAAAACCACCGCGGTTAACACCACCGCGAGCCACCCCTCTCACGGAAGACCCAACAGTTTTTCCCTGTTTTTAGCCACCCGAAACAGAGATCCACCCACTGAACCACTGCACTGCACCGCACCTCACCAGCCACTCCAAGCCATCACCACCCGCACGGAAGAGGACGCCGGACACTCACAGACCACCTCAGCCCGTAGCAACCCCTCACGGTGAGCATCTGCTTCTTTCCGCACTCTCTCACGCTCACCTCTCCTTCTCTTTCTCTCGTGCTCAACGCTGCTCGACGGAAGCTCCGTCGCGCTCTTGCTCTTCTGCCACGCCACCACAGCTCCTCCAGCCAGCCCCGTCACCCCTTACCCCTCCACGCGTGCCTCGGTTTCCCTTGGGTAAGCCCCTGTCGTCGCTTACTGGGTATTTTGGTGTATGGTGTGTGCAGAGAGTTTTCTTTTTATAAGTGAGGTACGTACATATATATATATATATATATATACATATATATTCTAGATATATTAAGTGTTAACTTGATAGTTGAGTTATAATTCCAGTTTTACCCCTATACTTTGCAAAAATGTGTTTTAGGATAAAGGGTATTTATTTATTTATTTATTTTTGTTGTTATATTAAAATGAGTTTTGGTTTTTAAGTCTCATAAAACATTATTTTGTGTAGAAAATATTCTAATAATATTGTTAACTAAAGGAAGTAAACCTGTTTATAAGAGAAGAGTTTTGCATGGCGTATTTTATAAAAAATTTTAAAGTAATCTAAGCATTCTATTAATTTATAATATGTTGTTGGTACTTTAGATATTTTTAAATATTACTCTTTATTGAGTTCCATAAATGTCTAAATACTTGTTCGATTAACTCTCTTATTCGGTACAAATTCGATTAAGTGGATGTTGGTGGTTTTAGAAAATGGTGGTATTATAGGAATTATGAGAATTTTAGGTTTTGAGGATTTAAAATAGGTTCTTAGGTTTAAATACCGAAATAAGTGATTGATTGAAAATTTACAGAAATTACGTGATTTTTATAGGTGACGATTAATATTTGTTCGGCTTTGTTGAGGAATTTTTGAAAGACTAAAAAATCCAGGTAAGCGGGGTTCCTATGCTAGACTTTGCATAAAAATAAAATAGACTAAGATCAATTTTGAAAATGTGCATGTTTTGTTATGAAAGGAAATTTTGTAAACGATCTCAGTTATTTGTTCAGAGCATTACTCATGAAATTTTGTATAAGAATGAAATATTTTCTGCCATGACTAGTGTAGACATAAGCTTATTTTGATATTTTGCTTCCAAACTGTACAAAAGTGAGCGAATATGAAAATTTGTGCATAAATTATATTTTTGTGATCTGATTCTGTTCTGTTCTGAAAATGTTTTGTACTCTGCTATGATAAGATGTGATTTTTGAAACCTCTGGCATGACATTTTGTTTCTGTTCTGACCTTACCACGGGTGTAAAACGGTGGCCTCTGTTTGGGTTGGTACCAAATTTTCTTTTTCTGGTGCACCTACTTTGAAAACAAAGTGGTTTTCTGCGTGGTCTTTTCTATGTGCACACTCGAGGCTCCGAGAATGATAAGGAGAAGATGCTCGTTTGGCCACCGGGTTTGCACAACCCTACCACGGGGGTTAAATATGGAATTTTGTTCTGATATGATGTTTCAGTTATGTTGTGCCAAGAAAATCTTGAATAAGAAAATTGTGAACTTTCGCTCCGATATTTTTGATAACATGTTCTGACTCTGCATTCTGAAAATAAAAAGTGTTTTGTTCTGCATTATGAAATCTGTAAATGCTCATGTTTGCATACTAGTATATGTTCTCTGCTTCTTGAGTTGTTGATAACTCACCCCTATCTCCATAATATATTTCAGATAATTTTGAAGCAACAGCTAGAAGTCAGAAATAGGGAGTGCTTGCAAGTTTGTTGACCAGAGAAGACTAAGTGCCTTAGGGTACGATGACTATTGGAGAGTCTTTTGGTAGTATTGATATTTTATGTGACTTTGGTATTTTGAGTAAGGGATATTCCTAGTCCTTGTGGGAAATTTTATGTGTATTAATGAGGCACCACTGATGTACCCTTATGTAGGAACATGAATATGTGTGTTAAACAAATTAGGCTGATATGTTATGGATATTCTGGTTTATTTTAAAAGTATTATTTTGTAAATGATTTTTAAGTGATATGAGTTAACTCTCCGAACCCTCGGGGTCGGGGTGTTACATTAAAAATGTTCGAATACTAGTTCACATTCAAACAAATGTTCAAACGTTAATACACAAAATTATATAGTAACATTTGAATGTAGGCCTCAATGTTCAAATGTACTCACCCTCAAACGAACAAAACATTCGAATGATTAAACGATTCACATTCGAACAAACCTCCAAACATACCACTTGCGTTCGAATGCTTCTTTGTTAACATTCAAAATAATGTCCGAACGTTAAACCCGTTACGTTTGAACATTGGTCCGTTAACATTCGAACGTTTATTGCAATTAAGTTCAGACTTAGAAACGTTTGAATGTAAATATGATACGTTCGAACTTGAATCAACGAACGTCAATTTCTGTCATTTGAACGCCAATCAGTTGGGTTGACGTTCGAATGTTCAATTGGACGTTCGAACGTTACTTTCTGTGATAGATTTCCATTGTCACAAAAAAGGGAACATTCGAACGTTACACCAAATGGAACACCTCCAACCATCACTAAAAATATTTTTAGTGACGGTTCAACAGTAAACCGTCACCAATTGTTTTATGTGACGCACATTAGGTGACGGTCGTGGTGACGGTTTCAAACTATCACCAAATATCTTTAGTGATGTTTTGATTTTTTGTGACAATTTTCTCTATCATAAAAGACAAATTGTGTTGTTGTGTGTATGGGTGCAAATCGGTCGAGTCGGTCCATTTGGTCCGGTCTCTCTTTTTTTTTCTTTTTTTTTTAAATTAATTAATAAAAAAAATTATTTAAAATACTAAATTAAACGAAGTGACTTATTAATGTGGATTATGTAGCAAACTCAATAAAAAAAATATTTTATATGGTCAATGATAATAAATTAGATGAAAATTACATTATTAATTTATATAATTACTATATAATTAACTAATTGATATTATATACTAGTAAATTCATAGAATATTAATAAGTGTTAATAACATATTTAAAATTTTATATTGTTAATAGTGATAGGTTAGATGAAGATATATATAAAATATTATTAATTTATAGAAGATTAACAAGTATTAATAATATATTTAAAATTTTATATTGTTAATTGTACAATTATTATATAAATAATATATATAATATTTTTTTTTCATTCGGTCCGGTCCGGAAAAACCCTGGACCGTGGACTAAACCAAAACTTTTCGGTCCTCTAAAATGTGAACCGAGACCGACCGGTCTCACTCTCGATCCAGTCCGGTCCGGACAGATCATTTATCACCCCTAGTAGTGTGTACATAGATAATTCATGTTTGCTTACAACTTCAGTATTTAAAAACAAATTACCTAATTACTTTAATTAAGTGTAAATAGTAGAGTATGTATATATGTATTTAATTATTTACATATAATGACATAAATCATCACATGATTTATAATTTATTATTTATTAATAGCACATATTATTTTATATTTTATATGGTCATTGATAATAAATTATATAAAAATTACATCATTAACTTATATAATTATTATATAAAAATAATATATTAAATTATTAAAAATATTTTTAAAATATATATAGAGGTTCGGTCCAAACCGGTCTAAAGTTTGTAGATCCCAAGACCGGACCGAATTTCATCAGTCCACATATTTTGGGACCGAGACCGACCAGTCCAGAATTCGGTCTTGTCCAATTAGTTTTGCCGGTCTAGACCGAATTATTTACATCCCTACATCTATCTTCTCCCAGGCGTGGAGGAAAGGGAAGCTACTCTCTTGAACCCTTAGCAAGGATTGCCTACAATCTGGGAAGGAGATTTCAGGAGACCATGGTCTCTCAACTACATGGTATCATTTCAATGTTGCCATCAGTGCTTCGGTACATCTCATCTCATCTCATTTTTACTTTAATTATGGACAATATTGCAGCAGCCTATTGGAACTAACAACGAAAAATAAATTTCAAAGACAAATTGTAGGAGATGCGTAGAAGGGTGGCTGAAGAAAGCCTAGGAGCATCCAACTTATGAGTCTGGATGGGAATAAAGATTACAAAGGGATTGGATTGGATTGGACCGGACCCTCCAATAGGCAATACCCGCCCCATCTCCATGTCAATTAAGGTTGTAAAGCAACCCCTTCAGTTGGCCAATAAAGTAAGTACCTTGGCCTCCTCCCATGGTCTTCCTCGGCAGGTTTTTGTTTTTTGTTTTTTTATTTTTCAACCATGCTGTTAGGTTTAGTTTGTTTTCACAGTTTATCTCAATTCATTTTATTTAATTATTATAATTTTTTTAAATTTTTATATAAAATATAATAAGTAATTTAATTTTTTTAAATTTCAATTTAATTTTTTTAAATTTTAAAATAAAAATAATATTAAAAATATATATTCTAATAATATTTTTTTTAATTTTTAATTTTTAATTTTTATCTCAATTAATCTCATCTCATTTCAATAAACGAGGCATCATCTTGACAATAAATTAATTCGCTTATGATATCACAATAGGCACCACAAACAAAGTTTGGCAGAAATTTGGTGTGCACGGAATCAATCTACAACAAAATAATAGGAAAAATACATTAAAATAATAAAAAAATAAGGGATTAAAGATTTAAATGATTCGACAGATATAATATATAAACAAAACTCCAAAAAGTCTGTCCTCGTAGCTTTGGCAATTTTATCCAAGTCGAAAATTTTATTAAAGTTGAGATTTAGGCTTTAGTCAAAGTCACTGAAGAGGTTAATTCACGTTAAATTATTTATTTAAAAATAATAATATAATATAATATTAAATATTTTAATAATAATTTTTTTATATTTTACAAATATACTTTAAATATTAATTAATAATTTAATTTTTATTTAAAATTATTATTGCTTAACTATTTTTTTCGTCAACTTAATTATCCAATAGTACCTATTAAAAATATTTTTAGAATAAAATATTATTTTAGAGATGAATAGTAGCCGATCAAATTTAGAGAAATAGATAGATTTATTGTAGTTCAAAAGTGGAACCTTGAAATTTTGATTACTCTGATACAGATCACTTTTGAGCTATTTAGTCAAAATTTGACTAGCTACGGACATTTCATGGATTAAACACAACAATAAGAAATTAACCATAAGTTGTAATAATACAATACTGAATTGAAATTTATTTTCATTTTAATTATCGTTGTATCATAAGCTGTATAAAATTCTTGACGCGACGTGACATTATGTTCTTATGGAATAAGAAAATATCCAAACTGTAATCATGCACCCGACCAAGAAATTTATATTTATATATCCTGGGAGCCCATACAAAGAGCAAAGCCCATGTGAGTGAGCCTCTGAAAACAAAAACTGAGAGTATCCCGAAGAGAGAGTACAAGACATACTCAAGAGAATCTCCTTTTTTATTCATTTGTTACAGCATCATTAAAGTTTACGATTCATTAGAGAAAGTATAAAATGCCTATCAGTGCCTGGATTTAAGTATAAACAGTAGCAAGTTGTCCAGCACCAGTTTGACGATTACAAAAAAATAATCATTTTTTTTTATAGTAACAACAGGTCAGAGAAAGAAAAGCAGGCCAGGGAATAAGCATAAGATGTGATCAGAGGTTCAAGATCTGGTACCATTTCTTTGAGATTGAGAAAATGAAGAAGTGCGATCTCTGTGACTCTCCAGCCAATATTTACTGCGACTCTGATCAGGCTAGCCTTTGTTGGAACTGTGATGCTCAGGTTCATGGTGCAAACTTCCTGGTGGCTAAGCATTCCAGAACCCTTCTTTGCCATGTTTGTCAGTCTTTTACGCCCTGGAATGGCTCCGGCCCCAAGCTTGGTCCTACCATTTCTGCCTGTGAAAGTTGCGTCAATAGCAATGCTCAAAACGAGGCAGGAAATGAAGGAAACAACCGTGATAATGATCATGGCGATGCTGGTGGTGGTGGTGGTGATGATGATCGACCCCATAGAGAAGCTAACACTGAGGAAGATGACGATGACGATGATCACGATGATGACGACGACGACGACGACGATCATGGTCATAGGGATGAGGATCAAGGAGGTGTTTATGAAGACGATGAAGAAAATCAAGTAGTCCCATTATCTTCTACGCCGCCTCCCCCAGCCTCAAGTTCTGCCACGAGAAGAGGGCTTTCCTGATACAAGAACCCCATTTTCATGGGAGAGTACCAGTTAGAATGCAGAGTTTTAAAAGTATGTGTATATATATATATATATATATATATATATATATCTTCTCTTCTCTTCTTAAGATTTGTTTCCTTGTTTCGGTTATTTTGTTCTAGTTTATACATGATTTCTTGTTCCTTTTCCTGAGCTTTTCTTTTTGCAGATAATATTAATCTCTGGACAGATGCAGTATTCAAAAGTAGAATGATCAAAGGATGCCGGTTCTCTCAGCTAAGCCTTAGAATCGCAAAAGAACTGTGACAAAGCAGATTTGGGAATGCTGAAGCAAGGAAAGACAAAGAGGAGGAGGGTTCCTGAAGATATAAAAGCATGGTTGCCAAGACTGGATGTTTCATTTCTTGATGGCTTTTTTTACCTGCCTCGTCTAGCCCTTCAACCTGATTTCAGGTAAATTTCTATTTTTCTTTTTCGTTTTCATTTATTTTCAAATAATGATTGAGGTCTTGGAATTTCTCTTATTATGCTCAGTATAATGTCAACTGGGGTTGGGTCATACAAGTATTTACTCATTCATTTGGTCTATGGATTGTAATGTGTTGAACAGAGCAGTTTTTGGTTTTCTTTGCTTCTTTCTGTAGCTTAATTTTCAAAAGAGAAATGTTATGTATAAGTTCTAAATAGACAAGTCTTGTACAAGTTTTTTGTAAAAAAATAAGTCTCACTAATAAAAAATAGTTTTTTTTACACTGTTTTTAGGTGGGATCCACTTTTTTACAAATACTTGTATGAGACTTGTCTATTTAGAACTTGTACAAATCATTTATCTTTTCAAAATGTTATCACTATAACAGAAATATTATTATTATTATTTTTTTTTTTCTGGGCCACTAGACAAATTTGTCGGCATCATACTTCTTGGAGTGTAAATCTTATCATATTAAAAAATAATTATTTTTTTTATGTGAGTCTCGTATTTATTCATTTTTTTCAAAATGATTGTATGACGCTTGTACACTTAACTATTATTTCTTTAATTCATTTCCCTCAATTTGTGCAGGCAACCTTTACTCCCTTCAATTGAGTCAATGACCCACACAAACCAGATAACAAAACTCAAACTCTATAAGGAGGGTATATTAGAGTTTTGTTGTTCCACTGCTTTTTCAAAATCATTTGGCAGAGAATAAGCAGAGTCTGCACAGATGGGTGCAGGCATATTGTTTTCACCCTTTTACATGTAAAAAGTGAAAGAGTTTTAATTGGAAATTAGGCTATTGGGTTTTTCTTTTTAATTTTCCGAGTATTTAAACTAGTGATTCACTGTGCAGACGAAGTGTATGGCATGAAGGGAAGTTCATCATACTAGGGTTAAAATTTTAGTTATTTCTAAGAAAACACTTGGTGATCTTGTATTGGAGGGTATGGTGTCTTAAACAAATGTATTGGAATTGTAGTTTTAAATAAGATCGTTGCTGAGTTTTAGCAAATATCTCTTTTAAGTTTGTATCAATGCTCAATTGAGATAAAACAGACTCATAAAGTGAACCCTACAACATAAAAAGAAATACTTTATCTACAAAAGAATTATATTAAAATAAATCTACAAATTGACATAGTTTGATGCAGTACGTCAAATTGTAAAGTTACTTTTAGTGTAAAGTGAATCCACCGGATCACGTAAAGCCATATGAATTTGTAAGTTTATTTTTATATAATTTTTTTATGTTTGTAGTAGTTCTGCTTTATATATCTTCATCTCGTTTAGAACCCTCAAATCCGGAGAAAAAAAAAATATTAGTTATTTATCATATGCACAATCAATGCATATAATTTAGGTAGATCTACAGTCTAATAAAAGTAGATTGTAAGTAGGATGATAGAGGGAGACAAATATTACAATTATAAGATAAACTAAGACTAGAAATGGGGTCAAGCTTTGAGACATATCCACTTGCCCACCATAAATCCTGGCTTAGTATTTTAATCGACAGATGATTAAGGATCTTAGAGAGAATTACTAATGTTCTCAGAAAAAAAAAATAGAGAGAAATAGAACCAATTAAGAAAGGAGTCGAGATTGTGTTTGTGGTGGAAAATGGTTGCTTGTAGAGGGAGACAGTTTTGTGTGGCTGTGGTGTCTCTATCCCTTTGAAACTTTCCCCGCCATTGAAGATGTTTGATATTCTGATTTCCTTTGATTGTGCTTTGGATTCTTTTTTTTTTTCTTTTTTTTCTTTTCTCCCCCACCAACTGTTTGTCCTTCGATCTGTGTATGCGACAGCCACAAAGGGAATTATTATTATTCTTCATGTACATAGCCTTTTGTAACTTGAAACGACAGCCACTTCTTCCTCAATTCTCTTTATGGAAATTGTTACAAGACGTAAAAGGAAATTCTTTTTCATCAGTCCAACGTGGGTTCTATTCAGTTTGGTTGATAGAGAAAGTGAAATGCCTCATCTTTTATCTTAAATTTATGGGCTCTCTCTCTGGATGTCACTTAAAACCCATCACATCAATCAATGCGACTGAGAATGATGAACTCTTGAGACGAAAAATGCACATATGGGGCACTGGCGTCACCTGGATTTATTCTTTTTGTATGTTTATCGTCTAAGCAAGCATGTAGAATTCTATGACAAAGTGAGCTAAAATTTGGTTGATAGAATCCTCCCTCCTCAAACTCTCCTCAGCCTCTCTCTCTCCGACCTCCTCAAGCTTTCTCTCTCTTTAACCTCTCCCTCTCTCTCCTCAAGCTCTCCTCGGCCTCTCTCTCCGACCTCTCTCTCCTTAAGCTCTCTTCAAATTTGGTTTTATAACATGTCAAAGAGAAGAGAAGAAAAATAAAATAAAACCTCACATGTCAAGTGTGGAGTGTAGGATCAGCAACAGATGCTTATCCATAGAGTTTTTCAAATAAAATACAGCCCAAGAATATAAAAACAAGAATAGGCCACTCAACGTGATGCCAAACATTGAATCCTTCACTCTGTGTTTAAACCAAATACCTAATTTGGCTGGTTTAAAAATTATGTGACATTTCAAAATGTGTTGTCTTTACGAGGTTCATATATCACCTAAATAACCGTGAACACGTTTCCTTTGTCATCATTCATGCTTTTGAATGATTGCTAATAGAAAAATTCTATTCTTAAGTCTCATACACCACACACCAATCTTTTTATGATTTCTTTAATTTTATTCTCTTACCAAATGTGTAGCATATGGATTATGAGTTGAATAATTCAATTATTTTAAGAATAATAAAACCAAAATAAACTTTAAAAAAATTTAAAAAAATAAAAAAAATTTGGTGTGTGGTGTATGAGCTTATGAATAGCAATGCTCAACCTGAAAATCATTATAAAAAAAAATAGAAACGATTTCTTCTCTGTATTGTTTTCTATTATGCTTTACTTTTCCAACTTTTTTGAGGTAGGTCTCAGCTGATTATAGTGGGAAACTCCTGCTACTAACATTTACCTTTTCTTTCACTAGGCTCCTAACAAAGCCCAACCAAACCAAAGAAGAGCAAAGAACAGTCAAAAATCAACAGAACGATTTCGACATTATTTATAGCAAATCATGTCAGTTCGTAAATTTATTTTCTGTAAAGTCTTTATCTAAACCTAGCATTTGATCTCTTATTGAATAAAGATGTCATCACGAGAATATAAAGTGGCTTGGTAATAGCTAGCATGGAGTGTGAATAGAGTTTAGATTCAGCTTCAACATATGAAAGGTGGAAACAAAGGCCACTGAAGCAATCTCAGAAGAGTTCTTATACTTACAAAGTCAGTGTGTAAAAATACAGCTTCCACATCAGTAATGTGTTTAGTATGTCAATAAGCAGACTAAAAATAAATTTTTCAGATGGAACCTTCAAATGAATATTGTACACTGCTGTAGGCTCACATATGGCTTCTAAAATTTTAAGGTGTAAAATTAAATCATGAACTCTTTTAGCTCCTTGGAGAAACATGCTCCCTTGTGCTTTCTTTACTTATAAAAAACAGCTGTAAGAAACTATTATTTCGTGAAATAGCATCACTTGTTAACAGAAGGAATTCTCAGCCCTTTTTAAATAAAATAAAAAATAAGCATTTTATAATGATAGGCATATATCCAATTTATATCCTCTTCTTGATGTTATAAAGCCAAAGCATGAGGTTGCAAACCGAAGAAAAAGGACTCCACAGAAAATTTTACATGGCAGGAAAATAGTGCAGCCTATCATATTTAAATACCTAAAAATATAAACAAGAGTTCATTTGTCATCCATTCCAAACTTCATAGATATATAAAGGAGCGAAAGAGGGGCAAATGCGAGACCAGTACCAAACAGAGTTTTTGAAGAGTCAAACATCCTTTGACGATCCCCACCATCTATTCACGAGGCTTTGTCCACGTCTACAAGTCAAGAAAACCAGGTTTCAAGACCAACATTCACATATAGCAGAGAAATAACGACATGAATTGCATAAAAAATATATAATGTGACCCAGACTACAGGCTATCAAACATGTGTCAAATTTCTTAGGTCAAGAGTTGCAGGGTGATAACTCCCCCCCAACCTCTTCTTTTTTTGATAAATGAGTCAGATGATCAGGGACATAAATGAAATGTTCCAACATAAAATAACTATGACCTCTACAATCGAGAAATAAAATAAAAATTAATTATGACCTGAAGTGAACTGCCTAATGACTATAAAAGGCAACAATTTGCTCTGCCATCTTTAACAGCCACTTTATATACCATAGAGCACAGGCAACCAGTCAATCAGCCGGTTCAATAACCGTGCACAAAGCCAATGTCCTAGCCACTGCTTTTACTAAAATACATTAAGAGCTTGTCACAACCCCAGGAAAACTCAAAGCCTCATTTGGGACTATAGTCCAAACAGACTAAGTAAAGATTATACAATTTGGAATTATAAACCGCAGAACTTTTCATTCTCAAGCAATGCAAGGATCCCATTCATAACCCTCATATACTCAAATCCGAAGTAAAAGAGACCTCCTTAAGAATGGCATCAAACTTTAACTAGTAAAATACTTCATATACAAAAATTTGCCATATAATCTATCCGTCTGGATGAAAACCAGTTGATGCTGCTTCCGTATGGAGGAACCCCAGCACTGAAAGCTACAATGTCAGCACTGTGAAAACAACCTTTTCTAAACTGAAGCTCGTACTGTACAAAGTGTACAAAATCCTAGATTCTATCATTAGTACACATCAGCAATCTCTTGTTCTTTATTCTATATGTACTTATCAAAAAAAATTATGTTCAACTTTTACAGTAAAATCTCCCTGCAAATATAATGCTAGACCTATCTACTGAGGCCCTATCCTCTTATTAATAAAATACATTACAGACTCCTAACCGAACGCTCCTACTCTAGCTACTACTACCTTGCATGCAATCCATATCCCTGCAAGTCCCTTCTGCAGCTACCCACATGCGCTCTTTGTAATACTCCCCCTTAACAGGATCCTTTTACCCATAACTCAATGGGCACAGCTTACATCCTCAGTTCATGATCTTCTCCAATGATGAATGCCATTTTCCTGTTCCTGGAGCAAGAAAACAGAAACCTATTTCTAGCTTTCTATCGAACTATCTGAGCCTCTCTTTGGAAAGAATAACAATAGATTGTCCCAAAAGCATAAATCACTATTCTGTGCCAGTGCCTCAAGGGTGCTATTCAGCTACACCAAAATCTTTTTTCCAGAAATATTTATACTCCACTAAGCACATCTTCCATCTTCTCTTATCTCCAATATGGCATAACTGGCTCTCAAGCTTGGGAACTGCTGCAAGTATATCGACTGTAGTGAAGTTCCAACCATAATATCTAATCTTAGGGGTAATTACACTTTGCAATTCCAAACTAAGACCCAATAGCAATGTGGACTCCAACTACGAAACAAATTACAATGTGCACCATAAAAAACTACTAAAATTTTGTAATGCACACCTTCCATTAAGATCTAACTCTTAATATTACATCACCAAGCATACTTTTCATCCATCTCAATGCCAAATTGAATTAGTACATGGTTCTTAAATAACAAACTCTCATGCGATCAACAGAATTTGGAAAGATTTTAAATAAAGCATTTAGAAATTTTCCTAAAATGGGCCTTTATTGATATCTACAAAGATATGGCAAGATCAGGGATAGAGATAAACAAGACTACTCTAAGCTTGAATCGACTCATATTAGATCTTAGAAACTCTTATAACTTCATGTCTAGTATTTTTTATAATATTGATATTAATCTTATAATGATAACATTTTAATTTTTTTTTATAAGTAATAATAACATTTTCAATTATTTAAAAGATAATAGAAAATCAGATTGCTACTATGATGCATGTTGCTAGTAAGATACATAGTACATAAATCTATATATTGTATTATATAAATATAATATATGTATACATATATGAACTATAAAGGCATTTATGCAAATTCAAAATGAGTTTTTCAAAATCAAAGTTATAAGATATAAAATCAATAATCTATCTTGTCAAGATTTCATCAACAAGAACTGATTTGAATAATAATCGAGTTTTTCATGAATATAAAATAAAACTCAATGACAAGCTCTTGTTCGACTCTCATTCGAATAAAATCAAACAAATAGTGTTTGACTATCAACTACTCACTCGAATTCGACTCGTTTATACCATGTGATACATGCAAATATATAAATTTATATATATATATATATATGGATTTCTTTGTGTGTGTGCCTGCATCCATTAATTATTACAATAACTTAACATGAGCAAAAGGTGATGAATTCAAGCCTAAAAGGTAAATAGGTCAATTCAATTAACAAGAAACAATATGGGAAACTTTTTTTTATCAGTAAACCAGAATTTTAGTAATGATATTGATAGGCATAGCCCCAGGACATATACAAGAGCGACATCAAAGTATGAGTGTCTAGCAATACAAGGAAGTCATGGATATTCAATCCAAAAAATTGTGTAACTTAAAGCCCCCAAAGTCAAATGGGCTTACCCCAAAAAGATTAAATTGGATGCTGGATGTATTTAAACGAAGATAGCATTTAGAACCCAAAAGCAAACAAACCGTATTCGTATTTGAAACATTGAACTTAGAGTTACGTCACAAGGGAAATTGAACAAGAAAAGAGAAGGAAGGAAACATGGTCTCTAATCTTACCATTATGTGCTTCTAAGAATTCAAAGGCCCAGTGGAGGAACCAGAACTTTGACTTGGAACACAGGGGGGGGTATCAATCTATACGATGACAACTATGCTTGCATACATGTGTATGTGTATGTTTATATTATACACTTTGTTGTTTATAATTATAAAAAATACATTCTAGATGCAATTGCATTTCATATTCCTTCAATTTATAACAAACATTTTTTATCAAACTCAATAATTGGTCACATTAAAATTTTTAGTTAAAATAAAATACGAAATCCCACTGTATATTTTTGTTCATGTATTTTTCATTAACTAAAAGATTGATTCATTGATTGAAGAAACTTAGGAGAGAATATGCAAACGTTTAAAGGTTTAAAAAAACACTTTATTTATTTATTTTTAAATGAGGATTTTTATAAAAGAAATATTTTTTTATAAGTGATTATTAAAGAAATATATATGAATGCATATAGATATATAAATTCATAATTTAGCAACCAAATTTTGAGTTTTTTGACTCATATCTTCAAGTTCTTAAATTTTTGGAGGCATATTTTTGGATTTTTTAGATATGTATACTCATTTTTATATTTTGGAGGCAAAATTCAAGGACTTAAAGAAAATATAGACAGTTTTTTTCATACTTTTAAGAAGACTCAAGAATTTTAGATGGGGTTAGAAGAAAATTTCCATATGTTTGAAAGATTTCAAGAAGTTTTCAAATTTTTTGGGATCAATATTATTTTTTACCAAATTTTATTTCAATTTGAATAATAATTATTAATTATTTTTTGGGAGGGTGGGGGATCATGGCCCCCTCTGGTTCTGCCAATGCAAAGGCCTCTTTAAAAATGCACTAACCCATATACCGTGCCCATTAAAATACAGTAATCCAGATGACACAACAACCTAATGTAAAACTGTTAAAAGTGCCCTCAAACAGTAAGTAACTGAACTCTCTGTAATAAAGGGCATCATCATGTTTCTCGTTCGAAATGAAACACCTCGCTTAAATGGCTGTAATAATAGAAGATCCGGAACTGTTAAAAATAAATATGGCATCTGAACCTGAAGGATAGATTCAGTGAAAATTGAATCCATAAGGCATAAGTTACATGTAAACAAGGAACAAGGGGAGAAAAAAATTAAGCCTTCATCCATATTATGATGCCATTCAAAAAAAAAGGAAAAAAGGAACACATATCAGGTCAGGTGTCAGACAAATATGGCACAGTCCAGAGCATTTGACAAAAGACATTGAAACAGTTAAAGTGATGCAAAAAAGAAAATTGAACCAGATCCTCAATATATGGGTGCCGTGATGTTTCACTCAGAAATAGCACACTTCAACAAAAACAACTGCAAAGAAAGACTATTTATAACTTTGACACCGATATACTTCAAAAATTTTGTTTGATAATAACTGAGACACTTTAAAAACAAAACGATCACCTGTAATATCCTTGATGGATAAAAAATAATGAATAATAAGTTTAATATAAATTACAAAGAACAAGATGCTGATGAGGTGGAGATAAATACTAGTTGGGTCCCTCACAGTGGATGTGTATGTGTTAAAATGAAAGGGTATTTCAAGTAAAAGGAGTACAAAATGCATTCCTTGCCCAAAACTTGTAAGGTTTAACACGAAAGAATTCTATAGTAAGATTGCTTTTGTAAAAAGGTCAGTGAACACACTGAATCATGGAGTTTGAATTGCTAGTAGTCCTGAATGGGTTGCTGGTACCAGAGAAATATAACCGCAAGGAAAATAAGAAAACATACAAAGCATGGGGGGAATAAAATCAATAAACAATATCAAGATTAAATGCGAATCAACAATGCACCATGTACAAGCAACATTAACAGGAGGAAAGCTGACCTTGCGCTTGAAATAAGATATAAAACCAAAGGATATGTGCTAAAAAAAAATTGATCGGTAAGGATATGTGTTAAAAAAAAAACAAAAAAACTTTGATCGGTAAGGAGCTGTGTTAAAAAATAATAATCACAAAAGCTACTTTTTTCCTGTGCAACTGAGACGATGAGAAGATAACTTAACGAAAGAGATGAAAGATAAAGCATAATTACCACAATCTAGGACGATATTTGGCATCAGGATGATCGCACATTAAATGAAAAATAAAAATGAATTTTCGATCCCTAATAGAGAAAATTATTTAGATTTTCCCCCGAACAGGATCAAACTATCATCTTCTAGTTACTTCATAAAACAAAACAAAACAGACTGTCAAAACAATTTTCTATCAAAAACTAAAATCTCAAGGGAAAAAAGGAAGGAACCATTAAATTATGAACTAAATAAAATTACCAGTTTGCTTATCCAATGCATCATGGTACTCCTGCTCATCCTCCACACCAGCCTTTGCTACGACAACAGGATTTGTGTCGGGGCCATCCTTCTCTTCGGGGAAGCGAACGACGACGACGGGACAGACGCAGTGGTGCACACAGTAATCGCTGACGCTGCCAAGGCGGCCCTTGGAGGGGCGGCGAGAGGCGCCGAACCCTCGGCTGCCCATGATAACGGTGCTGAGGCCAAGGCGCTCGACCTCAAGGCAGAGGCGCTCCTTCATGTCGTGGTCCTTCACGATGTGGATCTTGAAGGGAATTTGTGAGTCGACGAGGGGCTGAGCAAGGTCATTGGCCTTGGTGGAGGTGAAGGCGTCGAAGTCGTGCTCGAGCTTCTGGTGGGAAAGCTCATCGTCGGCGAGGTCGTGGACGGAAAGGTCGATGGCACCCCAGTCGGCGCCGTATAGGACGCTGGTGGGACGGACGTGGAGGAGGATGACAGCGTCACCGGGGCGGAGGTAGTTCTGGACAGCCCATTTGACGGCGAAGGCGCTCTCGTCACTGAGATCCACGGCAATCCCGATCTTGCGTTGGGCTCCGGAGGTGGGGGTCCCGCTCATGGGGAATCTCGGCGACGAAGGTTGCACGGTAATTGCCGTCGCCGTATCTGTAGGGTGTTTCGGAGAAGTCATAGGTTGTTGTTGTTGTCGTCGTCTCTGTTCTGATGCTCAGAGGGTGAGAGCCGTAAGCTGCGTGGGAGGGAATAATGTGAGTGAGGAAGACGAATATTTTGGAGGGTACTGTTGAAGGAAGGTTCTTCTGACCACTCACGCGTGTGTATGTCTGTCTGTCTTTCTGCGTGGTGAGGTGAAAAAATTTAACTTTTTTGCTCCAATTTTTGCTTTGATCCGGATTAGGATTATCTCAACATTCAAATACAAACAAAAGAGTATTTCAATATCTAGGAATTGGTTTAGATATTTAATTTTTTTTAATAATAATTAAATAATTTAAATTAATATATTTTATTAATTTTAAAAAATAAAAGATAAAAAGTTAAATAAAATATTATAAAATTAAAATTTTATTTGAATATTATTTTTAATATTATTTTTATTTTAAAATTTAAAACAATTATGTTATTTTTTATTCTTCATTTAGAAATTTGAAAAAGATGTATTGAGTTTTTTGTTTAGATAATAATTAAATGAAAAAGTTGAAAGTTGAAAGTTGAAATTTGAAATTTGAAATATGTTTTATTTTTTTTAGTGATATTTGATAATGAAATTTTAAGAAATTTTAAGAATATCCAAGTGTCCAAATAAGCCCTGACAATATCTAATAATTTTATAAATAAAAGTGAAATAATTTATGAATAGTAGTAAAAATTATGAAATAGTTTAAGTTAAAATATTTTATTGGAAATGAGAAGTTAAATAAAAATATTATAAAGTTAAAAAAAATTAAATATTATTTTTTATATAATTTTTATTTTGAAATTTGGATAAGTTATATTTTTTTTTGTATTTTGTTTGGAAGTTTAAAAAATTTGTATTGGGTTTTATATTTGGAAAATGATTAGGTAATGTTTAGATAAAAAAAAATTGAAAATTAAGAATTAAAAAATATTTTATATTTGAGTGATATTTAAAAATGAAATTATGAAAAATTTTAAGAATATATGATGATATAGGAAAATATCTAAATGTTCAAAAAAATCCCCTAATTTAAGTTCGTGTTGAGCTACTTGAGTTTGTATCGGTCTATAATTGTTATCACTCTCTAAAATTGTGTAGAGGTTTTCTAATGAATCTATTTTAATTGTATAGAGTCTTTGTTTTTTGGGTTTAAATCCTCTAACATCTTTATTAGTTTGGTCAAATTCATTTTCAAAATTTAGTCAATATTATACTTTTTTACATTTGCCTATTCCATTTAAATTCAACACCCACATTAAATTATCCATTCACTCTCTATATAATAATAAAATATTATTAATTTAATAATTTTTTTATTTAATTTACTTTTATCAAATTTTGTATTTCTACCAATTAAATGTTAATAATAATTATATTCTAATTAAATTAATATTAAAAAAATCATATTTTCAAAACTCATTTAATGCTAATAATAAAAAATATTTGATTAAACTCATTTAAAATTCTATCTAAATTTCTTAATTACAAACCAAATAGTATTTTTGCTTAGAGTGAGAAATTAATATTTTAATATATGTTTGGAGTGAGAAATTAATATTTTAATATTTGGTGAATCAATTGTGGTTCTCCATATTTGGCCAACTACTGTAGCAAAAGTCTAAATTATTTTAGATTTGTCCAATTCAATATGAGATGTTTTTTACATCAATTATGCAAATTGTAACCAACCTATTGATATAGTGCTCAATGCTCATCCATGAATTAAATGATAAATAAAACACATGAAATATAAATAAAGAGGTGCTTGCACAATAAATACACGGTACTTGCACAATCTATTGATTATATATATCATTACTCTTTTACTATTATTATGTAACATTTAATGACAAAACGGTTGGATGGATGTTCTACAAACATTTAAAAAATTCATTGATCCTTAAAACTTTCTAAGGTTTATAGTATGGACATTGTGAATTGTGGGAATATACAAAGTGAAATGGTGTGTTATGAGAATGAACTTGGGTTGGACTTGGACCTGAAAATAACATAATTATTAAGCGGAGCAATTTGAATTGTACCAAATTTTTTTAGTATAATTAAATGTAACTCTAATCTTATTATTTTATATTATGATATTTGCATGGAATTAACGAATCGCCTCAAAGATTACTTGTCCTAAATTAATTAAAAGTTGACCCTCTCCTCACTCCATATTCCTGACAAGATAATGATATATTTATTCATCTTTTACTACTATTATACTGTTTAATTAATTTTTTTTTATTTTTTATTTTTGCTCTTTCCATCTGGATTAAAAATCTTAGAATATAACCTTTTTGCATAATGTAGAAGAAAATAAATTCAATCAACTAATGTAATTATATAATTTAATTAAAATTAAATTAAATTTTATAAAACTTGACCTTTTACTCTGTGAGTCAATTTTTATAAAATTAATTTTATTTTGAATTAATTTATATGATTAAGTTGATTGATTGAATTTATTTTCTTCTAGATTATATAAGAATGTGTCATATTCTAGAATTTTTAATTCAGATTCAAATAGTAAAAAGGAAAAAAAAAATAACTAGACAATAAAACAATAAGTAAAGAAAGTGTAAGGATATCGTCACCAACTTAGAAGAATATCCTGTTACATACCTTTAGCACAAACATTATTCTTTTCAAATTTGAGAAAGAGTAAAATAATTTGTTATTTAAAAAAACAATCTCAATTTAACGAAAATATAAGGTTCGGACAAATAGATTATTTTTTCTTTTAATATTTCTCATAGCCTTTTTCCATTTCGATAAATATGATGGTAGCTAATTTTCCATATCTCTCTCGAATGCCAAGTGAAATTGTAAATCTCACTCTATGATATTGTAACACCCCATTTTTCGTAAGTTATGAGTGTCACTTATTTTTCATAAAATAAATCCGGTAAGAAATATCATATTCAATAGCTGAATTTAGAATTTATTTTGTAGAAAAATATTTTGAAAAAAATATTAAATGAATAAACTGAATAAAATTTATGTCATAAAAATAATTTTATTCTAAATGTCTGAAACTAAATTAACTACTCCTTCTAATCCTGGTCAGCCTGCTCGTATTCATCATTCTCAACTGGGTGGTTAAAAATATGAAATAAACTAAAATGAGTCGAAGATTCAGTAAGAAACCATCACGACGTAAATATAATAAACATAAAGTTTTCATGCTGAGAGTTTAAAAGCATAACTGTTCGTACTGATGTTTATGCTATGCATGACCTAATTTATCTGAATTAACTGATTGATCTTACTTGACTGACTGATCTGACTGGCCAACACACTTAACTATGTGTGCAAGGTTATGCATCGACCCCACGTCCCGCAGCTGGGAAGGGAATTGCTGATAGTATTATGGCATACTATATACTATGGTGGACTACGCTTGAGTCTATGGCTTGCATCCACCCTGAAATTGAACTGCATTGGTACCATGCATCTGAATGATCATTTGATTAACTGATATGATCTTATCTTGCACTTGAACTGAAGATAGCTTACGTGTCTTGTGCATATGAGATGCATTACATAATACATACATAGTTATAATTTCTAAATTTGAACATGATGTGGAATAATATGATCGTATGTTATGCTGAATGACATGTTTGCATATAACATGAGTGATGCATAAATAATGGCTATCAATGAACTGGTTTGAATGATACTTATATATAAGCCGAACTGTGATGATCCTAATTTATGATCAAATTACTTACCTCGCTGCACTTCTTCTTGAATCTCACTTCGAAGCTCGTCACCTATACGTAGTATTAACTATCACTAAATATGTCTAGAATCAACATGTATTAATATCCTACTTAATTAAATTTATAATCTAGAAGATAATCAAATAAATCTTTTGTTGAACACCATACTCAATAAATCCTTATATTTTAAATTACTTAAATACTAATAACATATTATAACTTAGTAGAATACTTGAGCTATTTTAAATAAGTCATAAAACTTCAATTCTTAAAATAGGTTTCATTTCTTAACATAATTATTCAATTTTAGAAATCTAATAAATATTAATATTGTTTAAATATTCTTAACATAATAATTTTATTAAAATTCTACTAAATAGAAAAGTGAATATTAACAAAATATTAGGCTCAATAGTATACTTTAAAACATATTTCAAATTATTTCAACACTTTCTTATAAAAATGAGCATTTGACTAATATATTTATTTAAGCAAAAACTCACATTTAAAATATTAAGCCCAACCCATCAACAAATAAAATACTCAAGCCCACAAGAGTCCAATCCCAATTAAAATTACAAGACCTTTTAATAGTAAGCCCAACATTCTTTGTCTTAGGAAAAATACTGGCCGTATGGGCTTAGGGCCTAAGGCCTGTTGTGAATCAAAGGCTCTTGGAAATTTAAAGCACATGGAAATAGAACAAGGAATTGGACGTGCGTAAGAGAGAAACAAAGGGCTCATCGAGAGGGGCACACGACGGAGATGGGTTGGATGACGGCTCTAGGTGGCTAGAAGTGAAGGCAGCGCAACTGGAGGCTTCTATGTGGTGGTGTGACGTCGAGAGAGGGAGAGAGAGTTTAGAGAGAGAGAGAGAGAGAGAGAGGATTAATTATCGAAAACGAGAGAGAGGGAGAATGGCAAACGATTGTGGCTTATCGGGATGGGGTGGGTGCAATGGGGTGGTGCTGGTCGGCTCTTTATGTGGTCATGGAGAGGTGGTCCGTCGTTCCCTAAGGTGATTGACGGTGGGCTGAGCAAAACAAACAGGGCCTCTTTTAGTTGTTGACAATGAAGAGACGCAGTTGACCATTGGCTTACGGTGGCTATCCAAGGCGTCGACGTATTTTGGGTAGTGGTGGTTGGCAATGATGGACAACTGGTTGCTGGGAGGGAGGCTGCGGTGGCTGCTGGAGAACAAGGCTCATGGTTGGCAGTTTGAGGTTCTTATAGATGATAGAGAGGATATATAATATGATTTTTTGATATGAGTTGATCTCCTATTAGGATTTAAATTTATTAATTAGGGAATAAAGATGAGTACGAGACTAGGATTATAAAATCAAAAGATAGGAGATGAGGCTTACGGGTGGAGATAGGGAGAAATAAGTTTTCAAATTCAAAACAAAATTATAATGGCTATTGCTAAAAAATTGGGTCATAATAAAATATCAATAATAATAATCTTATTAAAATGAACAACGGAAAATCTAATAATAATAATAATAATAATAATAATAGAATGTCGTGATTGGAGTTTTGGGTGGACCTGAAGACCGACCCTCAAAAATCTTCAAACAAACGAGCCCTCCAACTCCGACTCCAATTCCAAATTTCTAACATCTCGAGATTTTAGGGTTCGTCCATACTCTTTCTTCCTTCTGATAACTATCCGATCCATTGGCGTGAGGGAGAAACAAAGATGCCTCAGAGACACTCGAAGAACAACAATGATCTCGCTTTCTTCACTTACGACGAGAAGCGCAAGCTAGGCTACGGCACGCAGCGGGAGAGGCTTGGCAAGGACTCCATCAAGCCCTTCGATGCCTGCTCCCTCTGCATCAAGCCCCTCATCGACCCCTTGTGCTGCCTTAAAGGCCACGTATTCTGTAAGGAATGCATTCTCGAGTGCCTTCTTGCCCAGAAGAAGGACATCCAGAGGTCTCTTCCATCGCCCTCTGTTTTATTTATATGTTTATGTTAATATCATATGCTGATTTTTGCTCAATAAAATATTTGTTTATCGATAAAAAAATTTCGATTTTGTATCTATTTAATTGTAGTCCGTGTTATGGGAGTTTCGGAATTATGGTCATTCGTGGAACTTGAATGAAATTATCTGTTTTGGTTGGATTTAGAAGTGATGTTTATTTCGTGTTTCTAATGCGTTTCTGACATAATTGGGGAAGAAGGTAGCTAAAACTTATTTTGGGTGTGTGCTTAAGGTTCTAAGGACTACTTCCCACTAAGTAGACTCTTGAGTTGAGTGTCAATAAGAAATTTTGGGATTTCTATGGGTTCGAAAAATTTTCTAGGCCCAATGATTGGTTAACATTCGTTGCTGAATGCGTTGTGTGATGGTGGCCATATATGTATCCGAACGGTTAATCACTATTCAAAACTTTTCACATATGAAGCCGTGGATAGACTTTTTTCTCTCCGTACACATGCGAAATACTATGTTTTTCATTGTTGGTGATTCGTTTATGGCGCAAGATTTCTGAAGTGATTACTGTAAGTTTTCAAGATTAAGATGGGACAATTGGTGATTGAATCCAAATGTTTCATCTTGTCTAAACTTAGTGAGGTGGTGTACGAGTAACAGAGAGAAGTTGGAAAACAGAGCACTCGGTGCTGCTGGGGTACTCTTCAGTCCAGTGGCTTTTGAAGGTGTTGGAGGAGTGCTTGCGTGAGGGGAAGAAGGAGGTTTATTCGGCAACTCGGAATGGATTCTCCAGCATTATAGCACAACGATGCAAGAATAGGAGAGGGAGATTCATTGAAATATCGGAGTATAATCAGGGAGGGAGGAGAAATGTTATTTGTGTTCCTGAGGGTGAATACGGAAGGGGATGGAGGCAGTTGAAGGTGAAGCTGAGTGAGTTAGGAATGGATGGCTCAAGAAGGGTTGGTGGGCAGGAAGGAGGATGGCGGAGTTTTGGTAATGGGCCACTGAGAAACAACGAAAGATCATACAAGGAGGCTCTGTCCGTGAACATTTACTAGCGCCAGGGAGGTGAGAAATCGCGCGATGGAGGTATGCGCGATGGCGGTGGAAACCGAAATACAGAAGTTGCGGAAGGAAGAGGACATCGGCCATGGCAGCAGGAAGGAGTGCTGCATCCGAACTGTGCGTCGAGCCATGCTTTGTGTCAGGAGACGTGGGAAGTCAGAAGGCGGTTGGCGGATTTGCAGGGACAGCTACGTTCACTGCAGAGGGATGTGGCGGTAATAGTGAATTATGTTGGGTCTGTTAAGGAAATGGAGGATACGGGGGTTATAAAAGGGAAGGAGAAAGTGAAGGATAATGGGCTGGGCTATCTAAATAAGGCCCAACAGAAAAATAAACACGGAAAGGGCTGGGTTGAGTGGAGAAAGAAACGTGGGCCGTGGCGGCCCAAGATAACCCTTAGTAGCCCGCCCGCATTCGCTCGGGCTGATGAGGCAGGGCCTTCTAGGCCTGCTGGACAACAAAGCGTTGGGCTTGGGCCTGGGCAGGCCCAACCCAGGAAATCAGAATGTCTCGGGTCAGAACCCGGGTCTTCGGGTTCGTGCCCTAACCTTCCTCTACCCGAGCTGAGCAGCCTCGGGTTCATGCCGGATAGCCAGCCGACGGCGCTGGGTCAGCCGCCGATAACACAGACGGTGCCGACGGTGGCAGAGGATGCCGCCGATGAGATGATGCCGAGTTTCTGTGCGCAAAAGGCGCTGGTGGGTTTCGAGGAGCCATTTTCTCCGCCGTGCGAGGGACAGAACCTGCTGTTGAAGGGAGTTGGAGTGTTATCGACGCCGATGGACTTACCAGTGAGACATTTGGAGGAGATTGAGGTGGATGAAGAGGGGAATGAGTCGGATGAATTAATGCACTCCGTGGAGGATGAACTTTTCATCCCTGAGGCTTGCGGTTTTGATGAACTTTCGGTGGGGAGTGGTTTTCAGGATAATAAAGTGGGGAACCCAATCCCATTGAACTATTATTTTCCAGATCAAGTCTCAGATTGGGTAATACACAAAGCAAAGGAAATTCAAAATGTGGTAGGGATAGCGTGTGATGGGTATGAGGAGCAGTTCATAGCTTTGTTAGCTGCTTTGGAAGCTGGGCACCGCCAAAATAAGAAGGGGGAATCGAAGAAAAGCCGGGAATTGAAAAGATTGATGTGGTCGATGAACTCGGAAGGTGGTTCTAGTAGGAATAGGGTTAAGGGGAAGGGGCTGAATGTTTCCCAATGAAGCCCAAGATTGTTTCTTGGAATGTTAGGGGCCTCAATGAGGTAGAGAAACGTCTTCGGATTAAACATTTAATTCGCGAGTGGAAAGCTGACATTGTATGTCTTCAGGAGACAAAAATGAAAATGATTACCAGGAAGATTGTGAGAAGTTTATGGAGCAACATATATGTGGACTGGGTTTATTTGGCCTCTTCAGGGGCATCGGGAGGCATTGTGGTGATGTGGGACAAGAGAGTGGTGGAGAAAGTGGAGGAATATCTAGGGAGACATTTGATAGCCTGTGCTTTTAGATGTGTATCAGATGGCTTTTTGTGGGCTTTTGCAGGGGTATATGGGCCGAATCAAGATTCAGATAGAAACAGGCTGTGGGATGAGATGGTAGGGGTGCATAGTTGGTGGGAGCTCCCTTGGTGCATTGGTGGGGATTTCAATGTGGTTCGTTTTCAAAGTGAATGTTCTGGAAGTAGAAGATTGAGACCAGCAAGTTTGGAGTTCTCGGAATGTATCTTTGACTTGAATTTGATCGACCTTCCACTTGTTGGGGGTGTTGCAACTTGGTCAAATAATCAGACTTGGTCCCGGCTGGACCGTTTCTTAATTTCACCTGAGCTGGAAAGTCATTTTCCGGATATTTGGCAAACACGTTTGGTACGCCTAGCTTCAGATCATTGGCCAATTTTGCTTGATTGTGGAGGTATTCGTAGTGGTAAAAGGTATTTTAAGTTTGAAAATATGTGGTTGAAGTCTGAGGGGTTTGTGGATAGGGTCAAACAATGGTGGAGATCGTATCATTTTGAAGGTACACCTAGCTACATTTTTGCAAGTAGATTGAAAGCACTAAAAAGAGACCTAAAGGAGTGGAATCAGCATACTTTTGGCAATGTAGAAGATAATAAAAATACCAAGTGGGAGGAAATACAAGAGTTAGAAAGATTACAAGAAGGGAGACCACTTACTGAGGAGGAACAAGCTCATAAAACTATGCTGGCTGCAGATCTTGAGAGAATAATTCTACAAGAAGAGATATCATGGCGCCAGAAATCAAGAGCCCTTTGGTTAAAGGAAGGGGATCGGAACACAAAGTTTTTTCATAAAATGGCAAATTCTCATAGGAGAAATAATACCATTGAGATGCTGAAAATTGAGGGGGTCGAGTGTAGAGAAAAAGAGGCTATAAAAGACCATGTGGTTAATTTTTTTGGTGAGCTTCTTACTGAACAAGTGGGATGGAGGCCGACTTTGAATGGGCTGGTTTTTGGTACTATAGAATTGGAGGAAGTCGCAAGGATGGAAAGGGCTTTTGAAGAGGAAGAGGTCTATGATGTAGTAAAGAAAATGGCAAAAGATAAGGCCCCCGGTCCGGACGGTTTCTCCATGGGTTTTTACCAAGAATGTTGGGAGGTGATAAAGGGGGATCTCATGAAGGTGTTTCAAGAGCTCTTCTCGGTAGGCAAATTTGAGAAAAGCCTCAACACCACGTTTCTTGCTCTAATCCCTAAAAAGGTAGGGGCCTCTGAGATTTCTGACTTTCGGCCTATTAGTCTAGTGAGTGGCACGTACAAGATCATTGCTAAAGTACTTGCTAACCGTCTAAGTGGGGTATTGGGACAGATCGTTACTAAGCCCCAAAATGCTTTTGTGAAGGGTAGACAAATACTGGATGCGGTTCTAATTGCTAATGAATGTCTGGACAGCCGTGTGAAAGCGGGTAGCCCAGGGTTGATGTGCAAGCTAGACATGGAGAAGGCATATGATCATGTTAATTGGGATTTTCTTCTATATCTACTGGGTAGGTGTGGATTTGGAGAAAAATGGAGGTCATGGATCAGATGGTGTATCTCCACAGCAAGATTCTCTGTGTTAATCAACGGCAGTCCAGAAGGTTTCTTCCCGAGCTCTCGTGGCTTGAGACAAGGGGATCCATTGTCTCCATTACTTTTTGTTATTGTTATGGAGGCACTAAGCAGGATGATTTCAGCCTTAGTGACTAATGGTTATATGTGTGGCTTTCAGATTGGAACGGCAAGTAGGGGTACCACTACCATCTCACATTTATTATTTGCAGATGATACGCTTATTATGTGTGAAGCTGAATTAGATCAACTGAGGGCTGTGAGGGCATTGTTGCTTTGTTTTGAAGCAGTGTCTGGTTTAAAAGTGAATTATGATAAATCTGAGTTGGTGCCTATTGGAGAGATTCAAAATTTGAGAGTATTGGCTGGCATACTGGGTTGCAAGATAGGGTCTCTCCCTATAAACTATTTGGGATTACCTTTGGGTTCAGCCTCGAGGGCGATTTCTATTTGGGATACAGTGATTGAAAAAGTAGAGAGAAGATTGGCAGGTTGGAAGAAAATGTATCTGTCAAAAGGGGGCCGGATTACGCTTATTAAAAGTACGCTCTCTAATTTACCCACTTACTTCTTATCCTTATTTCCTATACCGGCTAGTGTAGCGGGACGTCTTGAGAAGATACAAAGAGACTTTTTGTGGGGGGGTCTAGGTGAAGAATTCAAATTCCATTTAGTCAAGTGGGAAATGGTGTGCCGTCCGATCTCCAATGGTGGTTTGGGTATTAGAAATTTGAGGATGTTCAATCGGGCACTACTTGGCAAATGGTTGTGGCGGTATATTAAGGAACCGGATGCCTTATGGAAGATAGTGATTGAGAACAAATATGGTAGTCTTGAGGGGGGGTGGTGTACTAGAGATGTTCGAGGGGCTGCTGGTAAAGGGCTATGGAAACACATTAGGAGAGGATGGGTGGTTTTCCATCGGCACACAAGATTGCAATTGGGTACAGGTACAAAGATCAGATTTTGGAAGGATGTTTGGTGTTCCGATAATGCTCTACAAGACAGGTTTCCTACACTTTTTATGATTGCAAATACTAAAGATGCCATGGTGGCGGAGGTAATGGAAGTTGAAGGTAGAAACATCCAATGGAATATCAATTTCTTGCGAGCAGCACATGACTGGGAGATGGGTAGTTTTGTAGACTTTTATAGTCTATTATACTCTTGTCGCCCAAATACCCAGCATACAGATGATTTGTGGTGGAGTCCAACAAGGAAAGGGATCTTCACTGTTAGCTCCTTTTACAAGGTACTTACACAAGTTCCTGACAGACAATTTCCATGGAGAAAGCTTTGGCGCAATAAGGCTCCTCTCAAAGCTTCTTTCTTTGTTTGGACAGCGGCTCTGGGGAAGGTACTTACTACGGATAATCTAAGGAAAAGAAACATAATTATAGCTGACTGGTGTTGTATGTGTAAAAAAGCGGGTGAATCGGTGGATCATTTACTTTTACACTGCGAAGTAGCCAGGACTATTTGGGATGCGGTGTTTAACAAAGTAGATTTAGCGTGGGCTATGCCAGAAACTGTGGTGGATGCTTTGGCCTGTTGGACCACAATTGGAGGTGCGAGACAGATTAAAGAGGTTTGGAAGATGATTCCAAACTGTATTTTGTGGTGCTTATGGCAGGAGCGCAATGAGAGGATTTTTGAAGACAAAGAGAGATCATTAGCAGAGCTAAAATTGTTATTTTTTAGGACCCTATGTACTTGGGCTAATGCTGTGGCCTTTAATGGCACAGATTTTCATGAGTTTTTAGTTTCTAATGCTCCCACCTAATTAGGCTGAGGGCATTAGAACATTTGTTTGTAATTGACATTTGGCTGGATGAATATATTCTTATTTTACTTATAAAAAAAAAATGTATCCGAACGGTTAAAGGGATTTGCTCTAGGCGATTGTGCCAAGTTTGGACTAATGCCCTTTTACTGTCTGACACGCTTTAGTGGACAAGGTCATGGATACACGTTCTTTGGGTTTAAGACTTTCTGGGAGGTTTTCTGTAGATTGGTAGATATATATTTTTATTTTAACCCTTGCTAGGTTCGAAGGTGTAAATTGGATTTTGTGAAGTGAACCCCTAGGGGTTAGCTTAAGTAGTAAGGGCCTTGGTTTTGGTGGTATCCTCCCTCTAAATCTACGGTTTGAATCCTTGGGGGTGCAAACAATTTCTATCGGACAGTGAACACTTGTGAAAAATTTCTTGCCAAGGGCTTGTGCACCTCTGGGATTTTTCGGGACTTTGTTCTTGAACACCCAGTGCCAATATAAAAAAGATTGGATTTTGTGAAGTGACAGTCAGTTAATCCTTTTGTGCTTTATTTGAGAGTGTGTTGCTATTAATACTTCTGCAAGTGTATTGTGGTGAAGAAACGATTTTCTCCAGCTTTAAGATGCACCCACAAGATGCCGAGGTAGGTATACTGTGGATGCTTTCTTTGCACATTGCATCTAGTGGGCTTGGTGACATAAGAGTGGAATCTTAAATGTGATAACAACTATTCTTATGATTATTTGACTCAAGGGTAGCAATATGTAATACGACCTGTGAACTCAACATGAACACGACACGGAATTAGCGGATTTGAGTTTGATGTTAACAGGTTCGGGTCAAAACGTGTTGACCCGTTAAGACATGATTTATAAACGGGTCAATGACGGGTCAACCTACTTGTCCTGAAATCAATCCCTTTTGACTCATTTAGATTTTATTTCAACATTACAATTTTATTATTGTTGAGTTATAATATTGGTATTTTTTAGTATGCTTATGTTTTTATTTTTGTGATTGTAATTTTGGACCTATGCTCGTATTTTTTATTGTAGGATTTGTAATATTGGTTTTATTATATATTAAAATTTGAAAAATATCAATATTTTTTATTTGTAGGTAGTCTTATTTCTTTAAAATATATTGTGGCTAAATAAATATAGATTTTAACTTTAATATAAAATTGTGTTAATCAAGTCAAATGAATTATGCTTTTTAGTTCAACCCATTTACATGAAACAAGTTTGAATGAGTCTTGTTGTGTCGACTTATCTCTAATTAATTATTAAATGGGTCAAAACGAGTGACACAACACAGCCCGTTATCTAAATGGGTTGGGTTAGGGTTTGAAAGTTTGACATGTTTAGCTTAATGCGTTGGGTTTGGGTTGACCCGTTTGGTCATGACTTGACACGACATGACACGAACATGACCTGAAAATATGAATTGCCACCCCAATTAATTTGAGCATTTATATTTATTCCATAGCCTGTTTTCAGATCACATTTGTTTCTCTCCAAGAGGGGCATATGACAAATTGTATGTGTGAAGTAAATAGATTTGATTGTTTTAATAGCCGGTACCCTTTTTTTGTGGTGGTGGTGGTTGGATTTGTTGGATGCTCTTCTAAGAAGGGCATGTTAGGAACAATTCATGAAAGTATTGAGGCAGGCTTTTACGAGTAAGTGAATAATTCTTGAAGGTTGATTTTGATAGGGTTGACTGTTTATGTTCCCATGATTGAAGTGGGGCGCAGCAAGTTTACTGTGCCTGTTTGGGGTTGTGTTTCAGATGGTAAGAAGTGCTTTTCTTATTAAAAATTCATTTTCTTGTCATTTATAACCGTCTGGGTAATTTTAGAAACGACCATCTAGGATCTTTAATGCTGAAAAGTCGTGTCTTACCGAAGCTCCAATTCGAAGCTTTTCCCAAAATGAACCTTTAGAGCTTATGCGGGATGCTCTCATGAGTTTAATGAAATATGTTCATGGACAACAATGCCCATGACTGTTTTACAAAATAATGATTGTGCCAGATTATAAATGCCTTTCTCTTCCCATTTTCTCACTGCTGAAATTGGAGCCTGGGGTTCTTTCAAGCAGCCAAAAAGCTACCCTGTTTGTACATGCATGGCCTTTTTTTTGTTTTTCAGATGTGTCCTCGTAACCTTCATATTTTTGTTGTATACAAAGAGTATCTTAGAGGAAGAGGATAAGAAAATCATGTCTTTAATGTCCAGTTCGCATGTCCATGGCCTTCATATTTTTGTTTTACTGGC
Organism: Juglans regia; assembly: GCF_001411555.2. Lineage (NCBI taxonomy): Eukaryota > Viridiplantae > Streptophyta > Magnoliopsida > Fagales > Juglandaceae > Juglans > Juglans regia. The sequence continues at coordinate 14,630,995 of NC_049904.1, read as the reverse complement.
AGTTTCTTGTTTAACTTGCAGTTCTTATATCCATGGCCAAATGTCTTTTTTTTTGGTCATTTTCACCTCTAAAAGCACTTTTTATTTTTATTACCAAACAATTGTAATGACTTTAAAAGTATTTGATATTTATGGTTACCCAACAATAAGTAACTTTTTAATAGTTGAATTTTTTTATAAAGTTCTACAGACCAAAGCTCTGCAAATAAAAGCTCTGTCATCCACAGCAATCCCAAACAAGCACTATGTTTGGTTGTTGAACCAAACTCAACTAATCTCAACTCATCTCAAACCAATCACTAATGAGACCCACTACTTTTTCAATATCCTATAAAAAAGTTAAACCCATCTCAACCTAATTTATACATTTTAACCTAAAAAGTTAAACCCATCTCAACCTAAAAAAGTTAAACCCATCTTAACTGATACCTTTTGGGATGTGTTAAAGCCTGAGAATGCTATGGCTAGATGGTTGTGGGGTATGACCTTTGATAGAACTCCCAGAATTCAAATAAAAACATTTTACATCTTATTCATAAATAAAAGAGATAGGTACCAAGCTTCTAGATGGATTTCTGTCTAATATCTCTAGATCCACCCGGCTAGTTAGATTCCTTCTTATACAGTTTTCTTTGTGGTTGTAATCTCCCAGCCAAAAGAAATAACACTGCGTATTCCTCGCAGTACTAACTTGGCAAATCTAGGTTTCAATTTTTATTTTCATCTCTAACATCTTATGTTATGTGCACTTGGATGGTTGGACCGTGTATTCTTGTTCTGTTTTAGCTTGTATTTGATTGGAGAGATGATTGCTGGAAGCGTTAGAATTATTCAGTTTTTTTGGAGGAAGATGGCTTCTCTAGACCACAATTTTTGTTTGGATAATATGCTTACTTCAGTTTGTATTTTATTTGTCATCGAAAAAGTCTTTTTCAGAACATGAAGACCGTGTTACTATGTTATAGATGCTCTGGTGGTGCATCTTGATGGTTGCTGAATTTGTATGTTATAAATTACATCTCAGGTCGCCTTCTGCATTCTTCATTAATTGCTTTTGGAAAAAAATGACATACGTGTCTTGGCTGTTCTTGATCTCTTTATGGAACTGAATATGATTTTGTTATTTTCTATTACATTTAAGAAAGATAAAGAACAATGGTTGTATTGTATTTCATTATATGGGAAAACAGGGGTGGGGGAACCTATTTTGTGCTGCCCTTGAGGTTACATTTGAATGAAGATTTCCATCCACTTTTCTTTCTTTTACTTAATGGTGTCCTGAGAGTGGCTTATTAACTGGCAGGAGGCTAGCTGCTCATACTGCTCAGCAGAAGCAAGAAAAAGACGAGGAAGAAGAGAAGCTAATGTTGCAGAAAGCCAGAGAACTTGATGCATTTGATCAGCAAAACCATGGTGCAGTGCCACAGTACAATGATAGAAACCACAGCCAAGACAAGAATGGTTTCCACGGGGCAAATAGTGTGAAGGTCACTTCTTATGAGGAAGAGGCTCTTCGGACAATGAAGGCATTTTGGCTACCTTCTGCCACGCCTGAAGCTCCTGTTAAAGTAGAAGCCCCCTCCATTAGTACAGTCTGTCCACAAGGCAATGAGAAACTCAAGCTGAAGACTCTCTTCCCTATCTACTTCACTGAAGACACTAGTGACCAGAAGAAATCCAAATTTCTCGATAAGACCCATATCTGCCCTAGCTGCAAGGTTACTTTGACCAATACATTGTCACTTGTGGCCCTTAGCTCGTGCGGGCATGTCTTCTGCAAGAAGTGTGCTGACAAGTTTATGGTGGTTGATAAGGTTTGTCTGGTCTGCAACAAAGCATGTAAAGAGAGGAATTTGGTGAACTTGGAGAAAGGTGGGACAGGCTTTGCTGGCCATGGGGATCACCTTGAAGCCACAGCCTTTAAGCACTTGGGGAGTGGTTCGGGATTGGGTTTGACGAGACCTGCGACGAAAACTTGAACTGCTGGATTTCTTTCGACAAACTGTACACAACTATCCTCGTCCCAAAAGAGCAAAACGTGCAGCAAGTTGCTTCTGTTTTGATTTTAGATTGGCGGACATTACCCTTAGTGCTTGATCTGTTATTGGGGTTTTTATTCTGAGATTGGGGGGATTACTAATGCATCCTTAACCCTCTCTCTCTCTCAATTGTCATCTTTAAACCTTAGTAATTTTAAGCAGTTTGTTCAACCCCACACGAGTTCTTTGGTTCTTGGACATGTATTAGTTGTAGTGATCTTTTGACAAAGCATCAAGGATTTTCTCCTCTTACGATTATTACTGTTCAACTGGTTTCAGATATCTGCATCGGGGTGTAGATTTGGACGTGGATATGTATATTTTAAAAAAAGGGATTTTTAAAGTTGGAAAAATAAAAAAAATAGAAGCAAAAATTAAAAAGAAAATGTCACCGTCACCCCCGAGGGGGACCGGGGAATCAATCCATTGGTTAGTTTGCTGTACAGGTGTGTGTGATAAGCGAAGATTATAGGCTCAGAGATGTTTGTTATAAATGATAAATTCACCTTACTTTTCACAACATTTTATATAATAATATTTTAAAAGGCAAGTTGTTTTTGTAAACTGATTTATAAAAATAACGTCATTTTATAAAAATATCCTTATTTTATAATATCTTGTAAAATGTGTTACGTAGATATCATTACCCTTTGCTTTGTACTTCTTGGCACTTGCTTGCAACCCACTATATAACTCAGGCAGTAAAGCGTATTAATTATTTTTCTAAAAAGGGTAATGTTAGAGACATTACAGATTTTATCATATAAACTGTAATAAACTTTTGCATAAAAATTTATGGTATCTTTTAACATTTCCCTTTGTGAAATGATATACTATTACTTGGAATGTGACCATTCAGGTCGAAACAAAAAGGTCAGCCCCTCTCTCCCTAAGAAACACAAGCCACTTGAACTACACCACCAACGGCCCGTTCCAAGTCATAGGGGGAGGAGCACCAGCTCCACTCCACTCCGCCTCGCCCATCTTCTTCTATTATGATTGGTTATCTTTTCCTTGGAAAATGATAGTGCTACTGAGAGTTGGATCCCGACATGGGTCTTAACATTTTTATTTTTTATTTTTTATTACTTAGTGATTAAGGATGTGTTTTTTTAATGATATTATGATTTTGTTTTTAAAAAAATGTTTAAAGATATAAGAAAAATCTATGAAAAAAATGAGGATTCGGCCTTCTCGAAACCAATCCTTGGGCCATTCCCTCTCGGGCTACACCATTTTCCTTTCCTTTCTTTAAGCTTTCCTCTCTCCCTCATTTCATTGGTTTTGCTCTCCATTTTTTCCATACGTCGAATGCTAAATCTATTTTCATCCACCTGTCACCAACGCGCACACACCACATCATTGGAATCGTGCCACTCTAATATTCAAAAGCCATGTCTTCATCCCCATTTGATCCAACGTGTAAGCATCACGCATTACCTCGAAAGAGAATTTGTCATGAAAGAGAATCTATGATGAGAAAAAAAATCCTATCCCAAAAAATATCTATCGGCAAGAATTCTTACTCGTTCGAACGGAAAAAAATGTTAAGATGAAGTCATTTTGTCCCTAACAAGAATTCGAATAGCCAACTTTCATTCGAACATAGAATATTGTTCGAACTGTTACGATGTGAGGCTAGTATTTGAATACTTTGTCACGTTCGAATGAGTTGAGAAATGTTCGAAGGGGATGCAAGATAGTTCGAATATTTAAAGCATGATCATTCGAATAAGATTGATGTCCGTTTGAATGTCGAGACTGTAAATGGTTCGAATGTGTGCAATTACGGTTCAAACAGTAACTAGAATTATTTGAAGATGAAAGTTCCTAATTCGAACGACGTTCGAATATGGGATATAATCGTCCCAACAATTTGACCGTAAACGGTTCGGAGTACAACCTTTTCGTTTGAACAAATTTGGGTAACACTAATGATGTTCAAATAGAAGTGATTACCATTCAAATACTTTGTTATACTTGTTTGGATGAGCATTCAAATATGGACTTGATCCGTTCGAATATTGAACCATATGTGGTTCGAACAATTTCTATTATGGTTCAAACTTTATTTTGATAAAAATATTTATGTTCTAATAGAAGTGGGTTCGTCCGAATAAAAAAGGTATGCGTTTGAATGAGATTATGACTTGTAGTTCGAACTAATATCATAACTGTTCGAACATCTTATGTTAACGTTATACCATTCGAATAACGATTAGGCCGTTCTGAACATAAAATGTCGTACACGTTCAAACAAATGAAGTTCCTTTCCAACAATAGGTAGAAAAGTGAAATTCAAACATGATATATAATCCAACAATTGTTCATGAAAATTTTATGATACTACAATAAAACTCTAAGTTAGGGTTATGGTACAAAATATTAAAAAAAACTACAAATGTTTGAAATGAAACTGGAGGCATAAAATGTTGGAACATCATCATTTGCATTTCTTTAAGCATTTTTTTGTGCTTAATATGTAATTGCATCTCCATGGTGGATCTTCAAACTTTTTCTACTTATTTTGTTGACAAGACTCCTACAATAAAAAGCAAAATTAGATCGGCGGTATAACAAACAAAAAAAAAATGAATGGAATTAATATAATAAAAAAATGCATTACTTGGTATACTAGCTCCTCAGTATTGGTGCGGAGAAAGTTGTTTTCCGTATGATAGGATTTTACTTATTCTTAAATGATGTTTCTATTTCTACCTGAGTAATTTAAAAAATCAATCTAAACATTCATATGCCAAAATTGTCAGGCCATCACTTCGGAAACTTTAGATACTGTCCACTCAGTGTTACTGCATTTTTCGAGATCCAAGAGACTGCATAGTCAAATAACAATAAGAACGAGATATTTCTTTAAGATCATCCTCTGGTACAACTTGTGCAAGATAGGAAGGCGACATAGACTTATTATTAGCTATCTTGTAATCTTGTAAGACTGATAATAATAAGTTTATACAAACTTCCAGTCTTGCAGAAGTCAACTAGGGAATGATATTGAGAAATGTTTGACTTTCATGGTTACTTGACTTGTCAAGGTCGAAGAGATTGTGCAGTGTAGTAACAATGAAAGCCCAATCACTTCTTCAAGATAATTCTATATTTATTCTCTGCAAGACCAAAACCTGTATAGACTTATTATCAACCGTCTTGTAAGCTTGTAAGACAAATGATAATAAGTTTATTCAAGCTTCTCGTCTTACAGAAAATGAACGGACAATTATTTTGAAGAAGTGATCGGGCTTTCATTATTATTGCACTGCACAATCTCTTTAACCTTAGGACGTGATGGAAAATTTTGCAAATAAAAGTTTAGTTTGATTCTTTAAGAGAATTGGGAGGGAAGGGAATCGTCGTTTAAGAGTTATAATCGAAATCATATGGAACTAAACTTTCATTTGACATCATTATGCATACAGAGTGATGTATCAAGAGTCAGATCGTTTCCTGGGCATCATTGTTGTTGATTAAATACACTTTATGTGTGCTGAAAATGACAAAAACTCCATCACTCAGAAAAGTTGAATTAGATCTAAGTTCAAACCCATATTATGTAACACTTAAATGACTAGGATTTTTTTTTTTTGTTTTGTTATTATCGACTAATATTTTTATTGCTTTTATCTTATTCCAATTATAATTTTAGTGAACGATATTGTATTTACTTGAGTGGTTAAAATTTGTGTGTTGGTGTTATTAACTAATTAGAACTAGTAAGTTAATTATAATGATCAAAATAGTATTTTATAGTGTGTGTGTGTATGTATATATATTTATAATGGACTAATGATTTTATTCAAATTATAATTTTTATAACTAATTGTTACTTCCTTGATTAAGTAAAACTAGTATTTATTTGATTAACTAATTATAACTAGCTAGTATTCTAAATTATGAGAAAATTAGGGAGATGGTCTTTTTCTTCTTTTTATTTATTTTATATGATGGAGTAACACTTATACTATGTTGACTATTGTCTAATAATAATTTTTATAACATTTATATTTCCTTGACTAATTATAACTAGTAGTTTTTTTATCTTATTAATTATAAATAGTATTCTAATTGTAATCATAAAAATATTAATTTTTAGTACTATTATCATGGCATCCACATTTTTTTACTTTTATTCTAATTGTGCGAGATATAACTAGTTAAAGTTATATTAATTGTAATTAATGTTCTCTTTTTGACTAATTATAGATAATGTTCTCTTTTTAACTTCAATGTGATATGGAATTCCAAATACTATAATTTTTGTTCTTTACACACTTAATTATTCTAACAAATAATATAATAAATCTCAAGCGACATACATATATACTGGCATCATTATATTATAAAGCCCAACATGCTTGCTAATTCCAACATCCATTATTTAATCCCAACATGCAATATTAAATACAAAGTAATAAATCCACAACTTATAATGTGTATCCGCAATATCCATTAATTCCCAACATACACTAAATTCTATGTAATCAATCCACAACATGTATTAAATCTCAACTTCCAACATGCTTACTAGCAAGTGTTCGAACAAGACCTCAAACAGACGCTTAAACACACACAAGCCATTTGAACACAAACTCGAAAGTGCGTTCGAACACAAACCAGAGCTTTCGATTAATAACTCCTAAGCTCTTTGGAATCATAACACTCCATTGATTTAAACCCTCATTGGCCATTCAAATAGTAAGCCATGTGTGGAATTCCTCTATAGTAGGCACGACTTAGAAAACTATCATATTAGTAACCTCTCTCTCTCTCCCCTTACTCTCTCTAGCAAGTCAACTCTCTCCCTCATTGCATATACATCTCGTTCCCAAACACATCTCACTCATACTCTAAAAGAATCACACAAGTATTCCTAACAATGTGTTACAAGCATATATCACATAAATACACATATTAAACCAACAATAAAAGAAAAGAAGTGGGAGAGAAGCTTTTACCTCTCTCTAGATCTATCACACAGCGGTTCTTTGGAGTTTCTTTCTCTAAATTCTTTGCACAATCGTCTCTCTCTCTCTACAAAGGCACGATCTCTCTCTCCCGAGTCTCCCTCTTGGTCTCTCTCTCTCTCTCCAGGCAAATTGATTTCTGAAAATGGAGGAGGCAATGAGGATAGGAGGTTTGGAAATATGATTTAAGTGTTTGAACCGTGATTTGTCCGTTAGAATGTGAAAATCTCATTTAGAGCGCAAGTTTGCCCCCACATGATATTAGGGAAATTATTGTTCGAACCATTATAGGTTCAAACGAATGGTCTAACAAGTTGTTACATTTGAACATTTATTTGATAATATTATATCCGTTCAAACATCATCTAAATTGTTCGAACGCCAAAAGTTTCCTTTATCCCGCCTTTTTGCATATGCTTTAGTTCAAGGCACATTTGTTCGAAGGGAGATGACTAGCGCTCGAATAAAATAGAATCAATACTTGTTGACGTTCCAACAATATAAAAGGTAAATTCTTTTGCAAATTTGTTCGAACAGACAAAAGTACTATTCGAATTTGTTCGATACTTGTTACATGTTGTCCCTTGTAACACAAATGTGCTTGATGTAAATCTTTTAGGACTTCATGGGCTACTTGGATAACCTTTCTTAGACTAGCGAATTGGTCTTCAAAGATAAAATCATTTCTCCTAAGCCATATTTTTCTCATGGTAATTACAGTCCATTCCAACTGCTTATGTAACTCTCTAATCAACTTCTCCCATACTTGCATGAAATCATCTTCTCCATTTGACCAAAGGTTTAGAGGTATTAGCCCACACATCACTGGTTGCTAGACAACTTCATAAGGCATGGGCCACAGATTCCTCTTCTTGTTGGCATGTTGGGCAGAATGAATTGTCTATGATTTTTTTTAACGGAGGTTTTTCCTTGTTGGGAGAATATTATTCCATGCCTTCCAAAGAAAATTCTTCACCATCCCTAGCACATCTAGTTCCCACAGTCTCTTCCATTTTTCATTCGAGTCATTCTCCATATAAGTCTCACCCTTCAAATCCCTCCTTGATAAAGCCACATAGTAAGCACTCCTGACTGCGAAGATGCCATTATTAGTTCCATATTAATTTGTCTTCACCTCCCACTTTACTAATAGGAATGTTGCAGAGCTACTCATCCTCTCATTTCTCAAAAATTGTGTTGATAACATTCTTTTTCCAGCATTTGGACTCCTCATCAATAAGCTCCTTAACTCTTGAATCACAGTCTAGGATCTTTACAGGTGACTGTAGACATAATTATGATGGAGTTGGCAACTATTTGTCACCTCCATATTTTGATATTTTTCCTATTTCTGACTCTCCATCTAATGCCCTCTGTCAATAGGTTTATTATTGACCACAAATTTCTCCATATCAGAGTTGGTCCACAACCTAGTTTCGAATCCAACAACTGGCTATTCTTGAAGTATTTTTCCTTGAAAATTGTAGCAGCCATTGAATTTGGATTATGCAACACCCTCCAACACTATTTCATTAACATGGCTTTGTTAAAACTCTCTATATATCTAAATCTCATGCAACCTTTCACGTTTGATTCTTCCATCTTACTCTGGCTTTTTCATTGTATTATCTTCTCAAGATGCTTATAACCCCACCAAAATCTAGAAAGCATAGATGAGATCTCTTCGATTATTTACATGAAGACCTTGGCAGCTTGAAGACACTCATTGAATAAGTTGGGATAACCTGTAAGATAACTTTTATAAGGACTTCCTTTCCATCTTGGGTTAAAAATTTATTCTTCCAATTGTTTATCCTTTGCCAAACTCTTTCCCTAATATTTCTAAACGTATTATATTTCGATCTCCCCACCATGGCTGGAAGCCCCAGATATTTCTCATAACTCCCATAGACTATACCACCTGCTCTTGAATAATCATTATCTTAACATTTTCTTCTATATTGGAACTAAAAAAGATGGAGGATTTCTGCTTATTCAATACCTGCCCAGAGCCTCTTTCATAAGTGTTTAAGATGTCATGTAACCTCGACCATTTAGACAAATTCGCTCTACAAAACAGAATACAATCATTCACAAATAAAAAATAGTTTATTCTTGTTTCACCCCTAGTCACTATTATTTCTCTTGTGTCACCTCTTTTATCAGATTCATTAATCTTGGAGCTCAATCATTCAGCACACAGGATACAAAGATAAGAAGAGAGAGGATCTCTTTGGCTTAACCCTCTTAAAAGAAATATTTTCTTCCCAGGCCTCCCATTGACAAACACTGAGTAGGTTATTGAACTAACACAACTCATAATCAGTGCAATCCATTTCTCTCTGAACTCTAGCTTCCTTATTACAGCTTCTAGGTAAGGCCATCCAACTCTGTCATAGGCTTTGCACATATCAAGCTTCATTGCCATACTCTCAGTTCTACCTCTTTGTCTAGTCTTCATCGAGTGTAACACTTCATAGGCTACCATAATATTATCAGTAATTAGTCTGCTGGGTATGAAGGCACTTTGACTGCTAGATATAATATTAGGAAGTACTTTTTTAAGTCTGTTAGCTAAAAATTTTGAAATTATTTTGTACAACACATTACACAAGCTACTCACAATAGCCTAAAGTCACTCACAAGCACATGATTTTTCACTTTAAGAATTAATGCAATATAAGTAAAATTAAGAGAGTGGTTCATACCCTCTCCATTCAAGAACTTAAGCATTGCATTACATTCCTCATCACCTAGTATGATCCAATGATTTGGGAAAAGACAAGTTCCAAAACCATCTGGGCCTAGCAATTTTAGAGGTGCCATTTGTTGAAGAGCTTCTTCAATTTTTGCTCTGGTGAATCCTGGTCTATTCTTTCATTCATTTCCCCTGTCACTTTTGCTTCCACTGTCAAGAGGCACTCTTCTATATCTTCTTTTGATGTGCCATTTGCTGAAGAACTTCTTCAATTTCTACTCTAGTGAAATCTTGGCCTATTCTTTCATTCATTTCCCTTGTCACTTTTGCTTCCACTGTCAAGAGAAACTATTTTATATCTTCTTTTGATGGATTAGAGGATATAAATAGATGATCAAAATAATCCTTGAACGCTTCTTCAATCTCAGATGTCTCAGACAGAACCTTATTTGGAGGATCAATAATCCGCTTGATAGTGTTTTTTATTCTTCTCTAATTAGCACAAGTATGAAAGAACTTTATTTCAGTCTCCTAATTGGTACCAATTTCTCTTTGCTCTCTTTCTCCATTTAAGATCTTCTTGCTCAAACAAGATACCTAACTCTCCTTGAAATTTCTTGTACTCAAACTCATTGTGAGCCCCCTCATCAGCTTGTAAAAGATTAAGGTTTGGTTTGGATAATAAGTTTAGATGAAATAAGTTGAGATTATTTATGAATAGTAATGAGATATTTGAGTTGAGATAAGATGAGTTAGAAATGGTTTGAGTTAAAATGTTTTATAGGATTTTGAGAAAGGAGAGAAAAAAAATCGAATACAAATATTATAGAGTTAAAATATTTTTATAATATAACTTTTTAATATAATTTTTGTTTTGGGATTTGAAAAAGTTGAATTATTTTTTGTATTTTGTTTAAAAGTTTGAAAAAGTAGTAATAATTAGGTAATGATTATATGAAAAAATTGAAGACTTGAAATTGAAAAGTATTTGTATTTGTGGTGTTTGGATATTGAGACCAGGCAAATTTGTCAGACTTAGCTCTAATATCCTTCTCACTGTTCTTGAATTTTGGATAACTTCATTTGGTCAAAGCACTGACACATGTACTTAGAAACTCTTGCATTCTATCTAACGGACTGGCAACATCATTCGACCAATTGGCCCTTATGATTCTTTCACAATCTGTATCAATAGTCTAACTAGCTTCATACCTGAAAATTCTTGCCTTATTCCCTGATCCGTTGCATCTCTCACTGAAACACAAAATAATTGGTTTTTGATTTGAGCTCCTGGCAACCATCCCCTCTAACCAAAAATCTTTATAAATCCCAGACCACTGTGGATTGGCTGCAACCCAATCACGTCTTTCTTTCCTAAAGTTATATCTCCATACTTATTACTCCAAGTAAATTTGTCCCCCATACAACCAAGATAAAAAAAATTGGTTGTTGCCAATACCTCTCTAAAATTGACCATCTATGATTCATTTCGATGCCTACCCCCTTGCTTCTCATCTTGGTAAGTAATTGCAATAGAATCTCCAATAACACACCAAGCATATTGGTTGGAAGGTTTAAAAGTTGCCAATAATCCCACACCTTTTTCCTCTTACGAACTTTAGGTTGTCCATAGAATCCAGTCAGTAATCACTTTGAGTTTGCATGCTCATCCGTTATCCAAGCATTAATATGCCTTTGTGAGTAATTCACTATTTCAATATTCATCTCCATTTTCTACATAAAGCTAGACTCCCCTTCTCCCAAAGGTTCCACCACATAACAACCCACAAAATCCAACATTTTCTTTAGCTCATCAAATCTACTTGTCTTTAATTTTGTCTCCATCACGAAAACAAAATCGGGTTTCTTTTCCTTCACAATTAAGCAAAGGTTCTAAATTGTCCAAGAGTTCCCGAGCTCTCAATAGTTCCAACTTAGTAGCATAATTGGAATTGGCGAGACTAACTAGTAGCCTCTGCCAATACCTTTTCAACAGTACCCACTATCAATTCTCGCCTTGTTTGATCCCAAAAACTGGGAATCTCCTTTTTCCTTTAGAACTAGTTCTTTTCGTGTTTGAACATTTAGTAATTAGGTCATATGAGTTACCTCTTTCTTTGGCATGCCTCTTCCAGCTGGATTGGCTCTTGGCTTAGATTCTTCATTGAACTTATAGGAATGCCTTTTGTCTACTTGGCCCATCAAAAGATCATTTCCCGCTTTAACTACAATATCACTTCCTTTACTTTTTGAAATTTCGTCCATGTTTTTCCCCTGGATTTTTGTCTGCTTTCCTTTGAAACCAACCTCTGAATCTTCATTTTGGTATGTTTCCCCATCACCTCCATTGCTTCTGTTATTTTCTTATCAGTTCCCAAAGTCCCGTGATTTTCGTCTCCATCTTTGCTTTTCCCTAAATCCATCTTACTCATTGTATCCTTGACCACTATTGGTCCAATTCCGGCGTTAAAAATTATCATTCTTTCTCGCTGATTCCAAAATCTCTCTGTAGCATCATCGTTGGTCCTTTTGGTCCCCCAATCTATTTGTCTTGTTGTGGACTTACTTTGCATGGAGGTATCAGCATCTAGGCATGTTCCAAATTGGGTTGTCGTTCCTTTGGTCTAAGAGTTTTGATATCCACTGTTTAAGGCAACCCTGCATCCCATGCATGATCCTACCACATTTGAAACACACTCGTAACTTCTCGTACTTCAATGGAACCCAAAGTCGATTTCCTTGCACATGGATTGTTTTGCCTCTTGCTATGACCTTTAACAGAGAATTCCCCCATCCAACACCATCCTCTTGACATCGACCTCAATCACCTTACCAATCGTTCTACCAATTTGTAACCCACATTCTTGATTCATACATGCCAAAGGCAAGTTATGTAATTGAACCCAACAATTATCATAGTGAAAGTTCAACATATGCAGTTGGGTGATTCCGTCAAAAGGTTTAAGGATAAATAAATAATTGTAAAAAATCCAAGGTCGTCCTTCCATCACTTTCTGTTTATCTGTTTCAGTGGAAAAGGTAATGATGAAAATATTGTGCCTGAACTCCATAAACGAAGCCGATTTACTCACCTTCCAAACTTTTCCCACGTAGAACGGAATGACATCCTTTCCAATAGGTCTTTCCGAACACACCTTACCCACCAAGCTTCTCTCTCCCTTTGTTATTCACTCGAGCAAGATGACATATATATATATATATATATATAGAAGATTAACTCAAAAATTATTATCTATCGACTACGACTATTCGAGGCATGTTTATATTGGCTGAGTGTGAAATAAGTTGTAAAAAAATAGAAAAACTGTAAGTATAAGTGTATTATTATAAAAAAAATAAGAAAAATGTAAGTGTATTATTATCAAACTTTTTAATAGTCTAGGTATAATCATTGAAATAGATGATTTAAGTCATTGTAAATTTAGTAATAATTTAGAGTAATGATACATACATAACCATTTTTAAAAATTATTTTATTAGCTATATTTTAAAATGTGGATATTTATATAAAGTGATACTAATTTATAAATTATTTTATAAAAAATAATAATTTGTACAAATCTCAAATAGATAAGTTTCGAATAGTCATTTTAATTCACTATTATAAAAAAATATTTTATTTTTTAATAAGAATCATTTTTTACAAAAGAATAATTCTACTTATCATCACCACACACCACACACTACATTTATTTTGTTTATTTTTCTTATAATAAGTATGTGGTGTATAGATGATAAGTAGAAGAACTCAATTAGTTGAACAAGGATAAAATAAAATAAAAAATAATTTAAAAATATTCAAAGTATGTGATGTGGGATGATGAGTAGCATCCCTCTTTACAAAAATAATTTATATCAGTGGCAGCCTTTTCAAACAAATTGAATAGTTGCAAAGTTCAGTTACTCAAATGGAACAAGAAACAAGAGAAGGAAACATGAGAAGCTATTAAAAGCAAGGTAGAAAAAGTACTACAGCTGCAAGAAAGGAACCAAGGATTAGATTAGCAAGAAATAAAACAGATTCAAAAGCAGGTTAATTTGAGAATGGAACAAGAGGAGTTGAAGTGGAAACAAAGATCAAAACAAAGATGGCTTTAAGAGGGAGACAATAATACTAGTTATTTTCACAAATGTGCTTCTCAAAGGCGCAAGACCAATACAATTAACATAATTTGTGATGGAGAAAGGCATCTATATGCTTCCTCACAAGAGATAAATCAAACTTTTTAGAAGTTTTTTATAGATCTGTATGCTACTTCAAATCCAGTGGGTCAAACACAATGTGTAGAGTCTATGCCAATTCTAGTCACAAAGGAGATGAACAATAACCTGTTGAGAGATTTTGACTTTTTTGAAATTCAAGAAGCTGTTCTTAATATGCACCCTATAAGTTCTTGAAGACTAGATGGATTTTCAACTGGTTGTTTTCAACAACATTGGGAGACTATAGGCAATGATTTGTGTGAGACAGTTACAAAAGCACTCAATACCAATAGTTGTGATAACTCTATCAATGAGATTCTCATAGTCTTAAATCCAAAAGTAAAGAATCCCACCAATGTAACTGAATTTAGACCAATAAGCTTGTATAATGTGGTGTATAAAGTGATGGACAATGTACTAGCTAATAAATTGAAATTCTGCCAAGCATCATTTCACCAACTCAGAGTGCATTTGTCCCAGGGAGACTAGTAGTTGACAATGTTGTAGTTGCTTTTGAAGCATTGCATTCAATGCAGTGTAAAATAAAAGGGCCTAAAGTATATATGGCTCTAAAGAAGGATATGAGTAAAGCATATGACATATTGGAGTGGTCTTTTATTGAAATTATAATGGAGAAGATGGGTTCAACAGAAGATGGATTGATCTAATCATCAAATGTGTATCTATAGTTTCTTAGTCACTGTTAATCAATGGAATCCCATAACCAGCTTTTGTACCATCTCGAGGAATTAGATAGAGTGATCATCTATCACCTTATCTTTTTATCATATGTTCAGAGGCACTCACTCTAATGCTTAACAAGGCTGAGAATACAAAGATGATAAATGGCCTTCCTATAGCTAGAAGGGAAAATTCATATCAGTCATATGTTCTTTACAGATGAATGCTTGATATTCTGTCAAGCTGCAGCTTTGGAATGGAAGAGAATGATGCAGCTTATAAGTCAATATGAGGAAGCAACAGGTCAGAGATTGAACAAAGAGAAGTCTTTTATATTTTTCAGCAAAAATACCAAGCCTTCAACAAGGGACAACATCACTAGCATAGCAGGGGTCTGAATTACTACTTCATATGAGAAATATTTTGGGCTTCCAACATTGATAGGCAGATCAAGGAATAAGGAGTTCAAAGTAATTCTTGAGAAAGTCCGTGCCAAGATGAGTAATTGAAAGCTAAAATTTATGTCACAAGCAGAGAGAGAAATCATGCTGAAATATGTCATTCAAACTATTCCCACTTATTCTATGAGAGTTTTTAAACTTCCTAAAGCATTGTTAAAGCAACTGAACAAGATGATGAGAGGGTATTGGTGGGGTCAAGCAAACCAAGAAAGGAAATTGCATTGGTTAAGCTAGTCTCAAATGGGGAAGTCCAAAGACATAAAAGGGCTTGGTTTTAGAGAGTTTAAGGCTACGTTTGAATGTTGAGTTGAGTTGAGATGATAAAATATTGTTAGAATATTATTTTTTAATATTATTATTATTATTTTGAGAATTGAAAAAATTGAATTGTTTATTATATTTTATATTAAAATTTGAAAAAATTATAATGATGAGTTGAGATGAGTTTACGAAACAAATGAAACCTAAAAATTTTGACCTTGCTTGCTTAGCAAAGCAAGGATGTAGGATCCTCACATATCCCAACTAGGGCTGAAAACCGATGGGTTCGGCTCGGTTTCGGTGCCAAACCGACGCCGAACCGATGTCTTCCATGAGATGAAAAAACCGGCCGAAACCGATCGACTGGGGGAGAGAAAACCGATATTATCGGTCTCGGCGCGGTGTGGTTTGGTTCCTCGGTCTGCCGTCGGCGTCTCTATCACGGAGGAGGGATGTGCTGCCGTTTACCATGAAAGAGTAGAAGAGAGTTGCAGGTGAAATGGAGGAAGGAAGAAGACGCGGGGAAGAATAAGAAGAGGGGCAAGGGGCAATTAAATCCATTTTGAAACGACGCCGTTTGGCTTAAAAGCCAAACGGCGCAATTCCATATGTTTTTTTTTTAAGTTCCAAGGGAAAAACGACGCCGTTTCACTTATTTAAGTGAAACGACGTCGTTTTATATAAGAAATATATTGTAAAATAAAATATATAAGACGTCGGCCGGTTCATCTGTTTAGACTGGGATTGAACCGCAGACCGAACCGGCCGACGTCGGTTTCCTTAATTTCCTACCGCCGGCCGACCGGTTCTCTGCCGGTTTCGGCCGGTTCCTGAATCCGGCGGTCGGTCTGAGTCGGCGGCGGTCGGTCCGACCAGTTTGTGTACAGCCCTAATCCCAACTCCCTAGCATCAAGAGTTTTACAGCTCAAATATTTTTTCAAGTATGATTTCTTTTGTGCTAAGATGGGGAGTAATCCTTCATTCATATGGAAAAGTATCTTATCTGCTAGAGTACTGCTTCAAGAAGGGCTTTGCTAGAGAATTGGTAATGGGAAGTCAGTTACAATCTGGTATGATCCATGGCTGCATCAACCTACATCTTACAAACCCCAAAGTGGAAAAAATTTATTGGGGGATGAAGCTAAAGTGGAGATGCTTATACAACTAGAAACAAAGGAATGAAATCTTCCCTTAATTCAAGCAGTGTTTAACAAAGAAGAGGCTTAACTAATCAGACAAATACCAATCAGTCAAAGCAATCAGCAAGATAAGCTGGTTTGGAGAAGTAGTGCAAATAGAAACTTTATAGTGAGGAGTGCATACCACTTACAAGGGGAGTTGAATGACATAATTAAAGGACAAAACTCTTTCAACAATAATCATAGAGAAGAGTGGACCAGATTATGGAAACTCGACATACCTCTAGCAGCTAAGAATTTGCTTTGAAGAGCATGTAGAAATATATTGCCTACCAAACTCAAATTGCACAAAGGGAAAATTCTAGATGATCCTAACTGTCCAATGTGTCTCATGGAGCTTGCAGAAATATATTGCCCACCAAACTCAAACTGCACAAAAGGAAAATTCTAGATGATCCTAACTGTCCAATGTGTCTCATGGAGCCATTAACTATAGAACACATTCTGTGAGAATATGTTTCAGCTAATGACATACTGAGCCAATGTTCTAGGAAAGTTCAAAAAATTAAATGGTCTTATCAGAGTGTAAAGGAATTGTTGCAAGATATGTTCAACAAACTTAACAAGGAAGAAATGATGGAACTGTCATTAACTCTCTAGAATCTATGGTGGAGAAGGAATGAGTGTGTTCATAAACATTCTCATAGATCCTAAAACGTGCAATATAGAGTGAATCAGGTGTTGTGGGATATTTCTTCATTACCTTCAAGACATGAACATAAAATCTCTTTAGATAATAGAAGGTCAGTCATTTGGGAACATCCACCTCAAAGTTTTTGCAAAATCAACTGGAATGTGGCAATTGATAAGAAACAATGTATAATAGGAATATGAGTTGTTGTGAGAGATGAAGCACGCAACTTTTTGACTACTTGAGGAAAAAACAAGCATAAATACTTGATCCTCTTTTAACAGAGGCAATAGCAGCTTACACAACAGTCAATTTTGCCCTCGAATTGGCTATGAGAAAGGTAACTTTAGAAAGAGACTCCAAAACAGTGGTTAATGAACTCAAGTTGAAGAAGCACAATGAAAGTTATTTTGAAATGATCATTTTGATACTCAAGCAACAATGTCCAAATATGAAGCATGTCTAGTTTGTCACATACACCGTGAGGGCAATTCCATAGCTCATGATCTAGGGAAAGCTACTTTATATGTATATGAGTGTGTTGTAGAAATGGAGGAAATTCCAATACTTTCTCAATTCATGTAGTAGAACATGGTATCAATGAAGAAAGAGATTTTTCAAAAAAAAAAAAAAAAGAGAAAAAATGAAAAGAAAACAACTTATATCAAAGTGATCTGTTTACAACTTATTCTTATCAATCTTTTACAAAAATAGCACGAAGTCAGCGAGACAAAGTGATATCCAAAATAAATTAGGATGTCCATGATTTGTTGTCGGCTTGCTGGTAATAGAATAACAGGCTAACAGCTACTTGCACGTGGGTCGGCTGAGAAAAGAGGCAGACCTCTCGGTTGGAATCAGAGACTTATCCCAAAAAAAAAAAAAAAAAAAAATGACAGCACACATCCCCACCCACCAGGTTGGGTCTGTCATGCTGGATTTGCACTATATCTTCCAATTCCCAACCCCACCACAAATATCCACCATACAACACACTGCGTATGTGTACATTTATTTCGATTGGATTACAGTTAATACAGCTCAGTGTCCTGCCGCTTGCTGCCCTCTATTGGAATTTGGATCAGTATTTTGGAATTTTTTATTCAAAAAATATTTAAAGGATCATTATATTTAAATATTTTAACTCATCTTAATATTATAATTTTTTTTAAATTTTTATATAAAATATAATAAATAATTTAATTTTTTTAAATTTTAAAATAAAAATAATATTAACAAAAATATTTTAAAAATATTAAATTCAATTTTTAATTTTTATTTAAAATATTTCATCTCATCTCACTATTTAAATATAATCTAAATTTTAATATATTAATATCTTCTATAAAAGTCTACGCTAATTTCTTGTCATTTTCATTTAATTTAAAATATATGATATTTTGATTATTTTTAATTACACTGACAAGTGGGATAACCAAAATATCGATATTTTAAATTAAATTGATATTCACTTGAATTAGAAAATTGGATTTTAATCTTACTTAATATTATATTTTTTGTTATAAAATTTTAAAATATAAAAAGGATAAACACAATATGGATATATATATATATATATTTTATATAATTTGCAATTCGAATTATAAAAATCTTTGTTGAAATATTTTTCGAGCAGGCCAATGGTCAAACAGTACGTTAGAATGGTCTACAATGATGCTTGATATTGGTACGGTGTTCAGATGCTATTACATAAATTTTTTAAAATTTTTGAAAAAATATTGAAAAAGATGCCGTTCATACAGAAATCTAAAGAGAATATGAAGAGAGTATAGGGGAGTGTCTATGTTTGTACAGGTCTTATTCTTTTATTAAAAGTCTCGATTAGATGGTGAGATGAGATAATTTTAGATAAATTAAATAAAATATTATTTTTTTTATTATTATTATTTTAAAATTTAAAAAAATTGAATTATTTATTATATTTTATGTAAAAATTTAAAAAAATTATAATGATGAGATAAGATAATATGAGATAAGTTGAAATTATTTCTATATTCAAACGAAGCATTCTTCTTTATTTTTTTAATCAGAGCCGCTTCACACTAGTAGGGTTGATTTTCTCACAAAAATAAACATCCATTCATCTCAAGCCACGTAAGATAAAACATTCTAAGAGAAATACATTCCACCACAGATAATCACCTCGTACGTGCTAACCTTCTCTTCCTCAGCACCATCCTTTGCCTTCTCTTCCTCGCTTGTCTCTCTGCCCTCAGTTCGATGCCGATGCCAATGTCGACGTCGACTCAACCATCTCAATCCGACGTCGACAAAAACGTAGCTCAGAAATACCTCTTCAAATCACACCCTTCTCTTCCTCGCTGTCCCTCTCCTCCTTCTCATTTGCACCTCCCTAATCTTAGTCCAACGCCGACACTGACACCGACGCAACTAGTTGCCCACAAAAATTTTTCACATGGAAAGAGTTTGAAGACATGATGCTTATAAAAAAAAGCCAAAAAGAATACACCATAAATTGAAAATGCCGAGAACCAAAAAACAAAAAACGTTGGGAACCAAAACAACTCACAGAAACTACCAAGAAGCTACAAATCCACCACCAAAAGTTTCGAAAACCTCAAACCCAGAACCTGCCGAAAGCTAAGAAATAGCACAGCCTAGCAAAATCAAAGACGTTGTTCGAGTGCGATTTGTGGGACATAAATTAGCTTGTAGAAATCGGGAAGAAGATATTACAGGGATGCGAGGATTCTCCTTTCTGATGCCTAAAATTGCGAAGAGAGAACCCATTTCTGATGTAGTGTTGGTCCAACATAAATGTGGTGGAAGTCTTAAGTGTTGGTATGTGATTAGCAGGTTGTTATTTGACTATAACCAGTCTGATCGATCCTAAAGAATTCTCCTTTTTAATGATCGAGTCTTATTTACTTTACATCATTTTTATATAAATCACTTATCATTTTATTTCAAGAGTCTTTATTCTTATATATATATATATATTTATATTCGTATACATATATTGCTATTACTTCCCACCATCAGTATGAATATATTTTGACAAATATATGCTGATATTTTTATTTTTGAATTGAGAGGATAAAATACAGGCAAATGATTGCCTTAACATCAACTTCTGCTGTGTGGCGTCTATTTTCTCAACAACTGACAACGAATAAAGAATGGACGCCCGTTTTTTTCCAAATAATAAATTGAACAATAAAACTCACACTATAATAATTCTAATAAATAAAATAAATAAGGGGATAAATGAGATCAAACAATGTGGACATCTGGGTTGGGTTGGGTTGGCTTGGTGGCCGTTAATCTGGTTGCAAGTGGGCTTGATGGTAAAAAAAAAAAAAAAAAAAAAAAAATTACAAAAATAAATAAAGTATTTGGTCTCCACGTGGCAACAGCTATAACGTCAATAAAATAAAACAATTAAGCATCCTCCGGTGGCGGCGGGTCCCAATACTCTTTTTTTAACTCTTTCCTATCGTTTCGGCTGCAGATTACGATAAAGTAAAGCGCATTTTCGGAGGAAACCAAAACGAAGAAAAAAGACGGAGGCGAAGGCGAAGACGAAGACGAAGCCCTAAAAGCTTGCTTCTTTGTTTTAACTCTTTGTGGCTACTGTTGGTGATGGCGGATTTGGAGAAGGGAGAGTGGGTGGGGCGTGAGAAGGAGGAGGCTGAGGAGAAGGAGGAGGCTGAGGAGAACGAAAGGCTTCTGGACGGAATGGCGGTGTTGGACTTCGATTTGCTTTGCTCAACGGTGGCTTTGCAGTCTCAGCAAGGCAAATGGAGGACCTTTGACAGCCTTGGAGAAGATTTACAAGAAGACGGAGGGGAACTCGGCGGGGTCCTTAGGATGTGGGAGGGTGAAGTTCTTGACTGCTTCGAGGATCGTCGCATCGCTCTCGAATCGGCTTGGTGCGTGCGTTTCCATCCCTCTTTCTTTTTGTTCTTCTTTTGCCGTGATTCTATAGGCTGGGGCTGTTTGTTTCTGCGGAAAACTATTTCCCAGAAAACTTTTCGTTTCTCGAGAAAAGAGAGGAGAAGAATAAATTTCCGGTTTGAAGAAGCTAAACTGACTTTGCAGCCATGAGATATTTTTCTTTCAGAAATCTTCTGACGGAAAGCGTTCCGAGGAAAAAGCTTTCAGATCATCTGGAACAAAATTAGTGCAGAAATTCAGGTTTTCAGGAGAGATATTATTCAAGCGTATTATTATTAGAAAGGGTGGGAACGAAAAAGAGATTTCTTTCTTTTTTCTTGGAACATCTTTTTTTTTTTTTTTGAGCTCCAAGTTCTACGGATTTCCTTTACGCTCGAGCAGAATCCTAGTAATTTTTATTTTGTCGCCAGGCTTGGACCATGAGAGGACTACTCATGATTTGCGTTGGTTATGTTTTGATTTTCCCTCTTTCTCTTCTGGGTCGTTTAAATATTATGGTTTAGTTTAATCCTAATCATAATTCATAGACAATTTTATCCGCTTTTTCCTTGTCTGCCCTGGTAATAATTTTTGGCACATGCTTTGCGTGACTACTACGCCCGATGGTCGTTGCTTTCTTGCTCTTTGAGCTTATGGCTGTGTCGGAAAAAACTAGAAAATGATAAAAATGTGTTGCTGTTTGTACACATAGTCTTTGCTCTTGTATATGTCCGTGTACTTGGGCTGCCTATTCTTATGATCAATAAAATCCTGTTTATCGATGAAAAAAAGTGTTGCTGTTTGTGTTTTATGGACACATAATTTATTTCAACGTTATCGTTGAATTTTCTTTGTTGTTTACTTTTCCAAACTATTATTCATAGTTTTATTACCCTTGTGGTTGACCGTGTATTTGATGTTGCAGTTGTCCCTGCTACAGATTTGGGAAGAACATGAGACGAGCTGGTTTTGGTTCTTGCTTTATTCAGGTAGATTCCGCAGCAATTCAACGGAAATAAAAGTTCAAAATTTTTAAGATTCCCGGAGAGTGTGGGAAGTAACGATGACGTTTTGATTTGCTTTGCATTTAAGCAATTAAATAGCTTGACTATATTTGTTCTATATTTCACTTCTAAAATTGTTCTCGTGTTCAATTTATCTTTTAATAACTTGTCAAAAAACTTATCTTTTGAATTTTTTTGTAGGGAGCCGTTTATTTCATCCTTGCAGTTGGCGCTCTTTTGAACTGGATTGCCTTTCTTGTCACCAAGCGGCACTGCTTTCTATATTTGGCAGTTGCTTTTACAATTTGTATAGGAGCATATTTGGGCTTTTTCCGTACGCAGATAAAGAAGAGATTTAACATTAGGGTGAGCATTTTGTCTGCCATTGTGTTCAATTCCTCATTCACTGCCACTGCTTCTTATTGTCTTAGCCCAATGTGTTTATTTTGATATGTTAATAATTTTTTCTATAAGTTTTGTGTTCGTCTTCAGAATTATGTACCATTTTGTACTCTTCAAGAGTAATCATACACTTATACCTCCTTTACTACTGGTTTACTATCCAACTATTTTTATTTTTTCCTTTTGCCATTTGAATCTAGATTAAAAATCTTAGAACATGATCTTCTTGCATAATCTAGAAGAAAATAAATTCAATCAACCAACTAATCATGTAATTTAATTCAAAATAAATTCATTTTTATAAAAATTGACTCAAAGAGCAAAAGAAAGTCAATTTATAAAATTGAATTTATTTTTAATGAAATTACATGATTAGTTGGTTGATTGAATTTATTTTCTTCTAGATTATGCAAGAAGGTCATGTTCTGAGACTTTTAATACGGATTCAAAGAGCAAAAAAATAAAAATAAAATAAGAGTAGTAAAAGAATAGTAAAAGAAGTGTAAGGGTATCATTACCCATTGCACAATGGTTTCTCCAAAATCCAACATGATTGCCACCATTAGTTGGGTTTTTGGTTGTCTTTAATCACATGTTTGGCCAAATCTGGCCAAAAATTCTGTGCTCTTTGGATGAGCGCAGAAGGTTCTTTTCCACACCTTATTTCTTTGTGGGTCTGTTATGGTATTCAATGGATCTTTCATGACTTTCTTATATCATTTTCTAGCTCCAACTTGTAACTGGGTGTTCTCTTTCATATGCTTCGCTACACGTATTTACTTGTTTTAATAAAACTTTATACTACTTTTGAAAGAGGATGAACTATGGAGTAGTTGTTAAGTATAAAGGAGGGGTCTGGAAATTGAAGGAATTGTGTTCTGCATGGTACTTTAGACTAATATTATTGTGAGTCTTTCACTATAACACATCCATAAAGAAACATCCTTTCGTGAAGGATCTGTTTCTGTTTTGCTTTAGTTAAACTCTCATAGTGGCAGAAATTTTATTCTCTTAGTGGAGTGTGATCAAGCTCTTGATATTTTGAATACCTTCAGGCTCTTCTTTGTTTCCTGCAATCTCAATAAGCTATCAGCAAAATTTTGCTGCTTTGTGTATCTAATCCCAGTTTTTTTTTTGGTTTCCTTTTCCATTTAATGAATGTTAATGAGTATGCGGTAAACATAACTGTTTTCAGGGCAGTGATAGTTCCTTGGATGATTGCATCTACCATCTTGTCTGCCCTTGCTGCATGATATGCCAGGTCCTCCCTCATCTTACAACACCGCACAATTTGATTGCTTCAGATAATTTGCATTCTGTAAAATGCTTTGGTAAAATTGGTTAAAACTCTTATATTCCTGGAGATTTATTAGTATTCTGTTAATTTGGAATAGGAGTCGAGAACATTGGAGATGAACAATGTCCAAGATGGAATTTGGCATGGTCGGGGTGACACAATATGCATAGGAGGCTTTCATGAAGGGAGTAAAGCATTCTTTGAGCTTCATCAACCATCTCCTGTAACGATTATGGCCCCTGAACCGTGCAACATGCAAAAGGGTACAGAGGGTAGTGATCACGTTTCAACTTAAGAACTTAGGCATTCAGAAACATTGGTCTGCAATTTCAATAGTCGCCAGACCTATGAATTAATGCTGACTTCCTATGCAATATCTTTCCCAAAGAGAGCAATGTTATGCAGGCTGCATGGTATAAGCCAATTTGTTTTCAGGACTAGGCAGTTGCTTGCATCTGAGGGGAAAGGTTACCTGTTCCACCTTCAAAGTACTGGCTTTGTGGATCTGCAATATTGGCTTGCTATGAGAAAAGTGATGAGGAAGGTGCTCGTAGGTGGATGTACATAAAGCAAACCATGCTTTTAAGAGCGATTCCCTGTTCTCTAATATGTTTTCTGCAATGCTACACTTCGTCCTGTATTTTATCATATTCAGTCGCCGATGTGATACATCTCAAATGGTTTCATAAGTCAACTACCTAGATGGAAACCAATTTAAGGTCTGACATATTGTCCAATACGATTGAGAATGATAAATCTTAGAATGAAGAACAGTATTTCTCAAATTTTTAAGGTTTAATTCAATGGTACCTAATGCCATTGTCATCGTTAACTTCTGTTTGGTGGAATGGTATTTACGATCATCGATCTTTCTGGGTTCCTTTGATACTCTGTTTATTTGGTTGGGACCATGAGATCAAGACATTATTTGCAATGATTCTTACTTAAACCCCCTAATTTGTATATATATCCAGAAAATCCCATTAGTCGCTTGAAATTAGATTTATTTCCTCACACATTGTTATCAGTCAGCTTGTGGTGTTGTGTTTGTAGCTGGTGTCATCACGGTCAAACAAGATAAGCTGTATAATCCTCGATTTTACCGCTAGCATGTCGTTGGTGGAGATACACCATAGCTTCAAATCTTACAATTTTTTAGACTAACCTATTCTTCAACCTATGAATGATCTCGTTGTTCGCATATAAGTATATAACAAAAGGCTCTGCTCTCCATAAGAACATTTAACAGGGTTGCATGAATGAGTTTGGTTAGTAAAGAACGGGAAGATTCAAACTAGTGACTTCTTTGCGCGACATGATCTTTTTTTGCATGAGTGAGACGTTTGTAAACATAAAACATGGCTGATATTTAAATGATACGACTCATATAAGACTAACTTGACTCGAATTGATGTTGGGTTTGATTGAATCGAGCTCAAGCGCCGTGTCGAATAACATGTTCATTTAAAGTCCCTAACCATGAAAAATGATGAGAATATGAAATAGGGGATTTCAAGATATCTTGCTCTCTACAATGTGAAATGAAGCATGCCTTGCAATTTGTAAAAATGTGAGAGAAATCGAGATGCAAACTGCCTCATTTGGAATACAGGCACGAAAAGACAAAAAACCCACACCAGAGCTCACTAAGGCTTTAGTTTGGATTGACAAACACTCTCATCTCATCATTACAACTTTCACAAATTCTCACATAAAATATAATAAACAATTCAATTTTTTTAAATCTCAAAATAATAATAATATTAAAATAATTTTTAAATAATATTTTATTCAACTTTTAACTTTATTCTTATCTCAACTCACTATCCAAACTTAACATTTACATAGGACAAAAAAAAAACATCCAGAACAATGGAAGGACAAGGAAGTAATTTAATGCATCATATACATTTATATGCAACCAAAATTAATGCGCCGCAAAAGAGTATATTTATATATATATATATATATATATATTGTAGTGTTACATATATCTGAGAGAAACAATTGCAAAGGGAAGAAGAATAAAAAAGAAAAATAGAGTGATTGTAGGTGATGCGTAGCGGTTGGTCAATGGGTAGTACAGAACTTAAGGAATTATTTGGGTATAGAAACGATTTTATCTAATTTTATCATTATAAATTTTTTAAATTTTACATAAAATATAATAAATAATTTAATTTTTTTAAATTTTAAAACACTAATAATATTAAAAAAATAATATTTTATTCAATTTTTAACTTTTATTTAAATCCATTTTATCTCATCTCATTATTCAAACGAAGCCTAATTCATGAATTTTCGTCACAACTCGCAAAGAAAAGCAGTAAAAAGAAAACTTGTTTGGATAAGAAGACGAAATAAGAAATTCTCAAAATTTCTTTCTCAAACATCAATATTCAAATACAAAATATTTTTTAATTTCAAATCTTTAAATTTTTTTTATCCAGTCATTATAATTTTTACAAATTTCAAAACAAAATACAAAATTTTAAAATACTTTAAATAATTTTTTAACGTTATAATATTTTTATTAATTTTTTTTTTCTCTCATTTCTCAAAACCTAATAATAATATATCTTAACTCAAACCACTTTCTAGCTATTCTCAAATTGACAATTTATTACTATTCACAAAATTCTAAAATACTTTAGGTGTACAAATGAGCACTAACAATCTATACGTATATGTTAGTGTAATTGAGAAACCCATACTCACTAAAAGGCTTTGATTTCCACGGATTGGATGATAACGGTAAACATGGTTGACTCAAGCATCCTAACAAAGACGAGATAGTAAAGACACCTTTGAGGGGACTTATCCCCTAGACTTGGGTTGGGCTGAGCGAACCGGCCCAGGCCGATCCAGAAGGCCCATAGTGGGAAGGGGTAGAAGATGCGCCTTGTGTGGGGATCGGTCTGAAGTATGGATTGCTCCTGACCACCCACGATCATGGCATCAAGGTCAAATCAAGGTGTCAGGAAGGACACTGACACCCAGGCACTGAATGCAAGACATACGGAAGCGTTGACAACTCAGGAGCAGGGTGTCAGGGACAACCCCCTGCACTCGGGTACTGACGGCGGACTCGCCTAACCATGGCGACATCGCATTAAATGGATGACAATGCCAAGCACGGCGCGACCTGGACTAAGGTGTCAGTGGTCGCCATGATCAAGCATGGGTCCTACCACTTGACGAAAGGTTGACATGGAACGCGGCAGGGAGATGTGTGCAACACCCCCAAGACTCAGTTGATAGGTACGGATGACAACTCCTCGAATCCCTTTTCTCAGAAGATCGCATTGACCAGGTCTATAAATATCCCTTTACACCCTCTAGGGAGCTCTCTCTCTGATTTTGAATACTTTTCTCTTTCACTTGCTTGGCCACTCCATCCCAACAACTAACTTAGGCATCGAAGGTACCATGGCGTCCCGAGCCTCCCATTCTCTATCTCAACAAGATCCAGATTGAGCTCAGCAACGTGGAGTTGCCCAGGCCGTGAAACACGACATCAACAATGGTGCCATCTGTGGGATACTTTTCTTTCCTATAGTAGCGTGTCCTTCGCATGCCAGCAACGACGCGCTCCCAAGCCTTACGTTGTGAAGAAGAACAATTCGAAACAATGGAAGCAAGAGTTAATGAACAAGGTGAAATGATACGGAAGCTGATGGAGGTGACTCTCTGCCAGGAGAATGGCTCCCTACAGAGAACCAACAGGGAGTTGGAGAGAGGCGAGCATAACCACCACTCCAAGTCCCGTCGAGTCCTTGAGGTAGGGGCAGCCGAAGAAAAGCGGTGCAAAATGCACCTCGAGCTTCGTGAACTCGGGGACAAATACATCGAGATGGCCAAACGAATGGCTATGGTGGACTAGCTGCTCACCAGCATGACCCTGCCGTAAAACGCTGAGGTTATGGTGGTCTCCTTTCCCCCAAGATTCAAAGTTTCACAAATAGATGCATACGACGGGTCCAAGGACCCCCTGGAACATCTGAAAACATTCAAGGCCCATATGACCCTGCACAGATTCCCGAGAGAAGTAGAGTGTAGAGCGTTTCCTCTCACTTAGAAGGGGGCGGTGAGAACATGATTCAGGTCCCTGCCAGCTGGTACCATCGACAGGTTCGCTGAGCTGGCCCATCTCTTCCTGACATAGTTCATGGCAAGCAGGAAAAGGAGGCATCCCGAAGCCTATCTCTTGATGGTAAAGCAGTGGGACGACGAAAGTTTGAAGTCATACCTTTATCGGTTCAATAGGGAGAGCATGACAACAGACGACCAGGATGAAAAGATCACCCTGGCGTCTCTGCTAGGGGGGTTGGGCCTGTAACCCCTTTATGACCGAAATCGTGCGGAAAACCCCCTCTTCATTAAGGGAGTTCATAGACCGAGCCAACGGTTTCATCAACGCCGAAGACACGCTCCTGCTGCTGATAGCCCCCTGGAAGATAAAGTTGGATCAGGCAGACAAGAGAGCCACCGAGCAGAGCAATAGTGTGGGCCAAGAAGGTAACAAGAAGAAGGCACACGAGACCAAGAGCAAGGAAGAGCAGTATACTTGTGAGCGGGTCGGACCATGCACACACTCTAGCATGGCCTTGGAGGCCGAAAGAAACCCAAGCCCGCAGAGAGAACAACAACAAGGTCCGGCCCACCCCAAATACTACACCTACCACCGCACTGATAGCCATAGTACAGAAGACTACTTCACCAGAAAGTGGAAGATGGAGGAATTAGAAGCACTGCTAGACCGATGGGGTGACGAGTGGCATGCCTGACGACCCAATGGTCAAACGTGGAAACAGAGAAGTGAAAGTCTAGCAAGGCGAAGGGCGGGAGGATGCCCCAGAGTAAGTCCGCGCTGAAGAAGGCCGACCAGAGGGAATGATCCTGTGGGAGAAAACTGCATGATTGTGGGAGGATACGCTAGGGGAGGGACCACCTCCTCGACGCGGAGGGCCCACGCCAGAAGGGCTTGATATGAAGAAGTGTTCACCACCAGCAGGGCGGTGCTGAGCTCCAGGAGCCACTCGGAAGGGATGATCATAACCTTCAGTGAGAAGGATGAGGATGGCATCTTTCACCCTCACGGCGATGCCTTGGTAGTGACCGTGCAGATTGCCAACTACACGACGAGAAGAGTCCTAATCGAAGGAGTGCAAGAGGCTATCGACCTGCCTTCACTGCCGACCTTGAGGAGCTGGATGAGGAAGTTAGGGACAAGCAGGCGTTGCAGCAGGTAGAGCCTAATGAGCCCTTGGAGTTGGTTTCGGTGGACTCGCAGAGACCTGAGTGAACTGTCCGCATGGGGACCAGAATGGCCCCTGAGCTGAGAAGATCCGTAAAACTGCTCCTTCCCGAGCATTGAGACGTGTTTGCCTGGAGCCACGAAGAAATGTCCAGAATCGACAAAGCAATCATCGTGCATCACCTGAGTGTGGATCCCAAGGATAAGATGGTCAAGCAAAAGCATCGCAGCTTTAGTGTAGAGAAGTATGCAGCCATCGCCGAGGAGGTGGACCGCCTCTTAGTCGTGGGGTTTATTAGGGAGGCCCAATATCCCAAATGGGTCTCTAATGTGGTCCTCGTGAAGAAGGCGAGTGGGAAGTGGAGAATGTGTATTGACTTCACTGACTTGAACAAGGCCTGCCTGAAGGATAGCTTCCCCTACCATGCATAGACCTGATAGTGGACTCGACGGCTGGGCACCCCTTGCTCAGTTTCATGGACGCATACTCGGGGTACAATCAGATTAGGATGAACTCGGAAGATGAGGAGAGGACAGCCTTCATCACCGACCGGGGACTCTACTGCTGCAAAGATATGCCATTCGGTCTAAAGAATGCCGACACGGCTTACCAACGGTTGGTCAATCGAATGTTCAGGGAGTAGATTGGAAAAAACATGGAGGTATATGTAGATGATCTCTTGGTCAAAAGTAGAAAACCCGAGCAGCATATCACCGACCTTCAGGAGGCTTTCGCAGTGCTGAGGAGATACCAGATGAAGATGAACCCGCTGAAGTGTGCCTTCGGTATTGAGTCGGAGAAGTTCTTGGGCATCATGGTCTCGAAGTGAGGATCCAGAAAAGGTGGAGGCAATAGTAAGTATGCCCCTACCATGAACGATTCACGAGGTCTAGAGGCTAGCAGGGAGAGTAGCAGCCCTGAACCGTTTAATCGCACGGTCAATCGACCGTTGCCTTCTTTTCTTCAAGGTCCTTAGAAAGGCGTGGGAGTGGGACGCCGAGTGCGACTGGGAGTTCAGCAAGCTGAAGGAGATTCGGCCCACCCATCACTCCTCAGTCAGACCAAGCTAGGATAAAGCTTGACTGTATACCTGGCGGTAACCTCGAACACTGTGTCTCTTGTCCTTATCCATAGCGAGGGAGGGGAGCAACAACTTGTCTACTACACGGGTCGAGCATTTCGAGGAGCCGAGGCTAGATACCCCCGAATGGAGATGCTGGCATTCACAATCATCATTGCCGCCAAGAGGCTAGGGCCATAGTTCCAAGCTCACTCGATGAAGGTGCTCACTAATGTTCTTCTTAGAAAAATATTATAGAAACCAAATGTGTCTGGCCGTATGATGAATTGGGCAATTGAACTGAGCGAGTTTGACATTGAGTATCTCCTTCACATAGCAGGTGCTAGCAGATTTCGTAGCCGAATTTTCAGACTTTCCAGAAGAGGTGTCTATTGCACCCAAGGTAAGCCCTGGCAGGTCTATGTCAACGAGTCGTCCTGGGGGGTGTAGGGGTGCACATCATCATAGAGCTTGGGGAGGAGCATGGCTACGCGATCAAACTTAGCTTCAAAACTACCAATAACGAGGCTGAGCACGAGGCACTGCTAGTGGGAATGTCGGTGGCCAGGTCATTGGGAGCCACTGAGATCGAGGTAGAAAGAGGCCCCCCTTCCGGATTACACTGTATCCAGAAAAGTTGACACACTGGTTATCGGGATCAGCGTATCCGTAATCTAGCCATCACCGTTGGAGTGGGCCGTCGATATTATAAAGTACCTCGAAGAAGGCCTGGTCCTCGGCGACCAAGAAGAAGCACAAAAGATTAGAAATAGAGCGGCGCGTTTCACGTTGTTAGAAGTAGTGGTGTATAGAAGAGGTTTCTCTGAGCCCCTCCTATGGTGCGCCTTGCCTGAGGAAGCCCAGTATGCTCTAGCTGAGATACACGAAAGAATCTACGAAAATTACTCTAGTGGAAGGGTGGCGGCGGCCAGGGTCATGCGTGCAGGGTACTTTTGGCCCCACTCCCTCCGGGATGCAAAGGACTTCGTGAAGAAAAGTCCCGAGTGCCAAGAACATGCGCCCTCCCCCATTGTTCGCCAGAAGAATTGACATCCATCATGTCCACCTGGCCCACACAATGGGAGCTCGACCTTATCGGCCTGTTTTTAGGGGGCAAGGGAGGTGTGAAGTTTGTAGTAGTAGTAGTTGACTACTTCACAAAGTTGGTGGAAGTTGAAGCGCTAGCGACAATCACGGCCCAGGCCATCACGAGATTCCTCTTGAGATCTATAGTCTGTCGGTTTGGCATTCCTCAGAGCTTCATATCGCACAATGTAAGATAGCTCAACTGCTCGCATTACCAGGAGTGGTGTGCAGAGCTCAAGATCAAAGCCAAGTACTCATCTCCGGGGCACCCGTAAGCCAATGGACAAGTGTAGGCTTCCAATAAGACATTGTTGAATATCTTAAAGAAGAAGCTGGGGGATCAGAAGGGGAGATGGGCCGAAGAGCTTCCCGGTATATTATGGGCCTATCGAACGTCCGTTAAGACCTTCACATGAGAAACACCTTTCGCACTTGTTTATGGGACCGAAGGTGTAATTCCAACAGAGGTGGGAATGCCCACATACTGAGTTCAACACTTCAACCTAGACCACAACGACGAGGGATTAAAAGAAAACCTGGACCTCCTGGAATAAAGACGAGAAGAAGCAGCAAGTCGGATGGCGAACAACAAGCGGAAAGTTGAACGATACTTTAACAAACGAGTTTGACCTTGGGCCTAAAGGGTAGGAGACTTGGTCCTAAAGCAGATGAGGGTCACCACCCAAGAAGAAGGAAAGCTAGGTCCCCGATGGGGAGGGCCCTTTGTGGTGATGGCCAGTGAAAGACTTGGCTCTTACCGTCTGAAGGACTAGGAAGGTCGCGAATTGCCCCACCCATGGAATGCGGAGCACTTGAGAAAGTATTTTGTCTGAGGGCCACAGTTTTGCCCAAAAATGTAACCAACGACTTATGAATGAGAAAACACTTATGATTTCACCTCCATTTGCCTTTATCTAAACGCCCCAAACATACAAGCTGAGTCTCTAGACTCGTCATGATGCATTGGCTAAGGCCAGAGCCTCCCGAGTTCTGCCCCATCGACAGCTAGTTGGACATAAGTCCCTTGACTTGCCAGTTGGACACAAGTCCCTTGACTTGCCGACCTTCCTGCTACAAACTGAGACTCTGGACTGGCCATGATGCATTGGTTAGGGCCAAGGCCTCCCAAGCTCTGCCCCATCGACAGTTAGTCGGACACAAGTCCCTTGACTTGCCGACCTTCGTGCTACAAGCCGAGTCTCTGGACTCGCCAAGATGGATTGGCTAGGGCTCTGCCCCATTGACAGCCAGTCGCACACAAGTCCCTTGACTTGACGACTTTCGCGCTACAAGCAGAGTCATTAGACTCGCCACACATGCATTGGTTAGGGCTAGTGCCCTAGGGCTCTGCCCCATCGACAGCCAGTCAGATACAAGTCCCTTGACTTGCCGACCTTCATGCTACAAGCCGAGTCTCTGGACTCACCACGATGCATTGGTTAGGGCCAGGGCCTCTCGAGCTCTGCCCCATTGACAGCCAGTGGGACACAAGTCCCTTGACTTGCCGACCTTCGTGCTGTGAAGAAAAGGAAAACGCGGTTGCACAAAGGAAAAACATGAAGTGATGGACGCAAGAGTAAAGGAAACACAATTGGAGTAAAAACATAAGGTGAATATATATCATTGTTCTTTTTACGTTGATGGCCAGAGCGGGCATGGAAAGTGCAAAACAAAGAAAGGGAACAGAATCAAGGCGGAGGAGGAGCATCACGGAACGCCAACGGCATTTGCTTCCTTCCCAAAGTATTGAAGAACCGGTAGGCTTAGTGGTCGGGCGCAAGGGAAGAAAGTTGGAAAGCGTTGAGGTCTGCTGAGGCGTTCTCTCTTAGGTAATCCCTTAGACGCTCGAGGCCTTCTTTATATCTGTACTCCCAGGTCTAGTCCCAAATAGCTGGCACACTTTGAGTCTGGGACTCGAGAGCCTCCTCAGCAGCCTGCAAGGTCAAAATTGTGAGGTCCTAAGCTAAGACAGTATCCGACACCTGGATGAGATCCTCCTCCAAGGAATGGGTTCGGTCCCAGCGTTGCTGAGCAACGATCCTCAGCCTGCAGACAGACTTCATTAGCGCAAAGTAACGGAGAAGCAGCCATGTGCGCTACGCAGCCTTCGAAGCCCTCGCACTTTTGAACCTCCGAAGGCTCCTCTGAGCAGAATGCAACTCGCCATCCAACCTCAGAATTTCCCTTTAGCCTAGCCTCTCTCCACACCAAGGCGTTGGATTTCCCTTGTGAGCTGCTACATTTCCTCACTTGCTGAGGCTAGCTCCTTGCCCTTCGAATTCTTATCCTTGTGAAACCCCTTGTTCTCCGAGCGCATGAGTTTGTTGGACTCCCTCAGCGTGTCTAGGTCCTCCATCAAACCATTGCGCACTAAGGTTAGCTCGGTTATTTTCTAGTTCACCTTGCGAACCTCTAGGCGACCAAGAAGGGATAGGGAGCGAAGCGCCTGGTTCTCCTCCTTAAGGGCTTCCCGTTCACCCACGATCATATCCGCTAGTCGGTCCATAGCTTGAAATTCGAAAACGATAATTAGAGGAAAGATGACAAAAAGAAAAACTAAAGTGCTGGGGCCGGCGATACCTGAGCAAAGTGGGGTCTGAGCTTCTATACTTCACGCTTGACCACTTTGGCCCAGGACCACTCGAAGCTCGGGCCCATCGCTTGGGTACTTTCGATCACTGGATGAGAGGACGGTCCAGAACCAGCCATCATCGAAAAAGATGAAAGCACCTGAGGAACAGTTCAGGAGTAACCAAGCCTGGGCTCGCTTGAGCCCCACTAGTAGCAATAGGTCCCTTTGAATCTTGGGCTCCACAAGGAGAGGAAGGCTCCTCCAACCCGCGACCCTAGCCCCCAGACTCCGGCTCAACTTGGGAGGATGTCCCCGTCCAGAAATCTTCTAGACCACCCGAGGTCATGCTCTCCACATGAACAATGGAGGTTGAGGAGGAGGTCAACTCCACGACTATGGGTGTTTCCTCGACCGCAGGAACGACCTCTCCTACCTGGGGCCACGCTGGATCTTGGGAGAAGGGTTGTGGCACTTGGTCGTCTGAGACCAAGAAAGACTCGACGTTGAGCTCGGGAGAGTGACCTAGCAAGGGTGAGGAGGTGGAGACCCGGTCGTTGTTGCCCTCTTGTGCTTGGGGGGAACCCAGCTCGGGCCCCCCGTGGTGAGCAAGGATTGAAGGTCTTGGGCTTCATGCAGAGCTGTGCTTTCAATTTTTGTTTACTTTGGGTTTTTTAACACCTACACATTCAAACCATTTGTTAGCCCGTGAAGAAAGGTAAACAAATATTGAAATATAACTCTCAATCATTTCAGCCCAAGTGACAAGGTCCATTTTATGAGAGTGTAATAATTAGTCATATTTATATAACTAATCAACCTCAACTGTCTTACTTTCAGCAAGTATTTTAAACAAAATATCTTGACATTCAGTTATCTATGAGAACAAACCAAACCAAGTGAATAGACACATGTTCATATCAAAAGTGAATCAAAACCTGTCCATATCAAAAAGTCAGAAACACAACCAGAAAGATAGTGCAATGTCAGATGTGTTAACCAAAATCATTATACACAAATTCAACTCTAACAAATAAAAGGAGGGAGTCAGGAGTTGTAGCGAATGGGAGAGGAAAAGGCATCAGGCATCTTATCCCTGCCTATGGAGTTAAAGACTTGATAAGCGGCACAATTGGCCTTGATATATTTCAGCTTCAACTTTCGCAAGTTAACCTTGGGATGGGCAAGTAGGTGATCTCTCAACTGCTTAAGACCAAGCTTATGATCAAGGCCGTAAGCCTGATTACGGACGCGGCGAGCAGACGATATCTGGGGAGAAACTCGAACGATCTCCTCCTGAGACGCTTCCAAGTCAGCCTCCAACTTGATCACCTTAAGATCTAAAGTTGCTAGTCTTTTCTTGTGGCCTTCTGAAACTTCGTGCATCTGCAAGAATCGTTGGCCATACTGCTTGAGCTCCCGATTGACTTCCTCAAATTGGGCTTCAACATTGAATATCTCACAATTGGCAATGTTGAGCTAAATAGATAGTTCCCATTGGGCCTCCTCAAATTGAGCTAGGCAATCAGCGTAACATGAACCACGCTTTTGAGCCTCCTCCAGCTCCTTGTTCAAATGGTTGAGACGATCACGAAGCACATCGTTCTCCTCCTCCAAGACCTTCACCTCGAGATGGCATCATGCCACCTCCTTCTAAGACTTCCCTAAATTATACTAGAAGTCGCCCACCTTCTACCGAAGAAAGGCGACATGATCTTCCAAAAAGTGAGAGTACGACTCCAACTATAACATGCTCCTAACCATCTCATCCCGTTCTTTGCTAGCATCTCGCCTTCCCCACAAATGAACGCATTGACTGGTTCTCCTCCTCTAAGTCAATCTGGTTGTCGACGATCCAAGCCGCAAGATGATCAACCCCCTGGGTAATGAAGCAAGTCACGACTCCGGAGTAGCAAACACACAAAAGCAAAGATAAAACGTATTGGAGATAGAAAACCTCGAGGCTTCTGCACCATGGCAAGAATAGCTTCCCCCGATGATTGGCAGCTTGCGAGGTAAGGTCGGTAGCATGAGAACTTGAGGGTCCAGGCATCCTTGAAAAAGTAAACACTCCCTCGGTGAGGGGAACAAATCCACCTATCTCACCAACACCTTGGGAGGATAGGGCACCCAAAGGACATTGAGGAGAGAAAACAAGAGTTGCAAAAACATCTTCCCTCGGTTGCTCAATTGAGCCCGAACAATGGCCCTCAACTGCAGGATCACTTAGCAGCATAGGTGAGAAAACATCACCTCCCATAGGTGAAGTATCAAGGTTCCTGGCAGCCCAACAAAGCCTACGGGATTGCCTCCAACTAGGGATATTGCCTGGAAACATGGGCTAGGAAGTACTACCCCTACTGGAGAGGTACTGAAGGGCAAGGAAGAGATAGACACTCAACCACTGCTAAGGTTCGTGCCCATAGGTTCATAAGGAAGAGACTCCAAGAAAACAAAAGGAATTTCAGCGATAGTACCCCTAGAAATTGTAGAAGAGCAAAGAAGGAGGAAGGACCTCCCTCCAAATCAGAAGGTCCTACACGAACAACAGCAGCCAAAGATGCGTCGCTCACATCATCAAAAGAAACAGCCAAAGTCATTGGAAAGGTAGGGTAGTCTCCGAGAAGGCAAAATGAAGTAACACTTCACTGTCATCCTCATTAGAAACAGAATCGCACCCTGACCCCTTGCGCAAGACAAGCTGTTCGTACAACCACCAAATCAGGTGCCATAGAGGATTCGGCTTCCAACACAAGGGCCAAGTCATCCTTGACTTGATTCATGATTTCCTCCAACAAGCCTGACAAAGAGGAGGAAGAGCGGACCGAGCCACTTCCCCGAGGAAGTGAAGTATCCAGAATAGCTCTTTCCTCAGTGGAACTTGACTCATCGAACAGCTCAGCCTCGCCTTGAACAGAACAATATTCCACATGAGGCTTCTTACCCTTCTGATGCGAGGGGGTCGAAGACCTTATCTTTTGCCCCTAGGAAAACGAAGTGGCACCCAAGAATTGGCGACCAAAGATGTGAGCCTGAGTGGGGGAAACCACGAACCTATCAATATTACCCCAAGTAAGAAGTACGTTTGACCAGGTCACGCTATCATTTTGCTCCACTCAAGCATAAACCAAATGCAAACGGGCCTCCTCCCAATCTGAAAGAATCATGGTAAGATCACAATCTTCCGAAATAGGGCCCCATGTTGCACGAATGGGGAAGTCATGATGGGCAGCCTTACCAAAGGGAAACTTCCAACTACTTTCAGAAACAAAAAAGAACTTACTAGCACACTCTTTGGCAAGAGAATAGCGACGTTCCAAGTGCACCACTCTATAGCCAGAGCGAGACCGAAAGCTACACAAATTTCCATCTATACGCCTAATTCCATGGGTAACTAAAAACTCTCTTGTCATGAGGCTACGATATTCCTCACTAGCAGGCTCCAGAACTTGTCATCATGCGGCACAACATGCCATTTAGATCCTCCAAGCGTTGGGAACAAGTTGCGACAGAGCAGGCCCTAAAAAGTAGAGCACATCGCGAACGAGGCGACAAGATGTAAGACGAAGCCCTATCAGAAACATGAGAGAATACAATGCCACTTATGCAACAAAGCCTTCAGAATCAACCACCACTCGCCGAAACTCTGGCAACTATAATGTCATCGAAACAATAGTTCTATACCAATTCCTCACAAGATCTAGGTTAGCTCGAGACCTTGTGGCTGACCATTGGTTCCCATCAAAGTTCAAAGAACGATGCAGGCCAATTTCCCTAGGTGAGTCCAAAGAATTGTGGCAACGGGAGGACCCTGCACCATAGGCACCAGAGTGCGAAACTTTGGGTGAAGCCATCAAGAAGTAAGGGTTTTGAGAAGAGAGAAGAGGAAACTCGAAAGCAAGAGAGCAAGGGAGCAGAGGTGAAAAGAACCACAATGAAAGAGGGAGTTGGAAAAGGAACGAAATGGTAGAAGAGACGGTATGAAAAAGCAAACCAATTAGGAAAGCTTGGCATTGTTTGAGCATTAACCAATAAGAAAAAAAAATATATTATGTGCTAAAACGAAAGCAAGAAGGGATACAAACAGCCTCTCAAATCGTCTGAAGAGACACAATGGTAGAACGACTCACGCCTCTGACATAAGGGCATGCATAACAAATAAGTACAGAATCTGGGTAACAAAGTGGCGGGAAGAGAAAGAAAAGTCCCATCACATTTATGTTATGAAACTTCGCGGGGTTATTGGAGGGACAATGATCTCCCCTCACCTATGGACCACCCTTACTTTTTATAGGCCCGGGGCCTATCAAAGCCAGCCAGCCAATATCAAATACGGAATAATCACCAATGGGCGCATTAGTAATGGACCCCAATTAAGAGGCCTGCCCAGGGATACAATCATATTTGAAGGGAGACTTGAAGACCCAAAATGTCTTCCCTTTATGCACTCATTAACCGATAGTACACAATTCAAATAATAGTTGTTGGGAGCTTTATTTCAAATAGAGGATTGGGTTGTTACATAAGCCCTATCACTCAATCCTATGCTCCATATATAGAAGGGGAAAGTCCACATTTGAGGTATGGAAAATTTCTGTAGAAAAAAAAAAGAAAATGTTCGACCTGCCGAATAGAGGGGTAAGAGAGAGATACTTGAATGTACAATAAAGAGAAGTATGTTAAGAGATTTACAATGATTGAAAAGAGATGTTAGAAGTGGGAATGCTCTATTTGTTCTGTTGGTGTTCAAACTTAAGTTCTCTTGCTTTGTTTGAGTTCTACCTTTTCTTTGTAGCCCTCACCCTAGCCTTGCATTACAAGCTTAATAAATACTTATTGATCCTTGGTGATAGTTTTTGTTCTACATTAGTGAAAAGTGATTTGAAATGTAAGCCTATGGAGTGAATATAGATCCATTATTTATTTACTTGTTTACATAAAACTATCCGTGGAGAAAATGATGAAGTGAGGATGATGGGTATGCATGAATGTGGGGATGGATAATGCGGTGAAATTGAGTTTTGAATTAACTTTTGGATTTGATTGATATTGAATGATTAATTTGAATTATAGATTTTAGACAATTTTTGAGGCAATAAATTTTATGAATAAAACCAATTCTTGTTTTAATTGTCTTTCTTTTCTTCTTTACTTGAGGGTGAGCAAAGTTTAAGTTTGGAGGAATTTGATAAATGTGATTTTTTATTCAATACTATTGATTTTATTTTATTGCTATATATTTTTCTTTATTTTCTTGGATTTGAAGGAATGAGAAGATTTAGTACGAAATGAAAGTATTTTGGTACAAAAGAAGAGACTACAGATTCAGATCGATGAGAGGCAGCGAGATTTGAAGAGTGCCGAGGAGATTTAGGCGAGGAAACTTGCGACCAGAAGGCGCGACTAGAATTCGTGATCAGAATTGGCGACAAGAGTTAGGCGATAAGCGATATATTTTACCTTTTGAGCGAGAAGACTTGGCGCAAGGCTCCGGGCGACTAGATTGGGCGACCAATCTAAACGATCAACGTAAAAGACTAACCAAAACGACATCGTGGGTGACAACTAGCAAAGGCGAGCAACTTTACCGCTCAGTAGGTTGGCGAGAGGAGTCTTTCATCTCGGTCAGGAACCTTACATCTTGGTCATTGGGCGAGGAAACCAGTTATATTCAGCGCACACGGCATCTACCCGGTGGGACATTTTCGAGTTCCGCAATCAATCTGCTGACTACAAAATCCTCCCAAACTCCGCAATTCAAGCGTAGAACGACGCACGCCTCTAACATAAGGGCATGCGTAACAAATAAGTACATAATTTGGGTAACAAAGCGGCAGGATGAGAAAGAAAAGTCCGATCACATTTATGTGATGAGACTTTGCGGGGTTATTGGAGGGTCAATGGTCTCCCCTCACCTATGGACCACCTTACTCTTTCAAGGCCTAGGCCCTATCAAAGCCCACCAGCCAATATCAAATACGGAATAATCACCAACGGGTGCATTAGTAATGGACCCCAAATTAAGACGCCTGCCCACGGATATAATCATATTTGAAGGGAGACTTGAAGATCCAAAATGTCTTCCCTTTATCCACACATTATCCGATAGTACAAAATTCAAATAATAACTGTGGTGAGTTTTATATCAAGTAGAGGATTCGGTTGTTACACAAGCCCTATCACTCCATCCTATGCTCTATATATAGAAGGAGAAAATCTACATTCGAGTTAAGTTGATTTGAGTCTCAGACACATAAAAAGATTATATAAACAACCTGAATTCGATATCGGAGGCGTTTAATACCCTTCAAGCCTTCTCTAGGTTTTTTGGTGCAAGTTTTCTAAGGGTGTTCACAGGGGTGCAAAACACGTCCACAACACCTACGATTGATCGATAATTATGAGATACTTTTAATGGTGATAACCTAGTACATAACACCCCCTCTCCCCAATCCCTCTTATTGGAAATACTTCTTTGTCTGTCTGCTCGCTTACAGGTTACAATTCAAAGTTCAAACTAATTGGTCTTCTCGGTCTCCTTCATTTCTCCATGCTGATGTAAATATTTGTTATTCGACCAATGTCACTCTTCATTCTAAATCTTATAATCATTCCAAATCACGCTTAATGTTGATCTCGCATGTATATTTAAAGAGGTTTTAAGTGTCAACTACTTAAATTGTAACTACTTAAAATGTATTGCATAGTAAGTGTAATTTGGAATAATAAGATTTAAGATGAAGAACAAAAATATTTTTATTTTTATCTTTCAACTTTTCTATTTATTCTTAGCTGCCTTACACTTACTGATGACTGATTAAGAAATGATCCGGACATCATGTATCAATTCCATGATAAAACATGTATCCTTGCTAAGTACTTTAATTATTAATCTTGGCTTAATTATGATCATGTAATATGTATGTAGGGAGTTGGTATTGTTATGTATAAACTCAACAGGTCCCTCCATGGTGTTGCCCAGCTGCCGATCTTCAAGACCACCCGGTGCCAAACAGAGCTGTGAGTGGCCTGCCGATCTTCAAGACGTTCAGCGCGTGACTCTCACAAGCCACCAGGAAGCCCTCTGCCGATGCCACGCAGGGCGCTTCTGGAGCCTGTGGGTCCGGGACTTCCAAGATCGATTGTCGATTTTCCTCCCAGAGTGGCGTGTATACTGCACGCGCCACAGCAGCCTCTTGATGCACTGATTTTTCGATTTTGCGCAGTGTTCTCCATTGTATTTTGTTTTGTGTCCTGTTTTTACTTTTTAGAAAAATAAAAATACAAAAGAAATAGTGCCTTTGGACCTTAGTCCGAATGGAGTGGTCCCCCCCTCTGCGTGGCGGTGCTTATGGTGGGGTTGGTGCTCTAGACTCCACTTAGTCGGGGTATGGGGTTTTGTTAATTCTGTCGTGGCAGAGTTGTGCATGACAAATCCCTTAGACTTAGGTCTTTTGAGATCTGTCGTCTGGAGTAGATAATGTCAGTCACAGAAATGTGCTGGAAAGCTATTAATATTTGTGACTGATTTTTTTTTAAGTCAAATTTGTCTGTATACTGTTATGAATAGAATGTGGACAGTTCAGAAAAAAAAAAAAAAACTCATCGTGTCCACTCATCATGTCTTCCGTTCTTTCGTGTAGTACTAAAATCCTATCAGTTTTTTAGATCGATCGATCAGTGCAAATTGACTGCAAGCATATATAAAATAATTGTAAATCTTATATATATATATATATATATATATATATATATATATATATATATAAATGCGTGTCGCGCGCTCGCGTGTATGTGTCGTGTGTGTGTGAATCTTCCAATTCACCTAAGTGTCCACACGTACATGTGCATTAATTGATTAACCAATCAAATCTTGGACGGAGGGTTGAAATTAAACAATCTTATGACATAATTAATATGCTCGAATTAGTTGAGAAATCTAATCGTAGTTGAGAAAGTTGAACCTGGTCAAATATCGCATTCCTTTTCTTTCATACGTATTGACAATTTGACACTGAATTATTCCATGGAAACTTCTACGTTTGTAATTCCTTTCAAGGGTGGTGCTTTAACCACGGACATTATTAATTGCTACAGAACTGGGTACTGAGTACTGTGTTAAATTTTTTTTTTTAAAATCATTTGTATTTGCATATTTATTTTAAAATTCAAAAAAATAAATACACAAATACAAAAAAAAAAAAAAAAATAATTGATATATTTTATCGGAAGAAAT
The DNA here is from genome assembly GCF_001411555.2 of Juglans regia. Lineage (NCBI taxonomy): Eukaryota > Viridiplantae > Streptophyta > Magnoliopsida > Fagales > Juglandaceae > Juglans > Juglans regia. The sequence goes on along the minus strand of NC_049904.1, from coordinate 14,588,992 downwards.
TGTTGGTAAGTGTATCATTTTCCTTCTTTTAATATCCCTAGCTATTAAAGCGGGGTACTTTCATATTTGTACTCAATTCTAGCTAGCTAATTAAGAATATCATATCTCATTTTTTTTTTTATTTATTTTTATTTTTATGGAAACATACTCATTTCATTAATGAACTTAAGTTACAATTATGACTTATCAAGACATAGAAAAATCTAGAATATAAGCCAAATTACGTATCAGCTTTGAGGCTTTCCCACACACAAATTCATTTGTGATGAACTTTGTCTTAACTTCTCAATAAACTCTCTCCTAACAGAGAAAGCGCTCTGTAAAATAGAACTTGAAGGTCCCCTTTGACCTCTCAGGAAGGAAAAATATGGGACACTGCTATGGATAATAAATCCAATAGCCTATAACTATTTTATTCAATACTAAAATAAACAAAAAACTACAAACAAAACCTATTAACAACTAAACAACTACTAACTAACAACTAAACTACAGAACCACAAGCACTGGTGTGACCTTGGACGTCACGCCTACTGCAAGTATCGGCATCTCGAGCCTTGACAGCACGAGCACCTAGCTCACGCACGCACAAAACAGCCTCCATTGCGTAGGCAGCACCTATGCTTGCTGCCTACGCGCGAGCACTGGCCGTACGATCCCTAGTCGTGACATCGCCCACCACTCTCGAATAGCTCTTGCCCCAGATTGCGTCCGATCCAAAGGCTCATGAACACCTCACTCGGGTCAACCAAAGAATAGAAAAACAAACACCAGCAAAACACTGAAAACAGAACAAAACAGAGAAACATAAAAACAAAATCGATGAACAGTGCACAATGCTTTGGGTGCAAGGCACTAGTCACTCGGGGAGGAAAGCCGACGGTCAATCTTGGAAGCCCAGGAGTCATGGAGTCTAGAGAAGCCGAGCGTGGTGTCGGCAGAGGTCTCCTCAGGTGCGCATGATGGCCATGCACTGACAGATCCAGAAACTTTGTCCCAGGCGTGCTGGCTACGCTCCACTTCGATGGACGCCGGATTTGGTTGTCTTGAAGATTGATAGCTTGGTGTCATCCTGGTGGGGCGCGTGTAGAAAGGGGACGGCTAGAAAGATCCGAACGACGATCCTCCCTTATTTAGCCTGAAAAACACAAAAATAAAACCAAAAAACACTACACAAAAAATAAAATGGACAGAAGAGAAGGGAGGGGGAAGGAAAAAAGAAAGAAGAGGGGGGAGGAGCCGAAGCTCCCACCCCCTTTTGCAGATCTGAGTTTGGAAGAGTTTAGAGAGAAGCGAGATGAGGTTTCCTTGAGAGAGAATTCTATTTCTAAACCCATATCTCATTGTTAAGGACATGACACACTCTCCTGCCACCAAAGAGTAAGGTGGCTTGGGGGTTGATGGGGTACCTTCAATGCCTAAGTTAGTAATAATAGAGATATTCTTAGAGCCCAATTATTCAGAGATCTCATTAGCATACTTGGATTCTTAAAATAGAGCTTTTAAGTTCTTAGAATCACTCGAACTAACTGCTTCACCTACTATTTGAAATTTGAACCGCAGAACATTCGGACCATTTACTCACTTTAAATGAGGGAACATCCCAACCATCCCAGGATAAGTGGGTGAGTGTTCATGTCCTTAACTAATTGGCATGAGCCCTATCGGACCAGAGGGGTTTGAGCCTTGAGTTGAGTGATTCTTTGGGCCACCACGACCTAGGCTCATGGTAGCACCCCGCAAGCCCTTATGGTGATATTAAAGCCCTTCCACTCATAATAAAGAGATCTGTTAATTAATTAAACAGTCATTTATGGATGATTTCTTTATCCTACGATCAAGTATTTTTATTATTAGCCGTTCGATAACTGGTACGTATCCTATATATATATATATATATATATATATATATTAATGTTCTACTTTTGGAATATTATCTGAAAATATTTACTAATTTTTCAAGTTAAGGATTACTCAAGAATTTTTAGACAAAGAATTTCGTTCAATAATGAACTTCGGTGCCATCCAGCTCCATGCACCTTCCACTTAATATCCTCTTGATGATTTGCTAATACTACTACAACGTCCACCATTGGCTTGACCGTATATTGTTTCTCGATCGTTGACAGAATAAAAAACACACATATATATGATCAACTTGCCCGGCCCATCCATCACAAAAAAATAAAAAAATGATCAATTTCATTTGAATATAAATAAAGTATATATTAAGACCTGCTCCAGGACCTTATAAAATAAGCTTTCTTTTTAATCTTTTGAAATCGTTCAGTTGAAACGCTAACTTTTTCAAACACGTTTTTGACTCATCAAACCTATGACACTACGAAGCAATTAATATTCGTAACTATTTATATGGTTTTAAGGTCTCTGCAAGTTGAAATATCTGAGAAGTACTTAGAGATGGTGATGATGATGCTGAAGACTTCGGATGGTGAGAAAATGCCAGGGAGATCAAGAGCCTCATGGAGTCCTGAAGAAGACCAGAAGTTGAAAGCCTACATTAAGCGATACGGTATTTGGAATTGGAATCAGATGCCCGAAGCTTCCGGTAGGAAATTAATTAGCAGATGATCTTAAACGTTATATATATTTCTATTAGCTTTATCATTCGGGGTGTCTGCATGCAATACTTATTTTGGGTGTACGTATATGCGTACGTGTTCAGCCTGTGATCAATATATATATTATATATACTTTGATTCATTACCAAATTTTCTTTCTTTTTCTTTCGTGATATCATGATAACTTGTCTCAAAAGTTTAAGTTGATATGAACAAGTAGATATTTTATTGTTTATTTCTTATATATCTTAACACTTTCACTAACTTGTGAGACAAACTCTCTCTTAATAAGTGACTCAATATATGCAATATTTAGTTAAACAATTTAAGCATAGAGTCAAAATTTGAACTTGGAATTTCTGTTCTCATATCATATAAAATCACCACTTATTTTAAAAATTTAAATCAGTTGATAGAAAGATTTAGTTTTAATTATTTACATTTTTTTCTTAACACTTTCTTTTATTTTAGGTTTGACGCGATCCGGAAAAAGTTGTAGGCTCCGATGGATGAATTACCTTAGGCCTGACATTAAGCGGGGAAACTTCAGCCATGAAGACGAAGAAACTATACTTAAGTGGCATGAACTGCTGGGAAATCGGTAAGTACATTACAAATTCTACATGGAAACTATACAGTTCTTTAAATGCACACCTCGCTATATATATATATATATATATATATATATATGCTATAAGCAATTAATTAAAAAGCTATATATCTTCCCTCTTTATTTCTTCTTCTTGTTTTTTTGAGCTCAAACCTACAATATTGCTATAAGGTCGTGTGAGTCTTTTAAAAAAAATTGACACTTCAAAGTCTCATCATGATTGATGCAGCTACATGCAGAACTACGTACATGTCTAAAGTGCATTATGATTTGTAAATGGTGATTGAAGTCTGGTAGGCTTTTAGAATCAGTTTGAAGTCAACAACAATATTTAGCTTTTCAATCGAATTAGCATTTCTTAAACTCTCACGATTGACATCACATGCATAAAGTACAACGTATATGGCTTCTAGAAGATGGAAAAGCAAAAGCTTTCAGACTTCAGTTAAACCCGAATGTTGAAGATATTGTGAAGAAAGAAAAATCTGGCTCTTCAAAATTGCAGCAGTACTTGGTAATGTCGGCCTTACTTTCTTCAACTTCTTTCAGATGGTCTGCAATTGCTGCCAAGCTTCCTGGAAGAACCGACAATGAAATAAAAAATTATTGGCACGCCCACCTGAAAAAGCGCAGTAAGAACATGAATTCGTCATCAACCACTACATCAGAATTGGTGGGAACATCCGAGGACGTTGAAGCTAACAAGAATGATTCTTCTGGGAATCAAGATCTACTAATTAGCGATTCCCCCAAAGTGCCAGACATGGATGGCATTAAAGGTATCCCGACGTCACTACAAATCAATATGTCTACTAATGATATTGTCTCTTCTTCAAGCAGTACTGATCCTCCAGTTGAAGATGTTTTAAACCAATACATGATAGATCAGGATGAGATCAATTTTAGTTCCTCCAACGCATCTGAAATAATCCAAAGTATATGGGAGCTGCCATATTTTTCATTCCAGGACATATTCATGCCTGATACAGACCCTGGATTTATGGCTCCAACTACTGCGAGGTGGCACCAAGAGTCCATGTATCCAGATGTTTGCTATGATGCTGGCTATGATTTCTGGGTCGATTAATGATCAATGTAAGCAGCAGAAATGCATGTGATCATGTAGTACTGATAGTGTCTTTGATTCAGTGTTGCTTTGAGCTAGTGGAAGTTGTGAGACTCATCTTCAAATGGTTAGTTTGTAAACAAGCTGCATCATGCATTTGAATATCCAGGAAATGGTAATCTAAGTCATGTTTTAATTCCTTGGTGATGTTGCTCGAGTAGTACAAGATTAAGGTTAGGCATGCAGCTTGTATTTTAAAGTACGAGTTAGCATAGTGTATTGCATGCATATCTTCTCCATTAGAGCAGTATCAGAAAATATATAAGATCTAATCGAAACATATAAGTCCTTCTGAACTAGTGGGGATGGTTTTAGAAATCTATTAGCCATGCTAACAAGATATGACGTAACTTGAGTGCGCCAGGGTACTTTTTATTTTCAAAGTCAACTTGTCAAGCTTTTGGGTATATAAAAGACATTAAAATGTTTAAAATTAAGTCCTTGCCATTTTCTTCCTCGTGGTCTTTATGTGGAACTAGTCGCACACACCCAAGCGATTTGTGGAAAACTTTTTAAGTTCTAAATTATTTTTTAACTTAATTGTGTATTGTTAATGCCTAAAATTGCACAACAGACCGGAATGATAGAAAGAGTCAATCCCGACCCACGATGTTGATTCGGGCTTCGATACGGTATTCTTCACGTTTATCTATAAAATAAATAATAAATAAACAAATAAAAATAAATAAAAGAGAGACACAGAAATTTACGTGGTTCGGCATAATAGCCTATGTCCACGGGTTGTTGGGGACAAAATCCACTATATCAGGTGATGATTTTACAATATCTCATGGCGTCACATATCACTCAATACAATGAGAAAATTTAGTCTTAAGAGAGTCCCTCTAGAAAATTGGTGAAGAGTGCCTAGAGAGAGCCTATCAGATTTGTGGGGGAGTTGCTCCTTATATAGAGTTTATTTTCTTGGAGTAATAGAATCCAACTTGACTTGTGATACCTTATCATTTTAGGAGTCTGAGCCAACTTCTTTACCTTATCTCTTTCCTGCCTTATCTCTTGGCTTTATCTTTTTCTTTAGTGATAGGTTTCCAGAGGGTTTGACCCAGTCAATTTAGTCCCTAACAGATGCCCTCAATTCTTAAGGTCAACTTGTTTATCAGGAAGGCATTGAGAATCTTCAAGTCAACTGTGGTGGAAGTAACCTGCAGAAAAAGAAATTCTGGTTGCTGGTAGTTTTTCACTATTATGTAATCGAGATCTCCAGGAGTGGTCCTCAAGAAATTGTAAAATTTGTTGTAAGGGCCTTCAAGGACAGGCCTTTGTGAAGTTTGTTTGTAAGAACGTTTGTGGAGTGATTGTATGTGAATGTTTATCGTTAGTAAAGTGCGTATATTTCCGTGCTTGGTGATCGTTTTTGAGTTTTTGGTGGCCTCAATGGATTTTGTCCTATGTTGTATTTTTTTATTGGTGTTTTTCCATTTTGAAGTGAATGTAAGAGTTTGTTGGTAGTAACTCGCGCTTAAGTGGTCAGGGTGCCCGTGGACCCCCTAGATCCATCTTAGGCAGCTGTTGATCTAGTCGACTCGTTCTTGAAGGACACCCGCGCAAGGTGGTTATAGAGCTTGGAGGCTCGTTCCCGAAGGTAACCCGTTGGCGGCGGTTGTAGCGAGTGGAGACACTCGGATGTGAGTGTAGTGGCAGAGCGTTTCGACCGTGTAACCCTGGTGATGTGAGTGTAGTGGGAGATGCCCTCGATCCCGTTACTCTAGCGATGAGTGTAGTGGGAGAGTGTCTCGACCGCGTAATCCTGGCGATGCGAGTGTAGCGGTAGATGCCCTCGACCGCGTTACTCTAGCGATGGGTGTAGTGGGAGAGTGCCTCATCTGCGTAACCCTGGAGATGCGAGTGTGGCGGGAGATGCCCTCGACCGCGTAATTCTGGCAATAGGTGTAGCAGGAAGGTGCCTCAACCATGTAACCCTGGCGATGCGAGTGTAGCGGGAGAGTGCCTCGACTGCGTAACTCTTGCGATGGGTGTAGTGAGAGAGCACCTCGACCGCGTAACCCTGGCGATGCGTTTGTAGCGGGAGAGTGCCTCGACCGTGTAAGCTTGGCGATGCCAGTGTGGCGGGAGATGCCCTCGATTGTGTAACTCTGGCAATGGGTGTAGCGGGAGAGTGCATTGACCGCGTAACCCTGATGATGCGAGTGTAGTGAGAGATGCCTTTGACTTCGTAACTCTGGCGATGGATGTAGCGGGCGAGTGCCTCGACTATGTAACCCTTTGAGGTGGGAGACAAAGTGAGACCGCAATCTGCGGTGGGAGCTAGAGATCGATCATACCAACAGATTGATCGTACCAACAAAAACAAACATGTTAGGTTAAATAATCCAAATCACAAGTTTGAAGTTTGAAAACCTGGTCCATCTAATGTGAGTGTAGTGGGAGATGCCCTCGACCGCGTAACTCTAGCGATGGGTGTAACGGGGAATGCTCTCCCTGTGTAGCTGTGGCGAGTAGGTGTAGCAGGAGATGCCCTCAACCATGTAACCTTGGCGAGTGTAGTGTAGCGGGAGGTGCCCTCGATCTTGTAACTCTTGGTGATGGGCGTAACAGGAGAGATACTCGACCGTGTAGCCTTGGCTAGTGGAGTGTAGTGGGAGATGCCCTCGATCGCAAAACTCTTGGCGATGGGCGTAAGGGGAGAGATGCTCGACCATGTAGCCTTGGCGAATAGGTGTAGCGGGAGATGCCCTCAACCGCGTAACCTTGACGAGTGGAGTGTAGCGGGAGATGCCCTCAAACGCGTAACTCTTGGCGATGGACATAACGGGAGAGATGCTCAACCATGTAGCCTTGGCGAATAGGTGTAGTGGGAGATGCCCTCGACGGCGTAACTCTTGGCGAGGAAAGCGTGGCGGGAGGATGACTCTATGATTGAGCTGAATTATTGCATATTTTATACATTTAGAACCAATATATTTTATTCATTTCATTACATTATTATTGGTTTTAAATGAAAAAATGGTTAAGATGAATAAATCCGAGTTGTGATTTAAATTGGTTATTAGCATGATTTATATTTAATTTTATAACTTGTGATTTAATTGGACAATCTTCATTCACATGCACAATATATTTTTGATATTCTATTATTCTTATTCTTATTTTATTTCTAATTTCAATTATTTTATTTCTAATTTCAAATTCAAAGAAATTTCAAGTGGGCAAGATGTTGGAACAACCTAAGAACTTTTAACGAGTGTAGGACTCTTTAAATAAGGATAATAATGGACTTTGAGAGTAATTCAGATCAGAGTCCAAAATGAGTTTGGAGACAGAATGGACACACTTTAGTATTTTAATCGTATATTTCTACTAAAATATCAGATTGATACGATTCTTGATGCTTTGGAAAGCTATCTTAAAGGGTTATAAAGTTGTCTATAATAAAGATTTCCAAATTCGAACTCATGAAGCGTGTACATGACTGCCAAGTTGAGTCCTAAAATTTAAGTGATTTTGTGTGCGGGAATATGAAGACATTAGGGTTTCTTTCCTACCCTATTTAAGCATATCATTAGCACGAAATTGGAAAATTTTTGGAGAGCAGCACTGTACATTTGAAGAAATCTTCCAGGGTCCAATTGCCGCTCCAGCTGCCTCTTCCATTGCCTACCACCTCCATCTCCATTCATTTGGCTTGTTCTTTTCACTCTCTACTATTTATTTAATTTTAGTTTAAAGTTTGTGATTTATTTTTGAGATATTTGGCTTAGACTTTTGGGCATTTTATTTGCTGTATATTTATTTCATGTTATTTATTTTTCTCGCTTCTTTAAGCTTTCATTTAACAGTGATTACAATTGGTATGAATTAATTTTGAGAATTTGTGATTTGAATACAAGGATGAATCCTAGAATCTTGGTTTTGGGACTTTTCAATTTTCAGTTCGTATTTTGTCAATTACTTTCTAAAATAATTTAATTCTCAGATTAGTTTTATTAATCTCTCAGTTCCATTGCATATTAGATCGATTAAAACTTAATTAGGACTTAAATAATTTTTGTTTTATTGTTTAGTTTTCAGATTAATTAAGATTGTTTAGTTTAGTTGATTTTATTTTTATTTTTAATTTTAATTTGTTAGTTTTTTTTTTTACATTTTATTTTGACACTCAAAAATCTAAAAATATGAATTTAGTCCATGACTAGTGCCATTTTCTTTCTTGTTGCATTCTTCCATTCATTGCACATACCATTATTTTTATTTTCTCTTTGTGAATATTTTCACCATTTTAAACGATTTTGACTTTAAGTAACTTTCCCTGAGGAGACGATGTAGAAATTTATTCCTAATTATTACGCGACATCCTCCTGCACTTGGGATCGCCTTTGTGCTACTCATTTTTGAGTGAATTAAGTTTTTAGCGCCATTGCCGGGGAATCGTTGCTTGACGTAAATTTAGACTCGTTATTTTTTATTTTTTTATCTCAAATATTTCTGTCACTATCTTATCTTTGATTACACGTTTCACTTGTCACCTACTACCCAGTTACTTGAACTTTACTTATGCTATTTGGACTGATGTTTCATGTTATGGATGAGGGACAATTCAAATAGGTTGGTTAGAGTTACATCGAGCACTGAGAGTAGTATACACAGTCCAGAGATAGATAGCTCTTCTGTTTTTTCTACAGACGAGGATATTGAAATTGAACAAACTATGGCTGCACCTGCACCACGCACTCTTAGAGATTATTTGCAACCCACTCGCACCACTACACCATTATGCATTATTTTACCAGATGATGCACCTAATTTTTCTATTAAGCATGGCATGATGTCAATGATACCTCAGTTCCATGGAATGGATTCTGAGAGTCCTTATCAGCACTTGACATATTTTGAGTTGGCCTGTATTACTTTTATCAATAGAGCCACTACTGATGAATTTATTAGACTTCGTTTATTTCCTTTCTCTTTAAAAGATAAAGCGAAGATTTGGTTTAATTCTTTGAGGCTTAATTCTATCTCTAGTTGGTCTGATATGCAACGTGAGTTCTTACACAATTCTTTTCCTTTTCAGAGAACTCAGTATTTACAAGAGCAGATCAGTCAGTTCAATCAGAAATCTGATGAGACTTTCCAGACCAGCTGGGAAAGGTTTAAGGATTTGGTGAACATCTGTCTACATCACGGTTTTGAATCCTGGAGGTTGGTGAATTATTTTTACACTAGTCTCACTCCACAATGCAAGCAGTTTGTTCAGACTATGTGCAATGGAGAATTCTTTAGTAAGGAATTTGATGAAGCATTGCTATTTTTTGACTATCTTGCTGAGAACGCACAACAATGGAATACTTGCACTGATCTAGTTTCATTGACAGCACAGCCGTTGAGGGCTATTGCTGGTGGGGGCAGATATGAGCTTAAGGAGGACACTGACGTTCAAGCCCAAATAGCTGCATTGACTAGAAGATTAGAGGTCATGGAGATAGAAAAAGTGAAGACTTTGAAAATAGTAGAGGTATGTTCTTTATGTGCTGATACAAACCACAAGACCCAAGATTGTCCAATCATGCCAGTATTTCAGGAGAGTGGCTCTGAGCAGATGCAATCAGCGAACTGGGTAAATAGAGCATAGAATCAGCCTTTTTCCAATACATATAATCCGAGGTGGAGGGATCACCAAAATTTCTCATGGAGAAATGATCAGCCTGGCCGGTCTCCACCACCTTCTCAGTAGCCATTTCATCAGGTTGCTCCTTAGCACCAGTATCAGTCATATCAGAGTTCTCATAGCTATCATTTTGTAGCACCTCCAGGATTTCTTCCTCATGTAGCTGCACATAATTCTCAGCCTCAATCATCTGCGAAGAAGTCTCTAGATGACAGTATAGCACAAATGGCCAATAAACTTCAGCAATTCATGCAGATTCAGGCCACCACAAACAATCAGAACACTCAGGCCATAAATGACTTGCGGGGCACCATCAATAAAATAAACATAACATTGAGCACGCAAGAGAAAGGAAAATTTCCAGCATAGTCTCAGTCTAATCCTCAAGTGTACCAGCAACAACAACAGTGAGACAGTGAAAGCCGTTCTTACTTTGAGAAGTGGAAAGGAAGTTCCCCAACCAGAGATGACCATTGACAGACAAGTAGTTGCTCCTACACCTGAAGAAGTAACAGAGATTGATGAAGCTGAAAAAGAACCAGAGGTAGTGAGATCAGAGTTGAAGAAGCCTGTGAGTGCAGATGCTGAAACTAGTAGGGGGTACCAACCTGTGGTTCCCTATCCTTAGATTGGCAGCTAGCCAAAAGATTAAATACCACACTGAGATTCAGGAGATTTTTAAGCAAGTAAAGATTAATATTCAAATCTTGATGCCATACAACAAGTTCCTTCATATGCAAAATTTCTAAAGGACTTATGCATAGTGAAGTGGAAGCTGAATGTAAAGAAGGAAGCTTTCCTAATGGAGCAAGTCAGCTCATTGATATTGAGCGAGACTTCTTAGAAGTTTGGAGATCCCGGCTCTCCCCACATTTCCATTATGATTGGTGAGTCACGCATTGGGATAGCTCTACTTGATTTGGGGAGTAGTGTGAACTTGCTATCGTTCTCAGTGTATGAGCAGTTGGGATTAGGTGAGCTAAAAAAGACTTCCATCAAGCTACAGTTAGCTGACAGATTAGTCAAGGTGCCAAGGGGTAATGTTGAGAATGTGCTGGTCCAGGTGGACAAATTTTACTACCTAGTGGATTTTGTAGTTCTTGATATATAGCAGCCAGCCACTACTATTTTCCAGACGCCTGTCATCCTTGGGCGCTGATAAAGTGTTAAAAATTACATGATTAAGTTGCTAAATGAATGATTTGTTTAACCAAAAAATGAAGTAGGCACTTAATTATATAGTAAATTTTAATACTTGACTCAATGTTAAATTCTGATTAATATCTCAAATTTTATTCTGATAATTTACTTATGTTGCAGGGCATTGTGGGAAAGATATTAAAAATATATGGGTATTATTGGAAGTACCCAACTAGCCTGACAGTAACAAAAGAAATGCAAAGCAACTAGGGATTGGAAACAAAACAAAGAAAAGAAATGAAAGAGGTTTTCACGCACTGTAGGGGAGGCACGATCATGGCTTCAGAGCGTGGCCTCACTGCAGGTAGACCCACTCACGCGAGCAGCAACTGGAGATGCAAACTGTAGACTCAAAACGAGCACACTGCAGAGGTGAAACGCAGAACGTGTGCTGGGATGAGACGGATGCTGGGCAGACCAAAACGCAGAGCTGCAGGGATGAAACGCATGAAGTGGAACGTGAACCTGGGCTGAGATGCGCAGAAGGAAGGTGAACTGCTGGGCTGGATCAAAACGCAGGAGAGGGAGGCATGAAATGTGGATCTGTGCTGGGCTGAGACGAAACGCGCAGCAGAAGGGAGAGATCAAAACGGGCAGCTGGTAGACGCGAAACGCACTGGGCTGAGACGTGCGCACTGCAGGGACGAAACACACGGTCTGCAAACGTGAAACGCAGAGAGGCAGAGAGTATAAAAAGAAAGGGATTTTCGTGCGCCGAGACCTGTTCTTTTTTTCGGATATTATTTTCACACAGCGTCGTCTTCTTCTTCAATTTTTATTTTCCAGTTCTTTTCATTGCTTCATTATTTTTTTATTCCGACTGTTTTTGTTCTTCATAGTTTCAGATTTCAGTAGATTTGAGGGATATAGTATATTTTCATTCAGTCATGTTCCTTAGAAACAGTAATTAGTGATGTTGGATTTTAATCTTTTTGAACATTTTGTTAATCTAGAGATGATAGGCTAGATTTTTAGGTTGGGATTGAATGAGTAACCCATGACTATTTGGGATTGGATTTTCTTCCATATTTAGTACTTTTGATGATTAACTTGATGGATTATATTTCAATGTGCATCTAGAAAATATTAGAGTTCTTTGTTCTTGGTTTAGATCAATTGTAGACGTAAGCCACAATTGATACTTGAACAAGCAACATGACTTTGATGTTTTTCTTTCATTTTTCTATGATTGTCATATAATTTGTCAAGTAGTTTTATTAAAATAGAAATTGTAGTTCATTGCTATATTATCCGACCATGATCTCTAGGAATGACAGAATGGTTGAGAGAAAATGAAAAGAGAAGTAAATCCATCACCAAATTAGTGGGCGAAAATTGCATCCAAAGTATTTGTTTAATTGCTTCTTACAAGTTTAAGTCAACTTCCGCACATTTTCTTTAAATCTCGATTCTTAGTAATTTTAGAAAAAGAAAAATAGATTCACTTTTATTTTCAGCTTTACTTATGTTTGATCATCCCTACAATTTCACTCATAATCCATTCCACACTCTCTTAGTAAATAGCCCCATTTAGATGTTAATATTGTTAGCGGTTAAGTTTTGAAATTTATTTCTCGTTTCATATTTTTTTGTTCATTGCTAGCCCATTTAGTTTAATCTTTTCTTATCATTTTAAACTTTCGTGTCACTCCAAACGGTAATATGTTGTCTTGCGAAATTGAAATATTTGCTAAATTCTCATTGTCACTGTGAATTCGATCTTGGGATTTACCCTTTTATTACTTTGACAGCTTCTACGCTTGGAAGTCAAAATTAAAAGCTGATCAGGCGCCCATCCCTTGCTACCTCCAATGCACTGATAAATTGTCGAAGTGGAGTGCTGAAACTCACATTCGGGAATATGACATTGGAAATGAATGTATTCAATACTTGCAAGATGCCTGGTGATTGCGACGAGTCAGAGGTGCATGTTGTTGAAGTGATTTAAGAGCTTGAAGAAATAAAGTGAGAGGCCTACGATAATTCCCGCTTGGTGAAGGAGCGAATGAAGGCCTTGCATGACAAGAAGATCCGTGACAAACATCTTGTCCCTGATCAGAAAGTACTTCTCTACAATTCAAGACAGAATCTTTTTCTTAGGAAGCCGAAATCTCGATGGAAGAGGCTGTACATTGTAAAGAAGGTTCATCCTCAAGGGGCGGTAGACATTGTCAATCCGAAGAATGGAAATAGCTTCACTGTTAATGGACAACGTCTAAAGCCGTTTCTGAAGGTCTTTGATCCACACGAAGAGATCTTGCTTGTGCAAGATTCCAGGGAAGGGTTTTGATCTTTTCACCATTTACAGCTTTCTTTACTTGCATTTTCTTGTTTTGTTTTGTTTTTTTTATTTGTTGTTTTTATTTGATTTTATATTTTATGTTGGTTTTTTTTGTTTTGCTTGCTTATTCCTGTGCACTTTGTTTTATTTTGTTTGATTCATTAAGGACCATGTCTCTTACTAGTTGGGGGTAGCGTGTGTGCACAGAATTAAATAAAAAAAGGAAAAAATTTGCATTAATGTGATGTGTATTGATACACATGATTGACACACACTCTATTTCTAGGATTTTGTGAAACCTGAGCATCTTGGTGGAGTAGTTGAGTGGAATCATTTTTGAAAATTTATTTTGAAGTTTAAGCATAGAGTATGATTTTTGATGCATCATATTTTGTTGATGTATAGTTTGAAATACCGGGATGCTATACTTATTAAGATGAGACTTGATAAGATTTTTGTAGAACGAAGGGCAAATTTTGGAGGACATTTTGCACATGCTTACGCTTGTAGTGTTCCTTATTTACTGTTCATTGATTTAACACAGGAGAAGTAAACTGCAGGACTACCGAGCCAAGCTTCAAAATGAAAAAAAAAAAAGAAAAAAAAGGAAAAAAAAAAGAAAGAAAAAAAAAAGAAAAGGAAAGGAAAGAAAAAAAAAAGAGATTTGAAAAGAATAGAAAAAAATAGATAAAGGTGGCTTAGTGAGATTTCCTAAGTAAAGGGTTAGAAATAGTTATCCAAGACTTTGGGGGTTGAGTGTTCAACCTTTAAAAACAGAGCTGGCGTGAAAACTGCTAGTCCCTTGGACTTTGAGGTAGTTAGAATCAGTAATGATTAATCTTAAGGTTGAAAAATCCTATGAAAAATCGTGGCTAATAATGAGGAACACACAACCAGTTTAGCTCCACACACACATTTGAGTTCTGAGACATTTGCTTTAATTCTATGTGAAAGATTGTTGAGATAGCCTTGGTGGGTATAGCCCCTGGGGATTGAGTAGTAATGTGTCACTTTTGTGAGAATTTAGAATTATGTTTGATTGTTTCTGTTTGGATTTCAATCTTTATGCATTATTCATCTCAATTAATTTTCACTATTTTGCTCAAGGATTAGCAAAACGCTAGTTGGGGGTGTGATTGAGCTGAATTATTGCATATTTTATACATTTAGAACCAATATATTTTATTTATTTCATTACATTATTATTGGTTTTAGATGAAAAAATGGTTAAGATGAATAAATTTGAGTTGTGATTTAAATTGGTTAATAGCATGATTTATGCTTAATTTTATAACTTTTGATTTAATTGGACAATGTTTATTCACATGCACAACAAATTTTTTATATTCTATTATTCTTATTTTATTTTATTTCTAATTTCAAATTCAAAGGAATTCAAAGTGGACAAGACGTTGGAACAACCGAATAACTTTCAACGAGTTTAGGACTCTTCAATAAGGATAATGATTGGGTTTGAGAGTAATTTGGATTAGAGTAAAAAATGCGTTAGAAGACAGAATGGACACACTTTAGTATTTTAATCATATATTTCCGCTCAAATATCGGATTGATACGATTCTTAATGCATTGGAAAGCTATCTTAAAGGGATACAAAGTTGTCTCTAATAAGGATTTCCAAATTCGAACTCCTGAAGTACATACATGACTGCCAAATTGAGTCCTAAAATTTAAGTGATTTTGTGTGCGGGAATATGAAGATATTAGGGTTTCTTTCCTACCATATTTAAGCATATCATTAGCACGAAATTGTAGACTTTTTGGAGAGCAGTGCCGCACATTTGAAGAACTCTTCCAGGGTCCAATTGTCGCTCCAGCTGCCTCCTCCATTGCCTACCACCTCCATCTCCATTAATTTGGCTTGCTCTTTTCAGTCTCTACTATTTATTTAATTTTAGTTTAAAATTTGTGATTTATTTTTGAGATATTTGGCTTAGACTTTTGGGTATTTTATTTGCTGTTTATTTACTTCGTGTTATTTATTTTTCTCGCTTCTTTAAGTTTTCATTTAACAGTGATTACAATTGGTATGGATTAATTTTGAGAATTTGTGATTTGAATACAAGGATGAACCCTAGAATCTTGATTTTGGGGCATTTCAATTTTCAGTTCGTATTTTGTCAATTACTTTCTAAAATAGTTTAATTCTTAGGTTAGTTTTATTAATCTCTAAGTTCCATTGCATATTAGATCAATTAAAGCTTAATTAGGACTTAAATAATTTCTATTTTATTGTTTAATTTTCAGATTAATTAAGATTGTTTAGTTTAGTTGATTTTTTTTATTATTAATTTCAATTTGTTAGGTTTTTTTTTTTTTACATTTCATTTCGACACTAAAAAATTTAAAAATATGAATCTAATCCATGACTAGTGCCCTTTTCTTTCTTGTTGCATTCTTCCATTCATTGCACATACCATTATTTTTATTTTCTCTTTGTGAATATTTTCACCATTTTAAACGAGTTTGATTTTAAGTAACTTACCCTTAGGAGATGATCTAGAAATTTATTCCTAATTATTACGTGACATCCTCCTGCACTTGGGATAGCCTTTGTGCCACTCATTTTTGAGTGAGTCACTCTATCGAGTTGATGTTAAAGTTGAAATCATTTGCTTCGTTTTAGTAGAAGATAAAATGCGACTGCACTCTGTGGCGGGAGCTAGAGCTCTCATTGTACGAAAATAAAAACCAAACATGTTAGATTAAATAATTCAAAACACAAGTTAAGGTTTGCAAACCTTGGTTATCTCACTTGAGTGTGGTGAAGGCTGGTGACACATGGGCGATGCCCACAGGTAGCGATGCTCTGGCATTGATGTAGACCTGGGATGCCTGTGATACTGGACGACTTATTTTGTTGAAGATAAATTGAGATGAACAAGTGGAGCCCAAAATCCGCTTCATTGTAGGTATTTCACGCCATGAGATATTGTAAAATCATCACTTGATAAAGTGGATTTTGCCCCCCAACAACCCGTGGATGTAGGCTTTTATGCCGAATCACGTAAATTCTTGTATCTTTTATTTTTTTATTTTTATTTACTATTTATTATTTATTTAATGGATGAACGCGAAGAGCACTGTATCGAAGTCCGAATCAACCTCGTGGGTAGGGGATGACTCTTTCCTCCATTCCAGCCTGTTGTGCAATTTTAGCCATTAACATGTATAATTTTAAAACATGATCCTTTTTTTTTTTTTTAACTTATTTTAATGAAAATACATCTATATAACATAAGACAAAATATTATACATGAAATTAAAGTAGATGAAACCAATAAAAAAAAATATTAAGTGCTTTTAACCTTTAAAATTCCATGGCCTTTCCAATTATTTACATTTGTAATCATTTATCACGTAACGTTATTTAAATTTATAATCATTTATCATATAACGGAGAATGTCGTTTAATTGAAAGAAGACCAAATGTTAGCAATGAAAAAAAAAAAAATTAAGTTTCTTATTTTTTTAATTTTTTTATTACCTTTAAAGTTAATGAAAAATACAAATTAAGTTTCCTATTAATTTTTTTACCTTTAAAGTTCTATAACCTTTAAATTTCCGTATATAACCTTTAAAATGTTTAAATTCATGGTTAATTATTTTTGAAAGTAGACATTGAAGGTTGTTTTGAACTTTTGAGTACCGATCATGTGACGCCCCCAAATTCTGCTTGGGATCGGACGGATATTTGAAGCGTCGAGACATGCAACACAAGGTTACCTGCCCCCGTTTATGACATATAAGATGTAATATTCCTAACATGCATCTAGCATTATGCAATATTCGCAACAGATAATTTTTTTTTTCTTTAGCAATACTATGCACCAAACCAAAATATCCCAAATACTTAAAACATACTTCATACATAATGACGTACTAAACAACTGAGATCACAACACTAGTCCAAAATGATTGTGATCAAAAGAGTGTTGGATATTGAACACCACAAATACAAGTAGTAATGAGGTAACTACTGTACTACCATCTACGTCACACCATTGTTTAGTCGATCATTTCCAGTTGATCGATTCTCGATTCTCCTTCAGATCCTGTAACAAAATTTACCATTCGAAGGGAATGGTAGTTGGGACTACCACAGTGAGATTTGATTACAAATCTCAGCAAGTTAACATGAAACTTTCACACAGGTTAATGATGCATGTATGGCAGTAAAAGCATGAATGTATAATCAAATCATAAGTAATCATAGCATAACTTGACATACAACATAACATAACTGGCATAACTTAAACTGAAACTGAAACTGAAACTTAGCATGAACGTGACCTGAAACATAACATGGACTTGAAACATAGCATGAACGTAAACTTGGAACATAACATGGACTTGAAATAGTTCATGAACTTAGAATATAACATGGACTTGAAACATAGCATGAATGTGAATTTGGAACATAACATGTAATTGAAACATAGCATGAACGTAAACATGCATAATTTGAACATGAACTTGAATATAACATGAACCTGAGCATGACATTACATAAATGTGAACTTGGAACATAACGTGAACGTGAACATAACATAACATAACATAACATGAACTTGAAACATATTCTTGTCTTATGGGATTACCATGATTGCGTGAACGTAAACTTGAACATAACATAACGTAAAACATGACTTGAACTTGGAATCTTATTCAATAGATTTAATCATTATAGTGACCATATGGGTTCTACACAGGTCCCCTTGAGCCGTGTGTCTCTGCCGATTACCGCATCACATCACATGTTTCTATCCTAGCTGTGAGTGCGTTAATACGTACTTCACAATTGTTGTGACCCCACGTATTCTACGTGTCACAATTGTTGTGTCTCACGTAGTGTATGCTCCACAGTTGTTGTGGCCCCATACTTCATGCTCCACAGTTGTTGTGGCCCCATGACTTATTTATTTGTGCCACACTTGTTGTGGACACACGTAACATAATATGTGGCACTATCGGTGTTAGTGTCTGGCGCGCTTCGATGACTAGCTAATTAGGCCCCATTCGCAACCTGTTGACTGTACTTCGTCAACCCAGGGAATTTCACACCTATTTAGACACTCCAGCGCGTGAACAAAGGAGTTCCGTTAGGATATTACCTCATCCTAGCGCTTAGGGTCGTGATTGACATGAATAACTTAACTGGCATACATGATATTTTGTAACGTGACGTAACATGAACGTAACATAAAAGACAGAAGTCCTGATGTGGCATAACGTGACATGAACTAAGATGAAAGACATGACATACTTCGAGACATAAATGTAATAGAGAACATTTCATAACATGGCATACATGTAACATGCAACATTTCGTAATATGGCATACCATATAACAGACAACATTTCTTAACATGACGTAATATGTGACAATGAATATTAGGTGGCATGAAATACATGTAACATATGTCATACTTAACTTAACATTACATACTTGCATTGTATAGTAATACGTGACAGAATATCTTGTGTAACAGATGAATAAATCATGACAGAATAAATTCTGTGTAACAGATAAATATGTAATGACTTGACATGGCACATATGATAACATGGATACATACACTTCAGTTCCCTTACTTATCACTCATACACATTAAACTGATAGTAAGTTAAAAGCTAACTTACCACGGTCTTCGCGCTTCTAGACAAAACTCAAGTGCGATCACGAGAAACTGAAAGTAGTGATTTTTAAAAATTAGAACTTAATCACTAACAATTAGGAATATGGAAAAATATCAACTCAGAGTAAAATTACCATTTTACCCTCTACATGTGGAAAAATGACCATTTTAACCATAACTTAAGGATTTTGCATCCTAACTCCAAAAATCACCAAAATTTACATACCTTATGTAAATTTTGTCCTAAGCTCAAATATCAATTCAGAAAAATTTAAAACTAAACACAACCATTAAAACTCTATAGGACCGAAACTTACATAGGCCATTTCCTTTGATTTTTGTTGTAATTCTTTCAAATCTCAAAACTCATGATTAAACCAAAATTTTTCTTCTACTATACTCATAACATATTCCTAAGAATAATCATGTTTTGAATCATGAACAAAAGTCATCAAAATCACTAAAACCATACTTGGACTTTTTTTGGTTTTTTCTTCTAAGTTCAAAACATAATTTTGTTGCTAACTTGTTTTGATCAACCTCTTGATCCATGACTTATAAAGAAGTGATCTTCAAATCAAAATAGCACATGGTTTAAAAAGGTGTCCTAAAACAGATCCAAGCTTCAAACGCAAGGTCAGATGGTTAAACATCACCCAAAACATAAATTTACCCAAGAACATCATCACTTTGGCCTAACCAAATATCTCAATGCATAAAATTTCATATCTTCGAAATTAACATCAAATATCTTCAAAATAACATTCTAACATGTATATAAGATGCTTAGGAGCTTCCAATAAAAATATCAAAGCCATTGGAATAAGATTAAACCATAAAAGATTTAAACTTTCTCAAAACAGAAACTGTTTTTCCTCTTCCAGTTTCTAAGTTTCTAGACCTAAGAAAATATTTCACCAAAACTTTTAATCATGCAACAAATCCTCAACCAATAATCATATACACATGTTAACAGTACTCCATAAAAATTTCGGACCAAGCTCTTTTCATTAGCTTGGTCAAAAACTCCAAAATATAACACACTCTCCAGTTTATTGCCCAGAATGACCTTTGTGGGGTATAAATGACTTTTTATCAATCAAATGATATCCAAATGGAACGAATAAGGTATACACGTAAACTAGACTCCAAAAGAAAGAACTTTCATGAAGGAAACTTTGCGAGAAAACACTTACAAAAGCTTTGAAACAGGCGTTCAAAAGAGGTAAGAAAAACTGTCTGAGAGTGTCTTTTGTGTTCTATGGAGGAACAGTGTAAAGGAGAGTTGCTTTTCATGGGAAGTGGACTGGAGAGCCTCTTACACAAGTTATGGAAAGTGACAGGACTGAAGGCAAGGTTGAGTGTTGGCCTTTTCTTCTCATAAAAATCAGTCCAAGATCTTTTCTCAAGGTGGAGTGTAAGAGTGAATGAGTGAGGTGGCCCTTTAGCTTTGTATTTCAAGAACCTTCTAGGCCCTTCTTGTAAAGATCTATCCAGCCAAGTGGGGGTACAAAACTTAGCCAATAAGCAATGCTAATGTGGTCAATTGCGTGGGCCTAAACCTAATGGGCCTAAATTTTGGGGTTTAAAGAGGGTTTGGGTTGCTATCAAGCCCAATTCCAATATCACTTGGCCGAATGAATTTTTCAAGGTTAACAAGGTTGGATAATGATTTTCTAACACAAATTTGAAGGATTAATAGCATGTGAAAGTGATTTAATCAATTGATTAAACACAATGCTAGAAATCGGATTAGAAAATGTTTAGAGGCCAACTTTAGGGTTTTGGGGAAACCATTTAGGGTTCTGATTTCAACAATGTTTTTGGGCTTTCAATTGGATTCCCACCATTTAGGGTTTTACTAGGATGGAAACCCTCTTTGATCTGGCACAATTTGGTTGAGCAGATGAAACAAAGTTTTGCTTAAGTGGCATGATCTTACACATTGATTCCTTCAAATCCAACAAACATTCCTCATGGTGCCAAGTGTCTAATATTATTCACTAAGTGTGGCTAAGATATTGTCAAGTGTCCAAATAAAATTTCTCTAATCTAATTTGGACATTCCACACTGTGATTTTGAAATCCTGCAATTGGTGCGCTTACCGCAGTTACTATTCACTCCGAAAAAGTGAATCATAAACTTAACACTAAAATTTATTAAATATTCATATTAACCTACAATAAAAATCTTTTATCAAAATTCAATCTCGAAGTGCCCCTAAAAATAAATTCACAATTTCCAACTGACGTTTCATCCGGAATTATGAAAATAGGCTATTGCACCATAAAATCCTAAATAATCCACTGAGTCTAATGGCGCATTCTGAGACTTCTAACCACCTCAAATAAATAAAACTCATATTTCTAGCACCATAGTGAGTGATAATACTGACTATGTTGACAGACTAAAACCTATGTGATTGGTCTATTCGTAAAAATTTATGGGGTTTTTACGAGATTCCCAAAGTCAATAGAAATTCCACCAATGAATTTCTGGCGGGCTGTTACAGATCAAGTACCATTTAAATAAAAATTAGATGAGATATTATTTCTAACACTCCTCTGTTACATCAAAATAGCATGGAATTCATTCTGTTCTCAAAAAAAGACAAGGCAAATTCATAATATTATTGTTAACTGCTGATTGTTATCAGTGTTGCTGATGTCGTGTTTCACGGCCTGAGCAACTCCACGCTGCTGACCTCGATCTGGATCCTATTGAGATAGAGAATGGGAGGCTCGGGGCGCCAAAGTACCTCCGATGCCTAAGTCAGTTGTTGGGATAGGGTGGCCAAGTAAGTGAAAGAGAAAAGTATTCAAAATTAGAGAGAGTGCTCCTAGAGGGTGTGAGGGGGTATTTATATACCTGGCCAATGCGATCTTCTGACAAAAGGGATTCGAGGAGGTGTTATTTGTACCTATCAACCGAGTCGTGGGGGTGTTGCTCACATCCCCGCTGCTGCATTCTGTGTCAGCTTTTCGTCAGGTGGCAGGACCCCATGCCTGATCATGGTGACCATTGACACCTTAGTTCAGGCCACGTCATGCTTGGCATTGTCTTCCATTGAATGTGGCGTGGCCATGGTCAGGCGAGCCCGTTGTTAGTACCCAAATGAAGGGGGTTTTCCCTAACACCCTGTTCCTGAGTTGGCATCTCTTCCATCTGTGTTACTTTCAACGCCTGGGTGTCAATGTCCTTCTTGACACCTTGATGCCTTGATTGTTGGTGGTCAAGCGCAATCCATACTTTTGACCGGTCCCCACACAAGGTGCGTCTTTTACCCCTTCCAGCTATGGGCCTTCTGGGTCGGCCTAGCCCATGCTACACAAGAGACCTAGGCCAGTTTGTTCGGCCTAGCCCAGGTCTAGGGGATTACTCCCCTCACAGTAGCCCGCGAATTCCAAGCATATTTGTAGGGTAGGAATTGAAAAGAAAACGAGGAGTTATGACTCCGCCACATTCTATCGTATTAAAGTCTTGGCGGCGTAACTATCGCTCCCTGTCCGCGTGTGGAGTCGGGGTGGGCGTATGGCATCCACGCGCATGTCTCTCACCTGTTTGGCTTCCAAGGGACGCAATGGTTTGGAGCACTCAGAATGACCCCGCGACATTTTGGCTACCCCGTGCAGATTGGGAGGAGTTACTTCCGCCATTCTACTCAAGGTTGTCCCATCGACGAATTTCCCACCCACGTGTAATGCCCGAGATGGGGCCGTGCCGGCCATGCACCCAATTGGTGGCTGTTGGTGTCATCATGTCACCTCATACACTTCCCCAAAACTGCCTCGTCCCTTCGATTTTTGACCCATGGTTGCTTCGTTGCTAGCCGAACACCAATCGTCACCCACTCCCCTATTTAAACTCTTATTTTCCCTTCGTTACTACCATATCTGCCTCTGTATTCTCAAAATTCTCTTGTTCTTTCTTCTTCAAGCTCTCCTCAGAGTCTCTTTCTCTTCCTTTCTCCCATATCTTCTTCGTGTGTCCTGCCATGGCTGTACCTAGCAAAACAGAAGGCTGCATCCTCTCTTTCGCTAGGAGGAACTGGGAATCGATCGTAATAGCCGAAAATCTCTGTGAGTGGCGAAGGTCATACGCCATTCCTCCTGAGGTGGTTATGGAGATTCCTGGCCGCCGTGGATATGGATGGGATGGCGACACCAGTGGGTCTCTTCCCGTTGATGTTCTCTAACTGGTTGTGGCTCCCATTCTGCGACCCCATCCGAGACATCCTCGACTTCTTAACGTTGGCTCTTAGGCAACTCCACCCTAATGCCTGGAGAATCATGGTGGCGAGTTGCATACTCTTTCTATAAGTGTTGAGCGAGGGCCCAAAAGACTATGCCGACTTGACTGCTTGGGAGTTCTTGTCAGTCTATAGGATCTTGTGCCTTGATGGAAGCTTGTGCAGTTTCCAAGCTAGAGCTGCTGAGAAGCGCTTCGTTACTCTGGAGAGGTGCTTTTCGTCCATTAAGGAATGGCAACGACACTTCTTCTTCGTCTCCAGCTCTAGATGGGTGTATCCCTAGGGAGAGGAAGCTCATCAGAAATTTCCCATTGGGGCCGTTAGGGCCAACGTACCGTCGAGTAAAACCCACTTGATCAAACTATCCGAGAGAGAGGAGTTCAGAGTTGCAACTATTTTGTCTTGGGTGGCAGCCCACCCCATTGCGTCTGAGAAGAACGCGCTGTTGATGGATGTTAACATTAGGAGGCCCCTACTCCTTCCGACCGATCCTCTGTGCTAGTTTGAGAGTTTCTATTTGTTCCCCTCTATCCTCCCAGGAGGAAGCGCCAGCCTTCCCCTTGTGCAGTTGATGACCGGGGCAAACGAAGTCGGACCGAAGACAGTGATGCTGGGGTCACCCTTGGGTCGGGGGCTCGGGCCTCGTTTTCACCCCTCCCGCACTTCTTGCTCTGTTTGACCGAGCTCCTCTCATGAAGCTCTGGCCAGTTCATCACGTCGAACTCCATTGGGATCTCCATTCAGCGAGTTCGGCACTACTTCCCGACCAGTTTCGTCGGGCACCATTCGTGGTAGCTCCCACAGCTCGTTTCACCCTACACCAATTGGGTCTGCTCGGAGTAACTTCGGCAGGACCTTTTCCCAAGCTCCAGTGGCACCTTCCATCGAGGTTTGTACAACTCTTCTCACCAAGTCCCAGCCACCAATGTCGCTCACCCTTCATCCCTGCAGCATGTGGTCTCGCCCCCAGTAGCTTCTTTTGGTGATGATGAGGATGAGGAGGACGAACTCATCCTTAACGCCATGTTTCTCAATGCCTTCATGAATCTTGCTCCTCGTGGGGCCTTCCCCGCGGTCGAGTCCCTGCCCTCCTTCGAAGATACTCTTGCCAAAGAGAAAGCTGCTCGTGCCATACCTTAGGCCAAGGAGATGGATTCCCCATCTCCCCCAATGCAAGCCCCATGACCAGCTGCGCCTTATCTCACAAACCCTTTTTTCCTCTTTCTGCACTTATCGAAGGGAAGGAACCAAGGTTCTTCGAGAGGGCAGAATGGAGATATGGGAGAAGCGATGGTTAGAGGAAAGAGAAAGAGAAATGATGAAGGGAAGTGGGGATAAAAGGACCTGAGGTGCAAGGTTGAAGGGGATCGTGGCTGCTTTGTTTTTAGTGTCTTTTATTCCTTTCTGTTTCAATTGCAAACGTTGCTCTGTTAGGATTTTTATAAAGTTTTGGAATCATCTTTTACAGGATGATTCTCGACTCATTTCTACAACCAGGGTTGCAGGGAATGGGGTTTTCTTCCCCTTTATAAGTATTGTTGGTTGCTGCGATGCTTAGCAATAATCTGTCTCTATATTTTCATTCATGATTTACTGTTAGTTTTTGAAGGATTTCTTGTTCTTGACCTATTGTAGACTCATGGCACAACAGGAACTTGAAATAATTAAGGATCCCTCAGCCCCAGAGTCTTAAAATGAAAAGGATGATTAATATAGTGAATGATTTATTTTTGCTAGTGCTATAATCTGAGAATGCATGTTTGTCTAAGTTTAAGTGTTAATATTGTGATTGGTTTGCACAAGCAGATGCACCCCGTGACCAACATCTCGATGGTTGAGAAAGCCCTAATCTTGTATCCCTAGTGTTTACTTTCCTAACAGTTATATCTTCGATTCCCAAAGATTTTTAACTATTTTCTCTGTGCTGACTGTTTTTGTTTATCAACCCATTTTCTAGAAATTAAATGTTGCAAAAGCAGTTTTCACGTTAACTTGAATTAATGTTTTCTTTTAGAATAATTACAGTCCCTTATTCCTAATGACAACTTACAAACTCATCCTACATTTTGTACAAACTCAGTGTGCATAATCCATCCCATTTTTGCTGTAAATAATCTTGAATACATCCAACAGCGAAACTCTGTCCATATGCTTTCATCTTTTTACTGCTTTTCGTTTGAACCTTTTGCTTGATTGCTTGTGTTGACAAAGTTGTCCCTGTGGAGATGACCTTGGAAGCTCCCTTTGCTTTTAAATTTGCTTCTATACTTGGAAGCATTATTTGGTGAGTATCAATAACCATTATGATTGGTAGCCTAGTTTTGTTGCTTAGAAAACTGAGAGAGTTTCCTCCTTTGCTGGGGACGAGAAGGAGCACTAAGATGTTTCCTCCATTATTCGTCTAGGGTGAGTGGAGACAGTTGGCTTTGCGTTAGGTGGGAAATAGGCTCGAATGCATTTTTCGGGCCAGGAGGGAAACACTTTATTGAGTTGTTCCCTCCTTTGTTCACCTAAGGGGAGTGGAGACACTCAGTTTTGCGTTAGGTGGAAGATAGGCTCGGCTGCATTTTTAGGGCAAGGAGGGAAACACTTTGCTAAGTTGTTTCCTCCTTTGTTCACCGGGGGTGAGTGGAGAGAGTTGGCTTTGCATTAGACAGGAGATAAGCTCGACTGTGTTTTTAGGGTGAGGAGGGAAACACTTTACTAAGCTGTATCCTCCTTTGTTCGTCGGGGGCGAGTGGAGACAATCAACTTTGTACTAGGCAGGAGATAGGCTCGACCGCGTTTTTAGGATGAGGAGAGAAACACTTTACTAAGTTGTTACCTCATTTCTTTGTCGAGGGTGACTAGAGACACTCGACTTTGTGTTAGGCAGGAGGTAGGCTCAATAGCATTTTTCGGGCTGGTGGAGACAAATTATGTGAGCAACCAACCTTTTATTGCATCAATACGATTACATATGGAACTTTACAAAATACTTCTTTAAATGCTTGACATTTCACAGATGAGGTAGTTCTTTTCCTTGGGTGTTTTTGAGGTGGTACAATCCAGACCTGTGGCTCACTACTACTGGGTATGGGCCTTTCCATCGCCTTTTGAGTTTTCCTTCCTCTGTTGTGGTGACCCCAAGTTTTTTTAGGAAGGCTGGATTTGGATGTTAAGATGATCTGAGTTGATTTGTGAATAGTAATATTTTGTGGGTGCCATTGAGATGTGTTTCAATGTAAATAAATTAAGATATGTGTATAAATGTATGAAATAGGTTGTGATAAGTTTTTATGGGAAGTTGAAAAAGTAGTGGGTCCCATCAATTATTGGTTTGAGATGAGTTAAGATCACTCAACCAACCAAACACAACCTTAGTCTCCCACTTTGAAGGACCTTGCCCTAACCCTTCTATTCAAATACTGCTCTGCTTTCCTTTTACTAGTTGCTACCCTGATCTCTGCCTCGACCCTTTTCTCTTCTAGCAAATCAAGATTTTCTTCCAGCGCCCCGACGTTTGGCCCTTCAATGAAGTGTTGGGTTTTGTGGCTTGGCATCCCCACTTCTACATTTATTAGCACCTCGATGCTGTAGTTTTGACAATTTTCCTATGTGCCCACAATATCCCGAGAAGCTCTTTGGTCTGCCAGCCTTCTTTTCCTTTAGCTTATTTTTTAGTATGCCCATAATTGTCTTGATTGTTACTTCAACTTGTCTGTTGGCTTGAGGGTGTCTAGGGGAGGAGTACTTGGCCTTGATTCCAAGCTCAACACACTAGTTCAGAGTCGAATTGCCTGCTATTGTCCGGAATGATGCTATGCGGTACCCCAAATCAGCAAACAATTGCTTTCCATAGAAACTTGGTGACGTTTTGTGAAGTTACAGTTTCCAGTGCTTTGACTTTTGCGCATTTGCTTAAGTAATCGAAGACGATAATGATGAACTTTGCTCCCCTTTTACCTTGTGGCATGGGACCGACCGTGTCTACCCCATTGGTGAATGACTAGGGAGATGTAATTGAAGTTAGTTCCTCAAGCAGGCAGCTTGGAACTTGCCCGTGTAGCTGCCATTGAGTACACTTCCATGCAAACACTTTGGCGTCTTTAAGGGTGTGCGGCCAATAGTACTTGGCCCATGCGAACAGTAAGTCCCACATTACTTAAGTATGACTATTGTATTGCTTTGACCTCCTATATAAATGTTGGTCCAGGAGGCCAAGGCGATCTAAAATACAACTCTAATGAGTTTATATTCTTATTGAATGTATAAATTTTAATTATATTATAATTTGAGTCTAATTTTTTTTAGATGCAAAAATAAATTATAGACCTAATGGGTAATTGGGTTGAGCGGGCCCCACCCCCCCCTCCCTGCACGCGCATGGTGCGGGGGTGGGTCCACCCTGTCCCGCGCCATGCGGGTAGCCACCCTAGCTGAGTGACCTTCTTGGGTGCACGGCGTGCACTCAGTCTGCACCGGTGAGATGTCCCTTAGTGCACTGTGCACTTCAAGTGTGCAATGCATGTGGCGAGACTCTCTCTTTGTGTGGTGTGTTGGTGGCATTTTTAAGTGCAAAGTGCATGTCCCACTTTATGTCATCACCCTTTAATTTTCATGTGGCGATATTTATAAAAATAAAAGTTGTAAAGTTGAGAGCACTTATCTTAGGGGAGTTCCATCTGCTCGTTTGGGGATGATTTTGTACATAAAAAAATATTCCTTCTCCCACTTCTGGCGTAGAGAACAATGGCAGTGATGAAATAAAATAATTGGTGCAAGGTCGAGGAACTTATTTGATATTTCTGGAGAAGATCTTTTGAGCCGAAGAATCATCATTTTACCATTACCAAAAATAATGAAAAGTCGAATCCCACAGACAGTGGCAATTGTTAATGCCTTAATTCACACAATAGATCGGAAGGGAGGAAAGAATCATCCCCGGCCCACGATGATGATTTGGATTTCGATATGGTGTTCTTTGCGTTCTTCCATAACATAAATAGTAAACAAGTAAATAAAAGTAAATAAAGAGAGACACTGAGATTTACGCGGTTCGGTATAATACCTACGTCCAAAACTCACAGTTCTTCAACTTAGCAAATAATTTCTTATCCCTGAGTGTCCCAAGTAGTTGTCTCAGATGCTCTTCATGTTCAACTTTGTTCTTGGAGTAGATTAATATGTCATCAATAAACACCACTACAAATTTATCCAAGAATTCATGAAATACCCGATTCATCAAATCCATAAATACTGCTGGGGTGTTGGTTAGGCCAAAAGGCATGACCAATAATTCAAAATGGCCGTACTTGGTTCTGAAAGTTGTCTTAGGCACATCCTCTGCCTTGATCTTCAATTGATGATACCCCGATTTGAGATCAATCTTGGAGATTACCTTGCAACTGATCAAATAAATCTTCTATGACGGGCAATGGATATTTATTCTTTATGGTCACCCAGTTCAGTTCTCTGTAGTCTATACACATTCTCATTGTCCCATCCTTCTATTTCACAAACAAAACTGGAGTTCCCCAAGGTGACACATTGGGCCTGATGAAACCTTTGTCTAATAAATCTTGCAATTGTTCTTTGAGTTCGGCTAACTCTGATGGTGCCATTCAATAAGGGGCTTTGGAAAGAGGTGCCGTGGCTGGGGCTAGTTCAATGGCAAACTCTACTTCCCGCTCGGGTGGCAATCCAGACAAATCTTCAGGAAAAACCTCTGGATATTCTCTTACAGTAGGAATCTTTTCTAATTCCAATTCTTGCTTTGGTTCATCCACCACGAAGGCCAAGTACCCTTGACACTCATCTCGTATTAACTTGCCAACTTGAAAAGCAGATATAACTGATGGAAGGGTATGCACTCTGGAACCCAAAAACTGAAGTTCCTCTCCCTCTGAAAATTTGAACACCACCTCCTTTTTAAAACAGTCAATACTGGCATAACTGGAAGCTAACCAATCCATTCCCAGTATCACGTCAAACCCAATCATAGGAAAGGCTATTAGGTTAGTTGGCATTTCCCTCCCACTAATAGTTATTGGACACTTAAGCAAAATCTTTTTGTAGGTCACTATATCACCTACTAGGGTTGAGACCCTCAAATTGTAATCTATTGAGTCAAATAAAACAGTAGCCTTATTGAGAAAAAAAATGGATAATTCCTGTGTTTACGTCATGTAATCCATAGAGATAACAAGATAAGTAATCCTAATTTTTTAACATAAAATGCTAAACAGGAGAGTAAAAAAGATTATACCTGTGATTACATCATTCTTGTCCTCAGCTTCTCTTGGTGTCAAAGCAAACACCCGTGCTGGCACAAGCCTCCGTTGGTTGTTGCCTTGGTTGTTCGGCCTAAATCTTTGAGGAGGGTAGGGCCTTCTGTTGTTCTCCTCAAGCAATGGAAATTCTCTAATGAAATGCCAATCCTTACCGCATTTGAAACATGACCCCACTTCCTTTCTGCGCTCCCCAACGTGTATGCAGTTACAGAACTTACAGGGGTTAGTTGTATGATTTCCCTGAATCTGTCTCTGACTTAAGCTGCTCCCCTCATTTCTCTTATTCCATGGCCCTTGATCCATACTAGAGAATCCTTGTGGAGTGGCTCTCTTGAGATTCTGCTCAACTAGTATCTCCTTGTGCACTAACTTTGAAAAATTCTGAATCTGTAGGACCATCACTAGTTCATAAATCTTGTAGTTCAGGCTGTCCTCAAACTTCTTGGCCTTATTTTCCTCATCAGGAATCAGGTATGCGGCGAAGTGTGATAATTCCGCAAACCTTGTAGCATACTGGTGCACAGTCATGGTCCCTTGTACTAAATCGTGAACTCTTGAACTCTAGCTTCCCTATCCGCTTTAGGGAAAAATCACTCTAGTCCCCTCAGCTTCCCTGATAGCTTTTTCAGAATTCCACCATCTCTTTGCTTCTCCAATTAGTTTAAAAGCTGTAAATTGAACTTTCTGCTGATCGGTACACTCCAGAACACTGAATATTTCTTCAATGTCTTGAATCCAATCCTCCGCTGCGTTTGTATCGCCTCTTCCATCAAAGGTGGGAGGATAGGTCCGATTAAATTGTTCAAACGTGCAACCCCCATCATTGTTATTTTCATTCAAATCTTCAAGGCTTCGAACTCGACGACGAGACGCCATCCTAAAAGCTTAAACTTGGTGAAACGTTCTAAAATAAATAAAGACAAAAATATTAAATAAATAAAATAAATAAATAAAATATATGTATAAACACAAATATATATATATATAAATATATATATATATATATTAGATAACTATTTAAGCCTGACATCGCTTAATACTCACATACATCTTTAGAATCTAAAACTTCAAAGTTATGAATTCAATTCCTAACATCTGCCAAATCTAAAACCTTAAATCCCATCAATGCATGGTGTATTCTCATAGTCAACTCCCTTGAGCGTTATTTTACATAAGCCTTTATTTGTTCTTTTAACTATATAAAAAAAAATAGAGAAAACTCAATAAGTGGAGTGTGAATCACTTTAGAATTTGTTAAAGGTGTACTTGGTACGACTTCATTGATTACAACAACAATAATATCAAAAGTATAAGCATATAGTCAAGGAAGAGTTATGGTTTGAATTCTATGGATATCTCTTTCATTGTTCTTTCCACCAAGTATTTTTTCAGTTTGCTTTGATTTTCCATATCCATTTCTTTCTTAGCCCTCACATTGTGGCCTGTCATTACAACCTGATTAAAGACCTTTTGATCTCTGATTTTGGTTTGACTACATTAGTGGAGAGAATTTATGAAAATTGGACTTATGTGGTTAAGTTTTGAAAGAATTCGTTTGGTTTTAGTTGTTCTACTTTTATCTGAGTTTGCAGGTGGTTTGGAGTTAAATTGACTATCTCACACACACACTTAAGGTCTTAGCTTTAGGTTGAAGTAAACGCTTAACTCTTGCTTGACAAGTTGCTAAATTTTTTATTGATTTTCCTTCTATCTTTGATGTTAAAAGAGTAAGATACTAGTGATGATATCTAATTCAAATCATGGCTTGGTGAATGATGAAACTTCTCTACAGGGTCTAGTTGATAGTCTATAGTGGTCTCTTATTTTATTCTCTATTCTTTTTGTTTGGGGACAAACAAAGTTTTAAGTTTGTGAGTGTTTGATGACTTGCATAATTTCTTATATGTTATCACTTCTTAATTTTAAACTTTAGTCTAATTTTATTTATTTTTGTTGATTTTAGGCTTTATTGTTGTCATTTAAATTTATTTCAGATTTGAAGATAAAAGGAGATCCAAATTTTAGAAGCCCATCGTCTAGGGACTCATTCTCATTTAAATGAAGAGTTTGGCACTTTGAAAAATAAAACCAAAAGAGAGTTTTACGTAGCCAAGGAGATTG
This sequence comes from Juglans regia, assembly GCF_001411555.2. Classification (NCBI taxonomy): domain Eukaryota; kingdom Viridiplantae; phylum Streptophyta; class Magnoliopsida; order Fagales; family Juglandaceae; genus Juglans; species Juglans regia. Next base: position 14,557,249 of record NC_049904.1, on the reverse strand, counting down.
TTTTGTTGTTATTTACAGAGCTGGACTCTTGGACGCGGGACATAGCAGCTTTGAATGGCTAGAGTTTTTCACGCGTGGGGGGCTTTTGGTTTTGACTTGGTCTTCAAGGAAGGGATCAAATTTTTTTTTTTTTTTTTTTTTCGTGTGCAAGCTGCAAGGAGCTAGACGAAAAACTTGATTTTTTGGCACGCTTGAAACGGAGCACTTTTGGGAGTCCTTCGTTTTTGGCTTCTGCACGCACAGGCGAGAGTGGAATTCTCGTTTTCGAAAAAAGAAGAAGAAAGCGGCGTAACGCACAGAAGAAAAGAAAAAAAAAGAAAGAGGGAGGATGCTGCGACTTGCGATGGCGGACTGCGAGGAGCATTTTTTTTAATGTTCATTTTCTTCCATTCCTTTCAGAAAAATTATGGTGAATTCGTTTATGTTGAATTTAATTTTTAGCATGAACTAAATTTTCTTTATTCTAGAAAAACGATGTAATCTAGTTCCGAACTATACTTACTTTTCTATGCTAATTTGAAGTAATTCACTTCTATATTTGTCTAATTTATTCTGAGTTTATTGCTTCTAATTAACTGGCTACTAATTAGATGATTTTTATGTTGTGATTTGTGATAAAGTGTTAAAAATTACATGATTAAGTTGCTAAAATGAATGATTTGTTTAACCAAAAAATGAATTAACCACTTAATTATATAGTAAAGTTTAATGCATGACTCAATGTTAAATTCTGATTAATATCTCAAATTTTATTCTGATATTTTACTAATGTTGCAGGGCATTGTGGAAAAAATGTTAAAAATATATGAGTATTCGTGGAATTACCCAACTGATACGGCAACTACAAAGAAAGCTCTGGAAACTCATGCAGAACACTAGTGACTTGAGGGGCAGACATGCGGATAGTGGCTTCCAGGAGACGCAGCACGCAGGTTGAACCTGGGCTGGATCGAGCGGCTCAAGGTGCGCTGCAGAGGCTGGAATGGTGCAAGGCACTCACGCGTAAGAGGAGCAACTTGAGACGCGAACTGCAGAGGAGGACTGGAGTCAAAACGCAAGGGCCTGTGGATGAAACGCACGAAGTGTAACGCGAACCTGGGCTGAGATGGAAACGCGTAGCTGAAGGTGCGAACTGCAGGACCTGGCTCAAAACCCACGAAACGGAGAGGTGAAACGCGCATCTGTGTTGGGCTGGCTCAAAACGCAGGAAATGGAGAGATGAAACGCGGACGCGGGGCTGGCTCGAAACACATGAAAAGGCCACGACTCACGCACGCTCAAAATGCAGAAAGGGGCTGCGCAAAACGCAGAGAGGGCCAGAGAGTATAAGGAGGAATTTTTATACCGTGCGCCGTCTCTCTTGTATTTTTTCTTTTTCGGATTTTTCCAAGCGGCTGGTTCTTCTTCATTTTTCTGGTTCTTTTTGCTTCTTTATTTTTCGTCTGATTTTTCTTCTGAGTTTCGGGGCTTCAGCAAATTTTGAGATTACAGTATTTTTATTTTGCAATTTTCATTCAGTGCATTAGTTAAAGATGTTTGCATTTAATCTTTTTGGACGTTTTGTTAATCTAGAGATGATAGGCTAGAGTTTTAGTTTGGGATTCAATGAATAACCCATAACTATTTGGAATTAGATTTTCTTTGATATTTAGTGCTTTTGATGATTAACTTGATGGATTATATTTCAATGTGCATCTAGAAAAGATTAGAGTTCTTTGTTCTTGGTTTAGATCAGTTGTAGACTTAAAGGCACAATTGATACTTAAACAAGTAACATGGCTTTGATAGTTTTCTTTCACTTTTCTATGATTGTCATATAACTTGTCAAGTAGTTTTTTTAGAATAAAAATTGTGGTTCATTGCTATATTATTTGACCATAATTTCTAGGAATGAGAGAATGGTTGAGAGAAGATGAAAAAAGAAGTAAATCCATCACCAAATTAATGGGTGAAAATTGCATCCCAAATGTTTGTTTAATTGCTTCTTATAAGTTTAAGTCAACTTCCGCACATTTCCTTTAAATCTCTTGATTCTTAGCGATTTTAGAAAAATAGATTCACTTTTATTTTCAGCTTTACTTGTGCTTGAACTTCCCAACAATTTCACTCATAATTCATTCCACACTCCCTTAGTAAATAACCCCATTTAGGTGTTAATATTGTTAGTGGTTAAGTTTTGAAATTTATTTCTCATATCATATTTTTTTTGTTCATCGTTAGCTCATTTAGTTTACTGTTTTCTTATCATTTTAAAATTTCGTGTCACCACAAACGGTAATATGTTGTCTTGCGAATATGAAGTATTTGCTAAATTCTCATTGTCCCTGTGAATTTGATCTTGGGATTTACCCTTGTATTACTTTGACAGCTTCTATGCTTGGAAGTCGAAATTAAAAGCTGATCAATTTGCTATCAAAAGAGGGAATTATAGGATAGATCTTGGATATTTTGGCATAGGTAAATATAGAGATCGAAAGACTTGTATGAACCTATGTAGTATTAAAATCATTGGTCTTAATCCTTTCTTGTTTTTATTAATTTGCATACTCTTGTGTAAAATGATGAACAAGAATATTTCCAATTGACTATCGAAAGAGACATTTGGATGAATTGGAGATTTGCTAACAAACAGAGAGAATTAAATTCAATTAGTTAGATGAGTAAAACATAGTGAGGAATTAGGTGAAAGTGATTTCCTGAAAGTTTTCTTCTCCATTGATTTGATCTTTGAACAACATCTTTTTTTTTTCTTTGAGTATTTTCTTTTAATTAATTTTTTTTTAAATTGCAATTACAACAAAAATCTTAGTGACTTTTTTAAATAAAGTCAAGATTAATATAATTTTGGTATTTGTCAAAAGTAAGTTATCAATCTCCGAGGACGATACTTTTCTCATCACTTTACTATAAAACTACGATACTGTATACTTGCAGTTTTGCACTGATCAAAAATCAATCATAAAGTTTACAGAAGTTCAAACTTAAAAATTTACATGATCCTCCTTATAGTCCTCAAGTTCCTACACTTCCCATCTGAAATTTCTACTTCCTATGAATCCACAGATGTCTAAACCTCAAATGTTTATAGTATGCAGAATCTCTAACTTGTCTCTGATACCAACTCCAATTGTAACGCCCCGACCCCAAGGTCAGGGCATTACAGGCGTTCCCTCGAACCCCCGTGCTCTCTACTCTTTGGTTGTAGGTGATTGTAAGGTGGTGGCAGTGAAATACGTCCATAACAATCATTATATTCATAAGAATTCAAATGGTATTTATTGTATTAAAAAAATAAATTTCTTTGATATTTTTTAATATATATGTAGAATATTCTCATCCTAAAGTTCATTTATAATACAATGAAAAAGGTTAAATATTGAACATTTATTAAGTGAGCCGTTGTCAATAAAAAAAATAAGGGAAGAATATTAAACAATACATCTCGTATACGACTTGATTAAACTCAAATTGAAGTCGAGTTACAATTCGATCTCAAACTGCTTGTCAAGTAATCTGTTTATTTAAATATAGCCATAAAAATGGAAAATTATGTGAACACAACATGGGAGATCTCAAGCTGATCTCTTGCTCAATACAGTGATCAAGATCCCACAAAATTATAATTTTCTCTCTCTTTCGTCTTCCAAATAAAGAAGACGAAGAAGATGGTAATTAAAGACCAACTTTTAAACCTTTTGCATGTATTTTATATGGACAGTGCTAGTGGGATGCCCAATGTTTATCGCTGGACATACTGCTAATGCAACTTTTTTCTTATTTATTTTAAGTATTTTTAAATAATCACTTCCTTAATTATTAAATAAAAATGAAATACATGAACAGTCAAAGGAAGTGAGCAAAATCGTAGGGCAAGTTAGAATTTTCCCTTTTATGTACGCGCGAGTCCTTTTCTTGTGCTCTCTTACTTTCCCTTCATATAAGAGAATGCTATGCTTTTGAATATAGATGATAAGGGGCCCTTTGTTTAGTAGGCTGCAAATAAAGTTTTTTGTTATAACAAATTAGTGGGATTTGTTTTAGAAATCTTTTAGCCTTGAATATGCTAATAATTAGAAATGACCTAACTTGAGTGCAACCGGGATTTTATTTTCAAATAAAGTCGACTTGTCTAACGTCTATTCTGTCCCTTTAGTGGGTGCATACCATATGTTCGATTAGATCTTATTTTCAGGTGCTCTAATTGAGAAGATCGATGGGCATGCATGCAGTACATGACTGTACTAACTCGTTTACAAGCTGCATGCTTAACCTTGATGATCTTTGTACAAAATTTCTGCCCAATATTAGCGAATCTCGAATATGTCTGTATTTTTTTTTCCATTCGATATTGTACTCGTTCAACTTCGCTAGGGAATTGAAACACTTAAATTACCATGTCGTCGATATTCAAATGCATGATGCTTATTTACAAACTAACCATTTGAAGATAAGGTTCACAACTTCCACTAGCTCAAAACAACACTTGATCAAAGACACTATCGGTATATGATCACATGCATTTCTGCTGCTTACATTGATCATTAATCGACCCAAAAATCATAGCCAGCATCATATCAAACATCTGAATACATTGGCTCTTGGTGGCACCTCGCAGTAGTTGGAGCCATAAATCCAGGGTCTGTTTCAGGCATGAATATGTCCTGGAATGAAAAATATGGCAGCTCCCATATACTTTGGATTATTTCAGAAGCGTTGGACGAACTAAAATTGATCTCGTCCTGATCTATCGTGTATTGGTTTCTAGCATCTTCAACTGGAGGGTCAGTACTGCTTGAAGAAGAGACAATATCATTAGTAGACATATAGATTTGTAGTGACGTCGGGATACCTTTAATGCCATCCATGTTTGGCACTTTTGGGGAATCACTAATTAGTTGGAGATCTTGATTCCCAGAAGAATCATTCTTGTTAGCTTCAACTTCCTCGGATGTTCCCACCAATTCTGATATAGTTGTTGATGACGAATTGTTTTTACTGTGCTTTTTCAGGTGGGCGTGCCAGTAATTTTTTATTTCATTGTCAGTTCTTCCTGGAAGCTTGGCAGCAATTGTCAGTATCATATTACATACCCAATTAAGAAGTAACAATGTCTTATAAAAGTACAAAATTAGATATTAAAACTAGTCAGAAATATTGATAAAATTTATTTCTTCTTTTTCCCTCGCCCACGGGGATTCTGTTGCAACGACATAACACGCTCCATTTGCACCATCATCTCTCGTTGCACTTGCTCTTGCACTTCACTGCGTATTCTTTCCTCCTGGTCTCTCTGTTGGTCCTGCAAACGCGTCTCTAAATGAGACTGTCGTTCTAAGAGAGACTCTAACTCTTGCTGTCTCGACCTCATATACTCATTCTCACGCCGTGCAGCTTCTAAATCTGCTGTAAGATTATTAATTTGTGAAGCCGATGAGGTTGAGGAGGATGAACATTTATGCTTGATAGATCGTCCCAAACCTCTTGCCATACTAGACTGCGGCCCGAGCACTTGGGTGAATATGTCTATGTCACTAGGAGAGGATTCCGCAGAAGTCGACTGCATCTCCAACATTTTGTTCTGCAATTTAAAAGGTAATGATCGTAAATAATTAGTAACGTATTAAAAGAATAGAAATAAGAAATAAACTATTAAAATGTTCTATAAAAAATTTATTTAACAAAATTAACACTGCTTACATAATTATCTGCAGCGACAGGATCCATCCACTCACTATGCTCATTAGAGATTAGCAAGTATAAGAGATTAGAGATTTAATATATATATATATATATCAAGTATATTAGTTTATTATTAATATTTCGGTGCTTTTTTTTTAATATTCGTATATAATAATATATATCATATATTTTTTTTATAAATTTTCATATATATATAATATATAAAATAGATTTATATTAGTTAGTATACTACTATACAATACGGCGTCGTTTCTATTGCAATAGAACTTTCTTTTTAATTTTTGAATGCATGTTATTATGTTACTTGTTTTATTTAGTTGTATTTCTTGTTATAATCAAAAGTTTAATTAATTTAGATTGTAATGTTGAGAAAATTGAAATTTAAAAGCTCACAAATTTTTTTTTTTTAAAAAAAGTGGGTCAAATATGAAATTAAAAAAGATAAAAAAATAATAATAAAAAAATCCGACTCTGCTCCGACTCCGCTCCGACAAGTCGGAGTCGGAGTCGGAGCGGATTTTATATATTGCTAAACTTTATAAATATAAGAAGCACTCACAAAAAAACCAATAATCTAATTGTCAATAATATTATATAACATCCTAATATATAACTTAAACATTTATAATATAATATATTATATTGACAAACGTTCGAACGTAATAATAAGTACGTTCGAACGTTCTATGTATATAAGGCCAAAACCGAACGTCGAAACGCATTTCCCTGCCCGTATCCATCGTCTTCTCCGTTATTTGCCGCCACGCCGCCGTCACCGCCGCCGTCAACTCCGCCACAACCGTCACTAAAAGGTAGGCATTCATCTTTTATGCAAATAACATGTATTTTATTGAGATTTAGATTGACATTTGGATTGAGTTTGGTTTAAAACCGGATAAATATTACCGGATTTTCAACTTCATTTTCCGGCCACCACGACCAGTCATTGGCCGAATAGTCACCGTAGAAATGTTTCTTGAAGTGTATACTTCATTTACATGGTGACATTTCGGCATTTAGACCCTTGTAGAGAAATTTTCGAGATTTCAATAATGGCTGAGTCGACTCAGCCATTCTGCGTCAAAACGTTCGAACGTTTCACCAAGACATTCGAACGTACGACGTTTAAATTACCGAGCCGTTACAGCTTCCATGTTCGAACGTTAATCGTCTTACATTCGGACGTGAATATTATTAAACGACATATGTTCGAACGTTAATATTTACTTTCGCACGTAAATCACATACGGTCGGACGTTTAATTATAACATCCGAACGTAGTGATTTTCTACATTATTCATGCTTCGACGTTCGGACGTTCATATTTACGTTCACACGTAAAACAAATACGTTCGAACTTAAATTCGAACGTATTTGTTTACTGCTTATGTTCGAACGTACATCTGTACATTCGAACGTATTTGTTTTACGTTTGAACGTAAATTTATTTACATTATTTTACGTGCGAACGTATAAGTTAACGTCCGAACGTTTTTGTCTTTAACGTTCGAACGTTAAAGATAAAACGTTCGAACGTTAATCCAGAGCATCTTAAAATTAATACAAAAAAATGCATTATTCTAAATAATTTTTTTTTCCTTTTCTATTTTCAGGATATGGCTCTTCCACTGCATACACGAAAACGAGGGAGGGAAGGAGCCACGTCGGACACTGCCCGTATCGGAGCTCGTACTGTTATGGTAGAGAGAGAGGTCTTAATTAATGAGTTCGACGAACTCTGTTGGCAGCAGACTAACCTAAGAGATGTTTTCCTCAGTAGAGGCTGGGGAAATATCTGCACATTGAGGGGGAAGGTATACCCCTCAATGGTTCAAGAATTCTATATGGGGATGTGTGACATGCCTCCGGATGCATCCTCTCACACCGTGACTGTACGCGGTGTTTCCATTGAGGTATCGGCAGATGTCATCGGCGAGCACATCGGGATTCATCGAGGTGCTCAGACATTTACACACTCAACACCCCGTGAGGATGTAGGCACTTCTGCATCATCTACTGGCCGGGGATGTGAGCCAGCATCAGCCGATGATGCAGGCCAGTCAGAGGCTGAGGATACTGGCGTCGAGGCTCGGGATGATGACCGAGACGAAGATTTCTACATCCTCACCGGGAGGGATCGCATGCAGATCGAGCGGAAGAACGCCTTCAACCAGAACCATCTGCTGCATTTCTTCCGCATGTTGCACCTTATTGTTGCAACAAATGTCGATCCTGTGGCTCATAAAACCACATTTAGTCGGCTTCGGGCACAATTTTTGATACGAGTGGCACGTGGAGATCCTATAGATTTGCCACTGCACATTTTTGAGAGGATCCGTTACGAGGCGAGCATCGTCTCCACGGATAATCTCCCATATGGTGTCCTCATCAGCCGACTATTACTTGCACGGGGAGTGCCGACCCAGCCAGAGGAGCGGGTCAAAGATCAGATGAGCCCCCTCGACATGACCACGCATCGGCGTAGCATTGGACAGGCGAGGGGACGTCAGCCACCCCCTGTAGAGGATCTAGTTCCTCCAACGCAGCCTGAGCCAGGTCATGTCGGGAGTAGTAGTCAGCATACGCCGAGTACATCTGCAGGAGATGTGCGGCCTGCTTGGGTTGATGCGGTCATCTCACAGCTGACTGCGCATATTGATCATAAGATCGATCGATCGCTCGAGGCTATATCGGCGTCTGTTGCCGAACTCACCCATCGTGTAACTATCCTCAACGACAAGGTTGATACCTTGACTGAGGAAGTACGGAGTTCGACTTTTGCGGATAACGTTATCATCTGACTGTTGTTTACTACGTTCTATCAATTTTTGTATTTTATTTTTAATATTTGTAACGAAAAATATTATGGAATATTTTTATCGTTTTTTCATTTCAATTTTTAATCTTCTTTGATGTTATAGTTTTCAACTTTAATACTAAATCACTGCATTTCAAATATATATAAATCAATAATATATATTTATATATTACAAAGTGTGTATATATAAATATATACAATTCAATTTTTTAGACTTGTTCACAAATTATGCACAATAAAAATACATAATTTTTAAATTAAAGTCATTTAATTTAAATTTACAATGAACGTTCGAATGTTATTACTTAACGTTCGAACATTGGTGCAAACATTTTACGTTCGAACGTAAAATTAATAACATTCGAACGGTTGCGCCAAAACATTTTACTTTCCAACGTAAACAGACATAACGTTCAAAAGTATATGTGACGTTCGAACGCATATTTCTCATACGTTCGAATGTAAAAAAATCTCATTCTATCTTTAGTGACGGTTTCCAAAAACTGTCACAGAAAATGCCTTTTAGTGACGGTCTAGGGACTGTCACAATTTCTCAACCGTCACTAAAAAGCAATTGTGTTGTAGTGTGGGATGCCCAATGTTTATCGCTGGACATACTGCTAATGCAACTTTTTTCTTATTTATTTTAAGTATTTTTAAATAATCACTTCTTTAATTATTAAATAAAAATGAAATACATGAACAGTCAAAGGAAGTGAGCAAAATCGTAGGGCAAGTTAGAATTTTCCCTTTTATGTACGCGCGAGTCCTTTTCTTGTGCTCTCTTACTTTCCCTTCATATAAGAGTATATAAGAGTATGCTATCCTTTTGACTATAGATGATAAGGGGCCCTTACTTTAGTAGGCTGCAAATAAAGTTTTTTGTTATAACAAATTAGTGGGAGTTGTTTTAGAAATCTTTTAGCCTTGAATATGCTAAAAATTAGATATGACCTAACTTGAGTGCAACCGGGATTTTATTTTCAAAGTCGAATTGTCTAACGTCTATTCTGTCCCTTTAGTGGTGCATACCATATGTTCGATTAGATCTTATTTTCAGGTGCTCTAATTGAGAAGATCGATGGGCATGCATGCAGTACATGACTGTACTAACTCGTTTACAAGCTGCATGCTTAACCTTGATGATCTTTGTACAAAATTTCTGCCCAATATTAGCGAATCTCGAATATGTCTGCATTTTTTTTCCATTCGATATTGTACTCGTTCAACTTCGCTAGGGAATTGAAACACATAAATTACCATGTCGTGGATATTCAAATGCATGATGCTTATTTACAAACTAACCATTTGAAGATATTGTTCACAACTTCCACTAGCTCAAAACAACACTTGATCAAAGACACTATCAGTACATGATCACATGCATTGCTGCTGCTTACATTGATCATTAATCGACCCAAAAATCATAGCCAGCATCATTGCAAACATCTGAATACATTGGCTCTTGTTGGCAGCTCGCAGTAGTTGGAGCCATAAATCCAGGGTCCCTTTCAGGCATGAATATGTCCTGGAATGAAAAATATGGCAGCTCCCATATACCACGGATTATTTCAGATGAATTGGACGAACTAAAATTGATCTCGTCCTGATCTATCATGTATTGGTTGCTAACATCTTCAACTGGAGGATCAGTACTGCTTGAAGAAGAGACAATATCATTAGTAGACATATGGATTTGTAGTGACGTCGGGATACCTTTAATGCCATCCATGTTTGGCACTTTTGGTGAATCGCTAATTAGTAGGAGATCTTGATTCCCAGAAGAATCATTCTTGTTAGCTTCAACTTCCTCGGATGTTCCTACCAATTCTGATAAAGTTGTTGATGACGAAATGTTCTTACTGAGCTTTTTCAGGTGGGCGTGCCAGTAATTTTTTATTTCATTGTCAGTTCTTCCAGGAAGCTTGGCAGCAATTGCAGACCATCTGAAATAAATTGAAGACTGTAAGGCCGACATTATATATCAAGTACTGCTGCAATTTAGAAGAGCCTGATTTTTCTTTCTTCACAATATATATCATCAACATTAGGGTTTAACTGAAGTCTGAAAGCTTTCGCTTTTCCATCTTCTAGAAGCCATATATGTTGTAGTTTATCCATGTGATGTCAATCGATGGTGAGAATTTAAGAAATGCTAATTCGATTGGAAAGTTAACTGTTCATGTTAACTTCAAACTGATTCTAAAAGCCTGCCAGACTTCAATCACCATTTACAAATTATAATGCACTTTAGACATTCACGTAATTCTGCATTTTATATCAATCATGATGAGAGTTTAATATATAGCGATGTGTGCATTTAAAGAACATTGTGTATAGTTTCCATATAGAATTTGTAATGAATGTACTTACCGGTTCCCCAGCAGTTCATGCCACTTAAGTATAGTTTCTTGGTCTTCTTGGCTGAAGTTCCCCCGCTTAATCTCAGGCCTAAGGTAATTCATCCATCGGAGCCTACAACTTTTTCCGGATCGCGTCAAACCTAAAATAAAAGAAAGTGTTAAGAAAAAAATGTAAATATTTGAAACTAAATCTTTCTATCAACTGATTTAAATTTTTAAAGTAAATCGTTATTTTACATTATATCAGAATAGATCGAGGTCCTGAGTTCAAATGTTTACTCTACACTTAAATTATTTAACTAAATATTGCACATTTTGGGCCACTTATTTAGAGAGAGTTTGTGTCACAAGTGAGTAAGAGTGTAAAGATAAGAAATAAATAATTAAAAATCTACTTGTTCTTGTCAACTTATAAAACTTTTGAGACAAGTTATCATGGAAAGAAAAAGCAAGAAAATTTGGAAATTAATTAATCAAAGTATGTATAATATATTGATCACAGGCTGAACACGTACGCATATACGTACACCCAAAACAAGTATTGCATGCAGACACCCCGAATGATAAAGCTAATAGAAATATATATAACGTTTAAGATCATCTGCTAATTAATTTCCTACCAGAAGCTTCAGGCATCCGATTCCAATTCCAAATGCCGTATCGCTTAATGTAGGCTTTCAACTTCTGGTCTTCTTCAGGACTCCATGAGGCTCTTGATCTCCCGGGCATTTTCTCACCATCCGAAGTCTTCGGCATCATCATCATCTCTAAGTACTGCCCGGATATTTCAACTTGCAGAGACCTTAAAACCATATAAATAGTTACGAATATTAAGTGCTTCGTAGTGTCGTAGGTTTGATGAGTCAAGAACGTGTTTGAAAGTTTTAGATGTTCAATTGACAACGATTTCCAAAGATTAAAAAGAAAGCTTATTTTATAAGGTCCTGGATCAGGTCTTAATATATATATACTTTATTTATAGTCAAATGAAATTGATCATTTTTTATTTATTTTTTATTTTTTTGTGATGGATGGGCAAGTTGATCATATATATGTGTTTTTTATTCCGTTGTCGATCGAGAAAGAATATAAGGTCAAGCCAGTGGTGGACGTTGTAGTATTAGCAAATCATCAAGAGGATATCAAGTGGAAGGTGCATGGAGCTAGCTGGAAGGCACCGAAGTTCATTATTGAATGAAATTCTTTGTCTAAAAATTCTTCAGTAATCCTTAACTTGAAAAATTAGTAAATATTTTAAGGTAATATTCCAAAAGTAGAACATTAATATATATAGGATACGTACCTGTTATGGAACGGCTAATAGTAAAAGTACTTGATTGTAAGACAAAGAAATCATCCATAAATTACTCTTTAATTAATTAACAAATCTCTTCATTATGAGTGGAAGGGTTTTAATACCACCATAAGGGCACATGGGGTGCTACCATTAGCCTAGGTCGTGGTGGCCCGAAAAATCACTCAACTCACACTACAAGAAAAAGCCGTTTATGCGGCCAAAGAAAATTGTGGCGAGCTGGTGTTGGACGACATAAGGCCTTTTTAACTGTAGCGGTGTTTTTCTTGTGGAGAGCGACTAAACCACCGCTAAAAAGACTATTTGCGGAGACAATATGTCGCCGCAAATATAATCCTAGATAATATAACACTTATGGGTCTTTGACGGCGACGTTTTCGCTGTATCTGCGGCAATTTTGAAGCGCTGCAAAATGGGAGATTAAAATCCCGCAAAGTGCAACGCGCGTCCCCTTCTTTCTTTTTCCCCCTTCTTTCTTTACCTCTCCCGCTTCTTTCTTTTTCCCCAAATCGAGACTCCCTCTCTATCGTTTGAGTTTGCTGCCGCCTTCCCAAGCCGTGCCTGCTGCAGTGCCGTCGCCACCTCGCCGAGGAGATGAGTCTCTCAATCCTCCGTCTGTTTCTTTCTCTATCTTTGTCTATGTGTGTGTGCGCCTCTCTCCCTGTCGGTTTCTCTCACTCTCTATTTCGCCCTAATTTTCTCTCTCTCAGTTTCATCGTCGTATGTGGGAGATCTCAGCCGGATCGTGGACGAGGGGGGCTGCTGCTCAATGAATGGGTCTGTACGTGTTTTTCAAATTTTTCCTGTAAGACCCAGCATTGCTAGACCCATGCACGCGGTTCACGTTTTCAGAAATCATTTCACGGGTTCACGCCACGCATCGCACGGTTCACGTTTTTCGTTTCCATTTTTGTGCATGTTTTTCTTCCCTTTTATTTAGGTTTGATCCACTTTCTATTTTGATCTATATATATATATGAAGCAACTACAACCCTAGACTAAGTGCCGCTCGGTTCCCTCTTCACAGAAGACCACGGTTTCTCTGCAAAACACCAAACTGAAGCCTCGGTCTGCAACAATAGATGGCCACCTGCAGAGCCACTTCCGTGCAGCAACTCCACCACACCAAGCGAAACCACGCCGGTATCTAGGTCGTTCGGAGTCCATCACCCCAACCGCACGCCACCTCAGTCTCACGGTGCTGCCATCCAACGCACGTAGCCCCGGTTTCAAGCTCCGAAACACTCTGTTTTTGTTGTCAAAAAACAGAGCATTGTCTAAGCCGCGGTGATCACCCTCCATTGTGCACTCCTCCGTGCTGCGCCTCCACAGAAACCACCGGCGAGGTCATTCCTCCACCCAGGTCCGCCTCACGCTGCCTCATCCCACGCTAGGAGCCACTCCACGCCGCCGTGTATATCCCCACCCTCCGTAAGTGCTTCCGCCGCACTGTGTGAAGTGAGTTTTCTGTTTCTCGTGTACTTACATATATATATATATGCATGAATGTATACGAAAATTTATTTGTTTTCTTCTGGTGTAAATATATATATATATATATATTGTACATATATATATACGGATTTTCTGGTGTAAATATATGTAGATATATATATATATACGGATGTATATGTAAAATCATATTAAATTAATAGTAGGAAATAATAACGTTTTGTTTTATTTTATTTTATTTTATTTTCTGTTCTCTTAGTGCGCCTCCAAAGTAGTGTTGGGGTGTTAGCTTAATTAAGTTAGGTTATGTAATTCGGATTTGAAATCATGAGTATGATACGTGGATTGTAAAGTGTGTTTTATTTAGGCGTAGATGCATGAATTTATTATAGTTATGTTACTTTGTATTGTAAATTATAGAATAAAATAAAATGTTTAGTCGAAGTCGGATATTGATGAGTTTAGAAAGTGATGCTGGTATGTTGAGAATAATGAGAATTTTGAGTTTGAGGAATTAAAAATGGACTATTTTAGAAGCGGTAGGCTTGAATATCAAAATACGAGATTAATTGGAGACTTATGGAAATTTACGTGATTATCTTGTAGGTGACGAATAAATTTTCTTAGTTCGGCATTTCTGAGGAAATATTTCGAAAAGCTAAGAAGTCCAGGTAAGCGGGGTTCCTATGCTAGGTTTTATACGAACTATCGAGACTGAGGTTGACTTCTTGAAAACTTTACATATTTTGTGATGAAATGAAAACTTGAGAAAAATTCAACCTCGGTCGTTTATTTGCATCACTCATGAAATCTGAACGAAAAGGAGAAAATATTTTCTGACATGCATTGTGTAGACATGAGCAATATTTGACATGTTTCTGAAATATACAGAAGAGCGAATATGATATCAATGAAATTTTTATGCATGTGATATGAAATGATATGGATCTGTTTTTGATCAAATAGAAATGATATGAATATGTTTCGCACGTGTTTTGATATGATATGGATATGATAAAACTTTGGCATACTTATCTGTTCTGAATATGGTTCTGATATGATGATACTGTTCACGTGATATGGTTGGTACCACCATGATATGATATGAGTGCACCCACTTTGGAAACAAAGTGGTCTTTTACGTGTTCTTTCCTGTGTGCACACTCGGGGCTCCGAGATTGAAAAAGGGGAAGTTCACTACATGATACTGCCTGGTTTGGCCACCGGGGATAGCACAACCCTACCACGGGGGTTAAACATGGTATATGATATGACATGATAAGATTGAGATGTTCAGTTATGTTATGCCAAAGCGTTTTTGAATATGAAATAGATCCTCAAATATGAATTGTTGACATGAGTATGAAATGTTTGAAAAGTCGCTCTGATTTTCTGATAACACGTTTTCTGAGATCTGCATATAAAAATAAAATGTTTTATTTCGGCATATTGAACTTTCTGAAAAGGCTCATGTTTACATGCTAGTATATGTTCTCTGCTTACTGAGTTGTTGATAACTCACCCCCCTTATCTTCATATATTTTCAGATGATATTGATTTCCCAGCTAGGGGTCGGGAATAGAATTGAAGCTGGCTAGATATGGATGGAAGGATTGGGTACTCTAGAGTACCATTGTTAGTAGATGGATTTAACTTGAGCATTTGAAGTACTTTACGTTGTTTGAACCTATTGATACCTAAAGGTGTATTGTTATATTTTTGAGGTTATTGGGAGATTGTGGACCCCTTTTGGTTTATGTTTTGTAATGATAACTTATGGAGTTTTGTTATGGCTATTTGGAAAAATATGAATTGTGTGCTAAACATGAAGTCCTTGGAGTTTTAAGTGCTGGAAGAGACAGGTTTGTTAGTGACATGAGTTAACTCTCCGGACCCTCGGGTACGGGGCGTTACAGTTGGTATCAGAGACAGGTTTGAGGTTCTGCAGACTATAGAGCGTAAGATCATGGAGTATAGATAGGCTTTAAGAAATCATTTTCAGATTGGATGTGATGGTGGAGTGGGTTATGAGGAAGAATATCATAGGTATTCGAGGTCTTAAATTTTACGAACTTTAGGAATGACTTTGATGTGTAGGATTTTGTAGGTCTATGAGTGGAATTCATGTTGTTTGTGGTTTGGTTTGATTTTGGAGACTTTTATTAAATAGATTTGATGGCGTTAAAGTTTTAGACTTTGGAGTTTAATCATTACTACTGTTGCGCGTACTTCTTTTCTCTTTATTACAGGATGCCACCTCGTCGTCGCGAACGAAGTATGTCGGACTTGAACGTGAACGAGAACGAAAGGGGAGCAAACCCGAGTGCTTCTGAAGTACTACGAGCAGCAGCTCATCAGTTAATAGACGATCTCGCGCAAAATCCCGTAGGTCGCCAACGCAACTCTAATGAAGGAGGTGGTAACATAGAACAGTTCAATCGGATGCACCCCCCTTCATTTGATGGCAAAGGCGAACCCACCTTAGCTGAAGATTGGGTGCAAGATATTGAGGAAATATTGCGGGTGTTAACCTGCACAGATGAACAAAAGGTGGCATATGCAACTTTCAAACTGACCGGTGAGGCAAAAAGATGGTGGATCTCAGAAAGAACTATCCGAGAAGCAGGGGGAACAGAAATAGTCAGTTGGCCACATTTTAAGCAGATTTTTCTTGAGCGATTTTTTCCAAGCTCGGCTCGAGAGGACAAGGCAATGGAATTTGCCACTCTGGTGCAGGGATCCATGACGGTGCACCAATATGCAGCTAGATTCATTGAATTATCTCGTTTTGCTGCGTATCTGATTCCTGACGAAGAAAAGAAAGCGCGTAAATTCGAACAAGGGCTGAATGAAAAACTTTATGAGCGAGTAGTGGGCTTCCAGATTCGAAATTTCTCAGAATTGGTAGATAAGGCCACAGTTTTTGAGCGAAGCCTTCAAAGGAGCGCTGCATTGCACGATCAGAAGAAGAGGACTATTTCTTCGGGGCCTCATTTTGGTATGGACCAAGGAGCGTGGAAAAAGAGAAATGAAGGTAGTAGCTCAGGAAAAAGAATGGTTCAGGGCACCCATCAAGCGTATCAATGTAGAACTTGCAACCGAGTGCATACTGGAGTATGCAGGAAGGAAGCGGGACTATGCTACCGTTGTGGCAGATCGGGCCATTATCTCAGGGACTGCCCTCTACGATTGGATAACAGCAGGCCCCCACCACCACCTAGAACAGAAGGGACAGCGCGAGGCAACATGCAGCATACTACTGCACCTGCAAGGGTTTTTGCTCTGACACCTGGAGAGGCGGAGGATAGGAATGATGTGATCACGGGTATGACTTCTTGGTTATGTTTTTAAGATATTGATTTGTGGATTACGATTAAGACTTAAAAATTTTAGTTCATGAATGATGTTGATTATGACCACAGGTACTATTTCTTTGTTTTCTAAAAATGCCACTGTACTATTTGATTCGGGAGCGACACATTCGTTTGTTTCCATGACCTATGCTCGATTTTGCACCTTAGAAACTGAAGAGTTAAAGTCCAAGTTGGTGGTTGCGACCCCAACAGGAAATTCGGTAGTCTGTGACAAGTTCCTACCAGGGTGTCCTTTATTGATTGAGGGAAGATTGATGCCAGCAGATTTGATAGTGTTTAACATGTTTGGGTTTGATGTAATCTTGGGTATGGATTGGCTGGCTTGCTACCACGCCAGCATAGACTGTTTTAAAAAGGAAGTGATATTTAGGCCCCCAAAAGAAAGTGAATTTCGATTCTCAGGTTCAAAAGTGAGGATGCATCCACCCATCATATCTGCCGTTCAAGTTGGGAAATTGTTACGAGATGGTTGTCAGGGATTCTTAACCTGCGTGGTAGAAGTACCAAAAGAGGAGTTGAACTTAGAGCAGATACCTGTGGTGAGAGAATATCCAGAGGTTTTCCCAGAAGATTTACCTGGACTCCTGCCCGAGCGGGAAGTGGAGTTTACTATTGAACTAGCTCCAGGCACGGCACCCCTTTCAAAAGCACCTTATCGAATGGCACCGTCGGAGTTAGTGGAACTCAAGGAACAATTGCAAGACCTGTTGGATAAGGGTTTTATCAGGCCCAGTGTATCACCTTGGGGAGCTCCAGTCCTCTTTGTGAAGAAGAAGGATGGATCGATGAGGATGTGTATTGACTACAGGGAACTCAATCGTGTGACCATAAAGAATAAGTACTCGCTACCCCGTATAGATGATCTGTTTGATCAGCTCCAGGGCGCTCAGGTATTTTCAAAGATTGATCTTCGATCGGGTTACCATCAATTGAAGATCAGAGCAGAGGACGTAGCTAAGACGGCGTTTAGGACTCGTTATGGCCATTATGAGTTTTTGGTCATGCCTTTTGGCCTGACTAATGCCCCAGCAGTATTTATGGATTTGATGAACAGGGTGTTACATGAATTTTTGGATAAGTTTGTAGTTGTTTTTATTGATGACATATTGGTTTACTCCAAGGGCAAACCCGAGCATGAGGAACATTTGAGGCTGGTACTTGGGACACTCAGAGATAAAAAGTTGTTTGCTAAATTGAAGAAGTGTGAATTTTGGCTTGATTCAATCGCATTTCTGGGGCATGTAGTTTCGAAAGATGGCATTTCAGTGGACCCGGGAAAAGTAGAAGCAGTGGTTAATTGGCCGACGCCGAAGAATGTGCATGAGGTTAGAAGTTTCTTGGGATTGGCGGGTTATTACCGTCGATTCATTGACAGTTTCGCCAAGATAGCAGTTCCTCTCACAGCACTCACCAAGAAAAATAATAAGTTTGAATGGACAACAAAGTGCGAAGAAAGCTTTCAGGAGTTGAAACGGAGATTAGTGACGACTCCGGTATTAGCAGTTCCCACGGCTAGAGGGGGATTTGTAGTTTATAGCGACGCGTCAAGGCTTGGTTTGGGGTGCGTGCTGATGCAACATGGGAAGGTTATTGCATATGCCTCACGCCAACTGAAAGCGTACGAGCAGAATTATCCCACGCATGATCTGGAGCTTGCAGCCGTCATTTTTGCACTTAAGATTTGGAGACACTATCTGTATGGGGAAAAGTGTGAGATTTACACGGATCACAAGAGTTTGAAATATTTCTTCACCCAAAAAGAATTAAATATGAGGCAGAGGAGATGGCTCGAGTTGATCAAGGATTATGACTGCACCATCAACTATCACCCAGGCAAAGCTAATGTTGTAGCCGACGCCTTGAGTAGGAAGTCGGTGGGACCAGCAGTTGCAGCCCTCACCACTCAACATAGGTTGTTAATGGACCTAGAAAGAGCCGGTATTGAGGTTATCACTAGTGATACAAGTACCTTCTTGGCCAATTTGATAGTTCAACCAACCTTATTAGATAGAATCAAAGCTGCTCAGAAGGTGGATTTAGGGTTGGTGAAACTAGTGGAAGAAGTCGGGAACGGGGACAGATCTGACTTTAGCGTTTCCGAAGATGGAGTTTTAAGATTTAGAGGTAGATTATGCGTGCCAGCTAATGAAGAACTGAAAAGAGTAATTCTTGAAGAAGCACACCGTTCTTTATACACAGTTCACCCAGGGAGTACCAAAATGTATCGGGACTTGAGAGAGTCTTTTTGGTGGAATGGTATGAAAAGAGAAATTGCTAAATTTGTAGAACAATGCCTAACTTGCCAACAGGTGAAGGCGGAGCATCAGAGACCAGCCGGATTACTACAACCACTCCAGATCCCAGAGTGGAAGTGGGAGCATATCTCCATGGACTTTGTGACGGGCCTACCGAGGGCATTGAGCGGACAAGATGCTATATGGGTGATCGTGGATCGCCTAACAAAAACTGCTCATTTTGTGCCTATTAAAGTTTCTTATAAATTGGACAAACTAGCTGAATTGTATGTGCGGGAAATAGTGAGGTTGCATGGGGTACCGGTATCCATTGTGTCAGATAGAGACCCTCGTTTCACTTCCAAGTTCTGGCAAAGCTTACAGGAAGCAATGGGTACTAAGTTAAATTTCAGTATTGCATTTCACCCTCAGACAGACGGACAGTCAGAAAGAACTATTCAAATCTTGGAGGACATGTTGAGGGCATGTGTGATGGATTTTAAGGGAACTTGGATGCACCATTTACCGTTGGTTGAGTTTGCTTATAATAATAGTTTCCAGGCTAGCATTGGAATGGCACCCTATGAGGTTTTGTATGGTAGGAGGTGTAGATCTCCATTGTATTGGGATGAAGTAGGTGAAAGGAAACTTTTGGGACCAGAGATTATTCAGCAGACTACAGAGAAGATAGATATCGTTCGGGCAAGAATGAAAGCAGCTCAAAGCCGACAAAAGAGTTATGCAGACAAGCGTCGCCGCCAATTGGAGTTTGAGGTGGGAGACAAAGTATTTTTGAGAATAGCACCTACGAAGGGAATTATGAGATTTGGAAAGAAGGGCAAGTTGAGCCCAAGATATATTGGGCCATTTGAGATTCTTGACCGGATTGGACCAGTGGCTTATAGAGTAGCACTTCCACCGGCACTTGCGGGAGTGCATAATGTATTTCATATTTCCATGCTGAGGAAATATATTCCCGACCCGACGCACGTTATTGACTATGAACCACTTCAGATTCAGGAGGATATGACTTATGCGGAAGAGCCAGTTCGGATTTTGGAAAGGAAAGAACAAGTGCTACGGACTCGAACTATCCCTTTTGTTAAAGTGTTGTGGAAAAATCATGCTATTAGTGAAGCTTCTTGGGAGTTGGAGGAAGAAATGCGAGATAAGTACCCACGACTTTTCGATGGGAGTTTCGACAATTTATAGCAAATTCTGAGGACGGAATTTTTTTTAAGGGGGGGAGGATGTAAGACCCAGCATTGCTAGACCCATGCACGCGGTTCACGTTTTCAGAAATCATTTCACGGGTTCACGCCACGCATCGCACGGTTCACGTTTTTCGTTTCCATTTTTGTGCATGTTTTTCTTCCCTTTTATTTAGGTTTGATCCACTTTCTATTTTGATCTATATATATATATGAAGCAACTACAACCCTAGACTAAGTGCCGCTCGGTTCCCTCTTCACAGAAGACCACGGTTTCTCTGCAAAACACCAAACTGAAGCCTCGGTCTGCAACAATAGATGGCCACCTGCAGAGCCACTTCCGTGCAGCAACTCCACCACACCAAGCGAAACCACGCCGGTATCTAGGTCGTTCGGAGTCCATCACCCCAACCGCACGCCACCTCAGTCTCACGGTGCTGCCATCCAACTCACGTAGCCCCGGTTTCAAGCTCCGAAACACTCTGTTTTTGTTGTCAAAAAACAGAGCATTGTCTAAGCCGCGGTGATCACCCTCCATTGTGCACTCCTCCGTGCTGCGCCTCCACAGAAACCACCGGCGAGGTCATTCCTCCACCCAGGTCCGCCTCACGCTGCCTCATCCCACGCTAGGAGCCACTCCACGCCGCCGTGTATATCCCCACCCTCCGTAAGTGCTTCCGCCGCACTGTGTGAAGTGAGTTTTCTGTTTCTCGTGTACTTACATATATATATATATGCATGAATGTATACGAAAATTTATTTGTTTTCTTCTGGTGTAAATATATATATATATATATATTATTTGTACATATATATATACGGATTTTCTGGTGTAAATATATGTAGATATATATATATATACGGATGTATATGTAAAATCATATTAAATTAATAGTAGGAAATAATAACGTTTTGTTTTATTTTATTTTATTTTATTTTCTGTTCTCTTAGTGCGCCTCCAAAGTAGTGTTGGGGTGTTAGCTTAATTAAGTTAGGTTATGTAATTCGGATTTGAAATCATGAGTATGATACGTGGATTGTAAAGTGTGTTTTATTTAGGCGTAGATACATGAATTTATTATAGTTATGTTACTTTGTATTGTAAATTATAGAATAAAATAAAATGTTTAGTCGAAGTCGGATATTGATGAGTTTAGAAAGTGATGCTGGTATGTTGAGAATAATGAGAATTTTGAGTTTGAGGAATTAAAAATGGACTATTTTAGAAGCGGTAGGCTTGAATATCAAAATACGAGATTAATTGGAGACTTATGGAAATTTACGTGATTATCTTGTAGGTGACGAATAAATTTTCTTAGTTCGGCATTTCTGAGGAAATATTTCGAAAAGCTAAGAAGTCCAGGTAAGCGGGGTTCCTATGCTAGGTTTTATACGAACTATCGAGACTGAGGTTGACTTCTTGAAAACTTTACATATTTTGTGATGAAATGAAAACTTGAGAAAAATTCAACCTCGGTCGTTTATTTGCATCACTCATGAAATCTGAACGAAAAGGAGAAAATATTTTCTGACATGCATTGTGTAGACATGAGCAATATTTGACATGTTTCTGAAATATACAGAAGAGCGAATATGATATCAATGAAATTTTTATGCATGTGATATGAAATGATATGGATCTGTTTTTGATCAAATAGAAATGATATGAATATGTTTCGCACGTGTTTTGATATGATATGGATATGATAAAACTTTGGCATACTTATCTGTTCTGAATATGGTTCTGATATGATGATACTGTTCACGTGATATGGTTGGTACCACCATGATATGATATGAGTGCACCCACTTTGGAAACAAAGTGGTCTTTTTACGTGTTCTTTCCTGTGTGCACACTCGGGGCTCCGAGATTGAAAAGGGGAAGTTCACTACATGATACTGCCTGGTTTGGCCACCGGGGATAGCACAACCCTACCACGGGGGTTAAACATGGTATATGATATGACATGATAAGATTGAGATGTTCAGTTATGTTATGCCAAAGCGTTTTTGAATATGAAATAGATCCTCAAATATGAATTGTTGACATGAGTATGAAATGTTTGAAAAGTCGCTCTGATTTTCTGATAACACGTTTTCTGAGATCTGCATATAAAAATAAAATGTTTTATTTCGGCATATTGAACTTTCTGAAAAGGCTCATGTTTACATGCTAGTATATGTTCTCTGCTTACTGAGTTGTTGATAACTCACCCCCCTTATCTTCATATATTTTCAGATGATATTGATTTCCCAGCTAGGGGTCGGGAATAGAATTGAAGCTGGCTAGATATGGATGGAAGGATTGGGTACTCTAGAGTACCATTGTTAGTAGATGGATTTAACTTGAGCATTTGAAGTACTTTACGTTGTTTGAACCTATTGATACCTAAAGGTGTATTGTTATATTTTTGAGGTTATTGGGAGATTGTGGACCCCTTTTGGTTTATGTTTTGTAATGATAACTTATGGAGTTTTGTTATGGCTATTTGGAAAAATATGAATTGTGTGCTAAACATGAAGTCCTTGGAGTTTTAAGTGCTGGAAGAGACAGGTTTGTTAGTGACATGAGTTAACTCTCCGGACCCTCGG